>NC_041387.1:7075014-7170529 GCF_002162155.2 Triticum dicoccoides
GGTGCCGGTAGAGGGGGCGGGCCAGTTGGAAGTCCGACAACTGCCCCTCAACTACAAGTGTCGCACCCGACCGCAACTGCATGTCCCCCAACATGCTTGCAACTAGACTTTTGTTTTGTCAGAGGGGGTGCTGGGAGAGGGGGCGGCTAGTGTGCATGTGTGGCACTAGGCATGCAACTGCAAGTGTCACCCCCGACCGCAACTGTGTGTCTTCTAACCCGGTCGCAACTAAACTTTTTTGTTCTGTCGAAGGGGGCGCCAGTAGAGGGGGCGGGCGCGCGGTGTGGGTCTGTTTTTTACTAAAGAACTAAAGCCGTGTCATGATTTTTGAATTAGAGTTTCTATCATGTACCCCTTACTCTCTTTTTTCATTGTCTTTTTTGTTCTACCACGTTGACTGTTCCCCAGTAAAAACCCAACATTTACCCCTTTCGCATTTTATTTTATTTTAGCAAAATCACTTCTACTACTTCTAGCATTCTATCACTTCTAGTTATTTTTGGGATTTCTTAGCTTTGTGTGTCTACTGGTGTGTAATACTAATACGGTAGCAGACCATTTCTCTTTCTTTCTTGGTCACGTGGGAGCGCATTTTCCTTTTCCAACCTGGGATATTTGTCTGGCCATTCGTTTCTTCTGTTGTTTTTAAATGTTTCTGCAAAAACACACACACGAGCCAGCCCAAAGCAATCAAGCCCACGGAAAATAACAAATAAAAGACAACCGAGCCCACAAACAAGCCCATCAAGCGAACGACACAAAACTAGCGATCAAACAGGCCAATCACCATGTGGTGACGTCATTCGACTGAGACTTAGCGAAGTCTCAGTCGACTGAGACGTAGACGGACCCTTTACTGAAGTCATCATCTGTTTGGTCGTGCTTGCAATTGCAATGTTGTCTGTAATATCCTTTTGCTGTGCACAGCAAGTACTCGTTTTTGCTGAGAGGACATAGCCTTGACCTTGAGATAGTGTTGTTGATTTTATTTTTGAAAAAATAAACAGAAGCTAAACAGACATGTTTGCAATTGATAGTTACTGGTAAGTCTTTGCTTGGACAGTTCCCAGGTTCACCATAATAATCGGTTACATTCAACAGTTAGTTCTATTGTTTCCATGATTTAAGGTGTGATGCACGTGCAAAACAATACTCCCTCTATGAACAAATCTAAGACTAGGTCACATTTGTTTACAGAGGTGGTAGCTTTCAGGGAATTGACCTCACAGTACAAAACACTATTTTAGGTCACATTTGTTTACAGAAGAGGTAGTAGCTTTCAGGGAATTAACCTCACAGTACAAAACACTACTATATGCCTGCTATGCTCGCTAAGATTAAGATAAGTTCTTAGTGACTATGCTCAATTCCGTAGGCCGAAACTTCATTTTAAATTTGAAAATTGGTGACTTTTGAAGATGATTCCCAAGACATGGCAAGGAATGCTAGGAACTCTTCTGTCAAGAAAGCGGAAAAGCTTTTTCACGACCGATGCCCAATCCCAATCTCTCTTCCCCCAAAATCCTAATCTTTCTCCCCCTGATTTTAAGGTGGGCCGAGGCAGAGCACTCGTCGGGCGGCGGAGCTCCGGCAGCATAGCGGCAGGGTCGGGTGAACGCGCAGGATTGGAAGCCACTTCGTGCCGGGGCCATGAGCTCGTGGCTAGGGGCGAGCTGCCGGACAGTTGCGACGGCCAGGGAGGAGGGAGGCCGCCTTGTGGTGGCGAGCCACCACCTCGGAGGAGGCAGGCTACGGGGCTGGGAGGGGGGCTGATTGCAAAGTAGGATCTCGCATATCTCAAAGTGTAATTGATTGAATCACCATATGAGATACCCATAGATAGTGTAGGGTTTAGGGTGGATAATCTGATCTTGACCTAAAAACACACTGAGCCATCATAGTAATACCTGTGCTGCAGATGCGGCATAGGATAGGAGATACGACACTGCAGCTATATGTACGTACACGTATGCTTGAGATCTCAGCTACAGCTGTATGTACGTATGCTTACAAAACTACAAATATACGTTCCCCTCTCTCAAACGAAAAAACAAGCTAGAGCTGTACGTGCGTTCCATTCTCAAAGGTTGATTTTTTTCAGAATGGTCGTTGCTCTATCTATATTGCCGAGTATATCTGTGGCAGTCTGAATGTTTACCCGTTTAGGCGTGCCTGGTGGTGAAGCCATGGATTTCAGTATCCAACTTCTTCTATGGTGATCCAGCACAAATGAGAGAACCTAATATGGAGGAAAGACAAGAAGTGAGCGCACGTCATCGCTCTGGAGCCCGTTTGGGTCACATTTTTTTTGACCGGTCATTGACTGGGCAGTCCGTGCGGATGTTTGAGGGGGTTTGAGGCGCCGACTGTAGATTCTCTAGTAAAAGTTTAAAAAAAAAGCTTGCCCGGCTTTTATTTTTTGATTAGCTAAAATGTTGCAGGAATTACAATTTTGGTCATGGGTGTACCAGCCACAAAACACAAATGAACCTCTAAAAAAGAGCTCTCCCAAGGGCCGAGATCTACCTCGGAGGAGCCAAACGGACGGCTCGAGTTTCGTGTAAGCGCACCACCTGTCCACGCCAGCCCGACCCGATGGAAGCCGCCGCCGGCGCCGGCTTCGTCTTGCCCACAACCCGATGCGAACGTTCAGGCCACCACTTCGTCTCGCCGACTTCGTCTCGCGGCCGCGGAAGCAGGACGCGGAGAAGAAGCGACGGCGGGCGGCTCGTATGATAACTTCATCAGCAGGCATGGCTCGTATGATAAGTGTGACCTTGTGTGGCGAGACGTCTACAACTTGTGTTGCAGAGATAAAATGAAATTGATTGCAAAGGGTGATGCTAACACGGAAATCGGCATTGTGAGGAGCAGAAAGCAAAAGGACTCAGACTTCTTCTTTGAGTACGTGCTCGATAAGGAAGGGCGGTTAAAGATCATGTTCCGGTGCGATGCACAGTCACGGCGGGACTATCAGTTGTATGGAGAGGGGGCATATGCCCCCCTCCTCGGTGCACTTCACCAATCGTTACTTGCATCATGGTCGTCCGCCCACAATGCCGATTAAGACGATAAGGATTATCTTCGAAGGATTGTCTCCCTTATGGTCATTCGCCTTGCGTTTCACATAATCGGTCACTTGATCTGTCCTCAACCGTTTTGGCACGCCCTGCGGCTGCGGGCACGGCGGAGCCGCTAAGGCCGGCGGCTGCAACGTACGGAGCCTACAACCTACGTCGGTTGGGTAGGCTGGCTTGATCCCCTTATACTCCGACTACTCCCACTGCTACCCCGACCACTCGGGGGCGGCGGTGGTTTGGTGGGTTTGGTAGCATTGGCTTGAACTAAAATAATGATATAAACACTTTTATATTTATTTTTACACTACAGAGAGAGGGAGTAGCAAACTTGCAGGTTGCATGCATGGCCCAGCTCGCATTACGACGGAGCGACTGAGTGATACTCCCTCCGTTCCAAATAAGTTCCGTCCGGAACGTTTACTTAATATTGATATTGATGGAAGGCTTGCTTCAACATTCATCTTTGCTTCAACGCATGCACACACAACATTAGTCTTCAATTCATGTTGGCATCCGCACCGCACCAAAAACCACCAAGGACGGTACGCGGTACGGAGTGGAGTAGTACATGGCAACATGCATGCATGTTTAATTTCACTCCGACCCGGGCTGGGCTGGGCTGGGCTGGGCTGGGCAGCACTTGGGTAGGCTCCTTTTTACTCCGACTCCCACTGCAATTCGGTTTCATCTCGAATCCATCTCCCCACCCAACCTGGGTCCATCGCGCCCCATAAATCCATCCACACACCCGCCGACACGAAGCAACGATCTTGTGATCCATATATCCAGCTTGAACAAGGCAATCGATTTGGGATCGATTCACGGCGACCTTGCAGACTGGGTGGATCGATGGCCGGCAAGCCGACACCTCCCGACTACGGCTGCCCCGACGACGGCGGCGAGCGGCCGCCCTTTGTCCTCATCGATCCAAAGGCCTACTTCGCCGACCGCAAGAACGCCACCACCGCCTTCTGCGATATGAAGGCCCCCAAGCTCAAGGGCCAACTCCAGGTCACCTTCTGCGCCGTCGCCCCGCCGCTCGTCTCCTACTTCTGCGTCCACGCCACCCACATGGACCACACCGAGTTCGCCGTATCGCCCTTCATCGTGGCCACCGAGACCGACGGCGGCCTCGTCCTCCTATGCGTCGTCCCCGGTAAGCGTCCAACCGATGCCCAGCTTCTCCGAAATCGCCAATACTTCGTCTACGACGCCTGCTACTGCCAACTTTACCACCTCCCGCACCCTGGCCCACAACACGAAATCAACGGCTTCTCGCTCGCCATCATGCGCGAGCCCAACAAAGGCACCGGCACCGGCAACCTACGCCCCCATGGACAGGCAGAGTTCGGTCACTTCGTCGTTGCCGCACAAGCTCACTTATTCTGGGGTAAAAAATCTCCTCAGCTCTGCATCTATCACTCTGCTACCAAGACCTGGAGCAAGAAGCCGGTGGTGATAGATTCATCTCCACAAAAACACTCTACAACCAAGACATTCACCATTGGAGGACCCAAGGGCACCGTGGCCTGGGTGGACCTCTGGCGCAACATCATCTTCTGCGACGTGCTCGCCGGACGCCCCACGCTCAGCTGCCTGAATCTGCCACCGCCCCTCAGGCCCCGCCCCAACGTGGGCGCTGGCAATCCAAGGTCTCATCGCAACATTGCGGTCCTTGGCAACACCATCAAGTATGTCGAGATGCTGCCTCACCCCGACAGAAGCTCCTCTACGCCCCCCTCCCATCGTTGGGAGGTCGTGGCATGGAGCATCCAGAAGGCAAATCGGTCCTGGCCCGAGGACTGGCACACCGAAGGCAACCTCGATTCCACCCATATAAAGGTTGATTCTGGTACCACAGCGGCTACCCTCCCAACCTTGTCGACTCTCCACGTTGGCCTGCCCACCCTCAGCCTGCAGAATGATGCCATTTTTCACTTCCTCGCCAAGATTGACTACCGCCAAAGCGAACACACAGCTTGGGTGCTTGCTGTTGACATGCAGACCAAGACTATCACGCAAGCGGCCGAGTTTCGCGCCGAGAGGACTCTTGGTTTAGCCTGGGGCTTCGACGCAAGTAGCATCTCGGCATATCTCCAAACTGCTCCAGGTAACTGACTCTACTTTATTTTCACCCCTGCCTTGCTCTCTGTTACTTCCAACGATACATGCTAAACTACCAGATTAATCCATGTTCTTCCTGATGGAGTTGGTGACGGAATCGTCATTTCACACACATCGATATTGGGGGGTTCAGGGTGGATAATCCATTGTAAGATATGCTAGGTCATGATGCTATATTCATCTCAAGACTTGTTTGGGGGGGAACATAGGGAGGTTTTGAACACATTATGTTGATATATAGCACTGAGATGTGAGATGATATACATCCAGCTCCAAGTCAAACGCGAGCTATTTGGGGATGCTAACGGTGAAATTCTCACCAGAACAATTCACACTTCTGCCGTGACATATAATTTAAGATATAGGGCGAGCGTTGCATGCTTATCTAGTTTGATCTTTTCTCAGTTGTCATTTCGCATGGAAATATAGGACAATTGTTGTATTAGCGCTGGTTGTTTGTGGACCAGTTCTTCTTTCCCAAACTATTATTGAAGACATGTGGAATTTGACATGCCAGGTACACAGCAAATACCTAAACGACCAGGGGTGCCGTTGCTGAAATCACCTAGCAAGAAGCATACTGGAGATGTTGACGCCATGGTGGCGTGATGTTGCATGGAAGCTGACTATATATGGTAATTCATATGGCATGATGTTGTATGGAAGCTGTATGACCTGAAAATAGTATCGAATTATCATGTTTCTAGGTCACCTTCTGTGTTGTGGCCCGCCGCTCATCTCCTACTTGTACGTCCCAAACTACTACTCACAAGGCAGAGGCACAGGACTTCATTAATATAAATAAGAGCAGGACATAGGGTTTTATTTCCATCAAGAGAGCCCGAACCTGGATAAACATTGTCTCCCATGTCTCTGTTACCATTGACCCGAGATTCACAGTTCGGTACCCCCTACCCCGAGGTCTGCCGGTTTTAACATCGATAACAATCATCATTGTTTTTATGTTAGTAGGATCTGCCAAGAAGGGACAACACCATTCTGATGTTCCTGCAATGAGATCTAGACTGGGGTCGCAGGCAATATCCTCCACCATCTTGCCTCGCCATCGGCAAACTTTGTCCAAACAAGGGCTCCAATCAACTTCTCAGCTTTCGTCTTGGTGGATAAATAAGAATCGGCTTAATGGGATAGTGACAATTAATGGTTCTATTATTCCATCTGATATGAACAATCATATTATCAGGGATCTATATCAAGATATTTTGTAGACACATATTCTCTAGAGCTTTGAGAAAGATATAAAAGATACTAGTTTCAAATGCATAAAATACACAATAGTACATCTACTGATAGGCATCAATCATGAAGAAGATTATTTTTTTTCATTGTTAATTTGCATAGATCTAGCAGAGATTCATTGCAGCCAAAAGTGTTCTCATTGATCGTTAAAAAATGAACATAAATGTTCTTTCCAAATACACATTTAATGTAACATAAATTATATTTGAAAATATAGATGTCAAAAGACTAGCAAATTAATAAAATATTTATGTTAAAAAAATAATTCGTATATAATTAGAAAAGTTTTGTATAAATCCAGTGGGGCGGTGCCTAGTGCATTGGGAGAGCCTCAACAGAACATTTCCTGGTCATAAACTGTTTTGCCTCGAGGACAAGGCGGTCGTCATGGCGGCGGCATTGTCAGGACCTGAACCACGCAACTACTGAAGGGGAGGAAAAAGAAGCAAGATGGATTTAGACAAGCAACGACCTAGATGAGAAGTTACCATTTCAGATCGGCTCAACGGCTCGGATGGGTTCCTCACCGTTTCACCCTTTCGTTAAGCTCAGTCACTGCTTTGTAACCATTAAGTGATGTTTATGTTTTACAGCGGTGAGCTGGATCATAGATATAAGCTGAGCTCCGAGGCTGGATCGGGCAAGTCTTGTATTCGATAAATTCATAGGATTAGGTAGAACCCTATCTCTGTACAAAAAGCCGAGTATCTGAACTCCCGAATTCCCTCCTTGTACCTAGTTTGTCCATGAAATTCCACTTATCCGAGTAGAATTTGGTTGTTCTTCGATCTCTGAGGAAATTGGTTCTTACACTCTCTCTGGTGTATGCGTGCGTGCGTGCGGCGGGTGCGCCGGCTTGAAGTTTTCGGCTGCGCTGGATCTGCTATTCGAATCCATTTGAGCTCCTAGTTTGAATTATCTACAACTGGTGCAGTATCGGAGGGAGCGAGGGAGGGGATTATGTCGGTGTCCTGGATATGGGGGTATCCAGCCCTGCCTGCCTGGAGCCCACCACGTGGCTTCATCGATGGCCAGGTACGGCCCAGCTTCAACACCAACATCACAAGACCCTCGCGAGGGGCCAAGCCTACACTTGTGGATTATCAGACGGCCATGGTGATGAGATGTGTCACCTCTGCAAGATTCTCTATGAAACTGAATGGTGATTTATCAGAAGGCTTTCTCCCTAGAGGGGGCTTCGACAGGGGGACCCGTTGTCTCTGTATCTCTTTCTCTTCTGTGTAGAAGGCTTCTCAGCGCTACTCAAGCAAGCGCAACAGGAGAAGGAGATTCAGCGGGTATCTTTTGGCAGGACGGGACCGAGTATCACACATCTTCTCTTTGCCGATGATAGCATAGTGTTTCTATAAGCCTCTCACTCTAATATGATGAGGCTTAGATCCATTATTCATGTATATGAAGAGGCGTCCAGTCAGAAGGTATGCAAAAATCGTCTATCTTTTTTGGCAAAGGGTGTAGGGAGGAAAGCAAATGTGAGCTGAAAAACGCATTGGGGTTGAATCAGAGGCCCTTAGTGAACGTTGATCTAAGGATGGGTCTTTTAAGCACGTGAAAGAATCATCAAAAGCAAAAGTTGCCGGGTGGAAAGGACAAGGTTTGTCAAAGGCTGCGAGGGAAGTGTTGGTGAAGTCGGGGCTGCAAGCAACACCGACATACCCAATGAGCTGCCTCCAGCTCTCCAAGAAAATGTGATGGAACCTGAAATTTATCTCTTCGAAATTCTGGTGGGGAGCAGTCGATGGGGAACGCAAAGTCCACTAGGTGGCGTGGGATAAAATGTGCACGAGAAAAAGGAAAGGTGGAATGGGGTTCAGAAATTTTGAGATTTTCAACCAAGCTCTTCTAGCAAAGCAGGTGTGGCGGATCATTATGGTGCCAAATTCATTATGCGCAGGGGTGTTAAAAGCTAGATATTTTCAGGAAATGGATATAATGTCAGCCCCTTGTCCACAAGGTTGCTCTTTCACATGGAGAAGTCTAATGCATGGGAGGGATCTGTTAGCACAAGGGTTGGTGTGGAGAGTGGGAGACGGCTCTACAATCAATGTACATAATAGCAATTGGATCCCCAGGGGCAGGGAGCATGACACCACTGGGTGCTGTGTTTGTCCCAAATTTAACCAAGGTGGCAGATTTCCTAAAGGTCCAGTCTTCTGAGTGGGATGTCGACAAACTGAACCGGGTTTTCTCTAAAGGGGGCGTAGCAGATATCAAAATTATTGTCATAGGCGGTCAGGGAAAAAGGGACTACAAGGCTTGGAACTTCACAAAGAGTGGGCATTTTACAGTCCGCTCAGCATATCATCTTGGTATGTCGCTCAAGGCAACCAAAAGGGAGCAGGCTTCAGGATCCTCATCTGTGGCTGATCATAAGAGTTGGAATGAGTTGTGGAGTGCAGACTTGCAGAATAAGATAAAAATACATGCATGGCACATGCTATCTAATGGTCTGGCGGTTGGTATGGAGCTTCACCGACGGAAAATCAAGCCTGGAATCTTCCGTGCCGCGTGTGGCAGGGAGGAGACCATCATCCATAGATTCTGGCGCTGTCCCCACTCACGCCATTACTGGAAGCCGCTTGGTGACACGGTGGCCGCCCCCTTAGCGGGACTGCCTGAAGGGATTGCGGCCTACAGCGGAATGAGAGCATGGGTGTTGGACCGGTTGAGCAGGACGGGGAATGAAGAAAGGGATCTGGTCTTGAGGAGCTGGTACGAGCTTTGGTTAGCACGTAATAAGGCAAGGGACACCAACCAGATGGAAGATCCAAAGTTGGTACTTCAACGAGTATTGTACCTGACGGAAGAGTGGAGGTCGAGCAAGGACACGGTGATCAAACAGTCAGTGGTAAGGGGACAGGACAAGTGGAGCAAACCTGACGATGGTTGGGTTAAAGCGAATTCTGATGGGGCGCTGGCCAAACACCAAGGATAAGGAGGAGGAGGAGCTGTTCTCAGGAACAACCATGGTGAGTTCATTGCGGGAGCGTGCCATTTTTTTCCTCTTGCTGCTGATGCGGAGACGGTGGAATTACTAGCGTGCCGACGAGCTGTTATCCTTGCCCCAGAACTAAACATCCAGAGGTTGATCCTTGAGACAGACTCACAGGTTGCCGTTCGGAAGATCTCGAGTGAGCAGAAGGATCTATCTGGCAATGGGCAAATAGTAGAAAAGTTGAAGACGCTACTCTCTACGTTTAGTGGCTTTAGAATTGCTTGGGTGCGTCGGTCTGCGAATAAAGTCGTACATATCTTAGCAAGGGAAGGTTGTAAGAATTTTCTTTGTAAGACCTGGCTTCATGTACCTCCAGAGTGTATAAGCTCGGAGATTACAGCAGATGGAGCTACGAACTTTTAATAAAGCTTAAGTCTTCCCCTAAAAAAACAATAAAATTTGAGGCTCTCAAGAGAATAGTACATTGCAGAAATGTGATAGTTTAACCTGGCTTTTTTCTAAAAAGATACTTCCTCCGTTCGGAATTACTCGTCTAAGAAATGAATGTATCTAGATGTATTTTAGTTGTAGATACATCCATTCTTGTGACAAGTAATTCTGAACGGAGGGAGTAGAAGTGAACCAATTATGATAAAGATTTCATGGTCCCTTGCAACGGAAACTATAGACTGATTGTTCCATTAGAAAATCGGCGATATATGTCCCAGAAAAATAGGTGCAGATGCTCCCGGGCTTGGATAGTAAAAAAAAATTAAAATAGAAAAAAAAATCCAAGAAAATCTGAAAAAAAAATTGACGAATGCGTGACGCCCGTGTAAACTATGGTGGAGTTCGGACACATTCGAGGAGCTCGTGGAAAAAAGACAAATTTCGAACCTGTGTGAAAGTTTGAAAAAAATACACTGTTCATAGCCGATTTTGCCTTTTTTTTTTGCCACGAACTTCTTGGATGTCATTTGCCCACAAATAGTTTCAGATTTTTTCGAATTTTGACAATTTTTTTAGATTTTACTGTTTATCATGTCCAGTCTTCAAATTGAAATATCGACAGCACGCATCCTTTCTTTCTCTTCCCTGGGAAAATATCCCATCGTCTAGTCCCACCAGTCTTCCTTTTTTTTGCCTCCATCTCCTCCGGCGATGGCCGCCGGTCTCCTGCTGGTCGTCGCCGCCGCGGCCCCGCATCGCCGGAAATGCCGCCCGCGCCTGCTCCTCTGCGGCTCGGCTCCGAGGCCCTACCACAGCTGCCGCGTCTCCCTGCGACCGTGGCCGTGCGCGGCCAGGTTCGCCGCGTCAGCCTCCGGCGGTGGCGGGGGCGGGTCGGAGGCGCCGTCGGAGGGAGAGGTAGGCGGATGCGGCGCGGAGCGGACCGTCGAGGAGCTACAGAGACACGCCTCCGACGCCGACGAGTCAGAGGTTGGAATCTCCCTCCCCCTCACACCCTGAACTTCATACTTCTACCACTACCGCAGCGTTGTTAATTGCAGATTGCTTAAGTAGTACTGTATACTCATATCCTGTACAGACAGACACAGTGACACAGTGACATTACAGGACCAAATTAGGACGAAGAGAGGGAATTGGATATATAGAACCAAGCTGCACACTACCAGCTAGTTTACTACTCATGATTTGTTATTATCCCATTTGTGCCTACTTGCAGAAGGTGGAGACTAGACTTATCTCCTAGACTTGAGATAAGGACATGCAGGGAGACCAGACTAGCAGTGAAGTCAGGTCATAAGATGCTTCCGTGTTCCCCAGCTAGCTTAATTTACCATGTGAGGTCATACAATGCTTGGATTGCTCATAATGCCGGCCCTTTGCTACCTTGTGATCATCAACAACACCAGGGGCACAGCTGCGTGCATTGTCGTGGAGAGGAATGCGCTGGCTTCATTCAACGCCAGCATCATTGACGGTCCTGGTGGGAGGTTACGCTCATGGCAAGGATAAAACTGCTGCAGCTAGGCCGGTGTGAGCTGCAGCAAGAAGACCGGCCATGTCGCCAAGCTGGACCTTGGTAGTTACTCCCTCAAAGGCAAGATCAGTCCATCTTTGGCCGGTTTGACCAGATTGATGCACCTCAACCTAAGCCATGGGGATTTTCGTGCCGTGCCCATCCCAGAATTCATAGGCTCTTTCAAGATGTTGAGGTATCTTGATCTGTCGCATGCCGGTTACGGCGGAACAACTCCTCCTCAACTCGGTAATTTGTCCAGACTCAGCTATCTTCATCTGGGCTCATTCAGAGTTCCTGGGATCAGTCTGGATAATTTCATGTACATGCACAGTCACACTGACACAGTGACACTATAGAACCAAATTAGGATGAAGACAGGGGATTGGATCGAACCAAGCTGCACACTACTTCTGAAAAATTCTTATTATGACAACCATGGCCACATTACATTGTTCCAGAAATGGCCACTTACAGAAGGTGGGGAAGGAAGCTTATCATATTTCAAATTTGGGGGTGTGCTTGCAGGTGGCGAAGGAACAGGCTGAACAGAGGGCGACGACGAAGCAGATGTTCGATTTGGGCAAAGGGCGTACTGGAAAGTGGTGTATAGCCACTCCATATAATTCTTGGAGGCGGCACTCTTCCTCGCGATTTGTGGTAGAATTTTGAGAATTGTGGGTCTCCTCAGCACCATCAGTCTAACCAGTTATTTTAATTTGAAACGATGAGACCGCTGGCTGGTCAGCACAAACTGCAAGCAGACAAGACAGGTATACGAGACCAGACTTGAGATAAGGACATGCAGGGAGACCAGACAAGGAGAGAAGACAAATCTTGATCTGCAATACAATGGGAGGATATACGATGCTTGAGATGCCATGGGAGGTCTGTATTACCTGGCCAGCTTAGTTTAGCTTCACAGTTTACTCCACAGCCATGGGAGGTCATACCATGCTCAGATTGCTCACGGGGTTGGCCCTATGGTGCCTCGTGATCAACTTCACCAGGGGCAAAGCTGCGTGCATCGGCGTGGAGAGGGATGCACTGGCTGCCTTCAACGCCAGCATCACTGATGCTGGTGGGAGGTTACGCTCATGGCAAGGAGAAAACTGCTGCAACTGGGGCGGTGTGAGCTGCAGCAAGAAGACCGGCCATGTCGTCAAGCTGGACCTTGGTGGTTACTCCCTCAAAGGCGAGATCAGTCCATCTTTGGCTGCTTTGACCAGATTGGTGCACCTCAACCTGAGCCATGGTGACTTTGGTGCGGTGCCCATCCCGGAATTCATAGGCTCCTTCAAGATGTTGAGGTATCTTGATCTGTCGCATGCCGGTTTTGGTGGAATAGCTCCTCCTCAACTCGGTAATTTGTCGAGACTCGTCTATCTTGATCTGGGTTCGTTTGGAGGTCCTGGGATCACTGTCAATAACTTCCGTTGGGTTTCCAAGCTGACATCCCTGAGGTATCTCGACCTCAGTTGGTTGTATCTTGCCGCTTCTGTGGATTGGCTGCAGGCAGTGAACATGCTACCATCACTCCAAGTGCTTCGCCTGAATGATGCTAGTCTTCCTGCCACCGACCTCACTTCTCTTTCTCAAGTCAACTTCACTTCCCTTACGCTGCTTAATCTGAAGAATAACGATCTGAATTCCTCCATGCCGAATTGGATTGACAAGCTATCTGCCCTCTCAGAGTTGGACATGACTAGTTGTGGGCTTTCGGGCATGATTCCTGATGACCTTGGCAAACTGACTTCACTTATGTTCATAGGGCTTGGGGACAACAAGTTGACTGGAGCAATACCAACATCAGCTAGTAGGTTGTGCAACTTGGTTCAAATCAGTTTGTCCGGGAACATCTTGTCAGGAGATATTGCAGAAGCAGCCAAGAGCCTATTTCCTTGTATGAAGCAGTTGCAGATCCTTGAACTTGCTGGTAATAACTTAACCAGAAACCTATCTGGTTGGCTTGAGGTCATGTCAGGCTTAAGAATCCTTGATCTCAGTGCGAACTCACTGTCTGGAGTTGTGCCACATGGTATTGGTAACCTATCAAGCCTGACATACTTGGATATATCCTTCAACAGATTTAAAGGCACACTATCGGAACTCCACTTTGCCAATTTGTTAAGATTGGATACTTTAGATCTAGCATCAAATTCATTCGAGATTGTAGTCAAACAAAGCTGGATGCCACCTTTTCAGCTCATAAATCTCGGACTGCATGACTGCCTTGTAGGACCAGAGTTTCCAACTTGGCTGCAATCACAAACTATAATCGAGATGACCGATCTAGGCAGTGCAGGCATCAGGGGTCCATTACCTGACTGGATCTGGAACTTCTCTTTGTCAATGACTAGCTTAAATGTCTCAACAAACAACATAACTGGTATGTTGCCTGCAAGCTTGGAGCCAGTGGCGAAGCTAGAAATTTTGTGAAGCCTGGGCAAACTTGAGCCTAAGTATAAAATAGCTCCAAACATCTGAGTTTGGTCCAAGGAGGGTGAGGGGGGCATAGGCCCCCTCGGCCTCAACATAGCTCCGCCAGTGAAATATGAAGTCAAAACATAAGCCTAGTAGTCGTGCAAATGTAATTTTTAAGTAAACTATTATATAACATATTAATGTTCAGTTTCATCGAACAGAATAAAGTTGAGACTTAGACAACATAAGTCTTAGAATGAGGCCATGCATAGGACCAAATCCCATAGGTCTCGGGGTCCCATCCACCCTTCTACTATCGGTTTCCGGGTGTGAGCCAGATGTAGAGCTTGGATTTGAATATTGCTTTGGCCATCATGTCGCTAGAAAATTCAAAATTATAGTCATCCAAATTAGCTTCCAAACGTCCTAGAAAACGCTACAAGATAAAAAAGAAGGATTTGTAGTGCAAATAAAGTACGTGTTGCGACTTGTGAGCGTGTTCAAAGTAAAGAACTTTAGAGAATAGAGACGATCAGATAAAACATACCAATAATATGCTAAAGAAAATCACGAGGGAAAATTCTTGTGGTAAGTGTGAGTGCTTGCTCTACTAACCAAATTTTACCATCTATGAAATTCAGTAATTTCAAAATTGAAGTTAACATGTAACTATCTGAAACAAATCCATAAACCAAAGACTAGACTTTTGAGGCCGTGATCATCACCGGAGGTCAATTTTCCATCGGCTGACCTCAAAATTTAAGCCCTAAATCTACCAATTTCCAAATCAGTTAGTAGTCTTATCTGATCATCATAAAGAGGATGAGATGACGAGTTGTCGAGGATGTAAGCCGTTGCTGAAAATGGATTTGCTCTACCCAGCACTTCCTCTGCACCAAGGCCTGCCTCCGTTTGTCGCCAATCTGTCTCACAATACGTACAAACGGACAGCTAAAGTGCAGACAAGGGTTGTGATTGCTCGTGTTCCTCTCAAGTAATTATTCTAGAAGAAGCAAACTTAGCACCCTATGACTGTTGAACATTATGCTTGATATAGCCAAGTTTTTAAAAAAAAGTACAAGTGTGAAAAAATAACTTACACAATATTCTGTTTCATTATTATAAAAACATCATTAAGTTTGTGTTAACTTAAATTTGCCACTATGATTGTCAATAAAATAAAATAGTAATAATTTCACCAGAAGAGATCTTAGCTGCAAATTCTCTATGTATATTATCATGCTTTTCGAAGCAAGTCGCCTCACATTTTACTTCAAGAAATCAAATTATCATGTTTAACAAATAAATAAATTTTGTCGCGTTTGGCGACTTTTTCTCTTATGCATTAGATATCTTATGGCTAACAGAATTAAATCTAAGTAATATTTTTGGTATGCACAAGATCAGATTTGAGAGATACGAGCCGAAAACCAAAAAGATTTCTGCTGATGCCATCTATTCATACGTGGCAAAATGAATGGTGATGGAGGCGTGTGGACGATCTGCAAACGCCAACACGTGTGGGCGTTAGTTTTTCCGAAAATTTAACTAGCCCATTGTTACCCCTAAAAATAAGCTAACCCATTGTTTATCACATTCGTGCATACGTGGACCCTTTTTGAATCAATCGTGCATGCACTGGTGCCCAGGTAAACCACGACTAGCAGTAAAATCTGCCTATTGTTTATCATGCATGTACAATGTCTCACAGCCAACGAGCCCGGGCAAGTGCCCGGGGTGGCTGGGCGCTGGCTCCGCCCCTGCTTGGAGCAATTGACAATGCTAACAACTCTAAGCATGAGGAATAATAAGCTTCAAGGTAACATTCCAGATTTGCCGCTTAGCATCCGAGTGTTGGACCTATCCTGCAACAACTTATCAGGACCATTGCCACATAGCTTTCGAGACAAAGAATTGCATTACCTATCACTGTCAAAAAATTACATTAGTGGAGTAATCCCAACAGATTTTTGCAACATGATATCATTGGAACTGATTGACCTATCTGATAACAACCTTTCAGGACAGCTTCCCAATTGTTGGCAAAAGAAATCGGAGCTGTATGCCGTAGACTTTTCAAGCAATAACTTGTGGGGAGAAATACCATCTACCATGGGTTCTCTAAATTCCCTCATGTCACTGCATCTTAGCAAGAACAGGTTGTCAGGAGTATTGCCCACCTCATTGCAGTCATGTCAAATGTTGATGTTCCTTGATCTTGCAGAAAATAATTTGTCAGGAAACATACCAAAATGGATAGGTGACAGCCTAAAATCTCTGATACTTGTGAGGTTGGGGTCCAATCAGTTTTCTGGTGGAATACCTGAAGAACTGTCCCAACTTCCTGCTCTGCATTATTTGGATCTTTCGAACAACAAACTATCTGGCCCTGTACCACATTTTTGGGGAAATTTAACAGCCTTGCACCTGGTCAATCAAGACCAAGACAGAAGAACATCGCCTTTCCTTCAGTACAAGGTTTATGGTCTTGGGGGTGCTTACTTTTTCGTATACACAGATACCTTGGAGGTAATGACGAAAGGTCATAATTTTCTTTATGAGGAAGAAATGTACGTGATGAAGGGCATTGACCTCTCAGCAAACCTATTAAGTGGTGAGATTCCAAACGAAATAGGATTTTTATCTTCACTGATTAACTTGAATCTGTCAAGGAACCACATTGGAGGAAGTATCCCTGCTGAACTTGGGAATTTGGTGGATTTAGAGTCACTCGATCTCTCATGGAATGATCTATCAGGTCCAATTCCCGACAGCTTTGCGTCGCTAACTTCTTTGGGCTTCCTGAATTTGTCCTACAATGATCTCTCAGGAAAGATACCGTCAAGAAATCAGCTCGCAACTTTTGATAATTACTCTTTCTGGGGAAATGAAAATCTCTGCGGGCCTCCACTTGACAGAATCTGTGTACCCGAGAGTAACAAACACTGGCACCACAAACATCATCTCAGATTCGACACGCTGACATGTCTATTTACACTGCTCGGGTTTGCATTCGGAATCTCCACTGTGTTCACCACCTTCATATGCAGCGTGGTCACGAGGAAGGCTTACTTTCGGTTCACCAACAGGGTGCTCGGCAAGCTGCGGACTGCAGTGGAGATGAAGCTTAGCATCAACAGGATGATGCCAGCAGGAGGAGACCCCTCCATGGCAACACGGAGTCAGGACTCCATCACTTGCTACGAGCTGGAACAATCTTCCACTGCTATTATGTAATAAAGCGCCTTGTAATATGAATGGATAGTCTGAAGTACCCATATGCTACTATTTTCTTGTAAGAATAATAACCAGCTGAATTCTCTCTCTTGCCCCGCTGGATATTATTGTACGATCCACCTGAAACTCATTTCATAACTCATAATACACATGAAGCATGTATAATTCCTCAAGTGTCTTTGGCTTTGGTTTGACTCTGTTTATTAGGATATATGCGTTCTTCGTATTCCTGTGAACCAAACATGTACATAAAGTTTACAAAAGTTCTGGCTTTTATATCTTCTAAATAAATTCTCTGATTTGCACATGCACATCTATATCATATTCTTGTGCCTGTGCCTGTCCTTCCTATATATGCTTTCAGAATCCCGTGTAGCAAAGTCGCCCTAGTGCTTGGAAGGAGACACAAATTCTCATTACAACATCAACAACTTTGTTTGTTGAGGTTTAGTTAATTTTGAAACAATCCAGAAGTTGGCAGCACCTTTAAACAGTCAGAATGAAGGAAGCACGGGATGATTACCTGCGCAGCGAGATGGGCGGCCGGGAGGATTACCTGCGCAACGAGAGGGGCGGCCTGCACAAGGACTCCGGCGAGATCCCCCAGGGAGCGCTGACTGGCTTTTGTTGCCCCCGTGGCTGGGCCGAAGAGGCCCGCAATAAAGCCCGGAAAAACAAGGGGTATGTTCCCTGCAGTATGTTGAGCTTCAGGCGCCACTGACCGGCATTTCTAAAAAAAAAAAAGGCGCCACTGACCGGCCATCGAAATCACTAATTGAGGAGTACTCCTCGCAAAGATCACTCACATCTCCCTAAATTTTGACAAGTGGCGTGCTGCATGTGCGTCACTTATCGCAACATGGGAGTGTTGCCTCTCTTTTTTTTGGTACATCCGTTTATTCAAAATGTTTTTTGGCTCTCGTGAAGCACAACCGTGCCTCTCACGGAAGTAAAACCATGCCTCACGCGAAAGTAAAAAAAATGGAAAACATGTTTTCTTCCGTTTTCGAGACGCACAACTGTGTCTCTTGCGAAAGCATGACAGTGCCTCTCACGGAATGAAAAAACTAGAATTCATGTTTTTTTTTGTTTCCCCTGCTTCTCGCGAAAGCAAAACCGTCCCTCTCGTGGAAGAAAAAAAAAAGAAGAAAACACGTTTTTTCGTTTCCGAGAGGCATGGATGTACCTTTCGCAAAAGCAAAAGTGTCCATCCCACGGAAGCAAAAATCACGTTTTTTTGCGCAAAAAATATTTTTTTTCACGAATTGTTTTTGTCCAAAATCTGAGGAAGACCGGTGGAAAACCAAAAAGTCAAAAAAAAACCAGAAAAAACCGTTTACAAAGCCGAAAACGAGTACGAACAAACAAAAAATTCAGAGGGAGCACTCAGAGCGCGACACGTGGCGGCGGCTGAGAACACGACATGTGGCGGCGGCTGAGAGCGCGCCATCTCAGCATACCCGCAAGTCAATAATCGTTGTGAGGCTTTCGAAGGAGAAGTCGTCAACTAGTTGCTCCCAACGGTCAGGGAAGCTCCCTGGTGCCCACGCACCGACACTACTGGGCCGACCCATGTACACGTCCACATGTGAGAAAAAAAGGAAAAAAAACACAAAAAACTTAAAACTATCATGAATTCAAAAAAGTTCATGGAGTTCAAAAAACGTTCGTGAACTTGAAAAAAATGTTCATCAATTCGAAAAAATTCATTGCATTTAAAAAATTTGCCAATTTTTTAAAGATCATTGAATTTGAAAAACAGTTCATCAATTTAAAAAAAGTTCAACAATGTTTAAAAAATATTGATTTTGATTTTTAAACAAATTTTGAAAAAGTTCATCAAATTTGAAAAAAAATCAACCAATTTGAAAAAAAATTCATCGAATTTGTAGAACGTTCTGTAAAAATCATCGAATTAAAAATAATAACATCTATTTCGAAGAAAAGTTTATTGATTCAGTAAAAAGTTCATAAAATTGAAAACGTTCATGTTTTTTTAATCACTGATTTTTGAAAGAGTTCAAGAAAATTAAGTAAAGAAGAAAGCAAAAATTAGCAAAATGGGTCGGCCCACCTTGGAGGGCTTCAGGCGCCCGTTTGCAACATGCACAGTAACGGATGCCTAAAGCGCCAAATAGGATCTTCCCTGCAGTATATTGTTGTATTCTATTCCCTAAAAAAAGGAAATTTATTTTGGCTCATAGGTGCATATGCACCCACTATCAAAATAGACATTTTACAATGTTTAAAAAAGTCGAGAAAAAATCCCACGTGTAAATCCGGACATTATATGTGCGTGCACCAAGTTTCGGAGAAAAAGAACATTTTTTGTGCCTTGTGTAAAAAATACATTTTTTGATGCTTGATTATTGCTATTCATGAGGCATTTTTTTATCTTTTTATACATGCCACAAAAAACGTCCTTTTCACCAAAATTTTGTGTGCGAACATAGGATGTCGGATGTACACGCGGAATATTTTCTCAAATTTTTTTAACATTTTGAAATATGTTTTTTATACATATTTCTCTACTACTATTGAACAAGCAAACATCTTCTTTCTTAGAGACACCCCGTTAAGTGTACACCGGTTGATTATTACCGTCTGATTATCCCACCAAATTAGATCTAACAGCCTAGATTAATATGAGGTTAGCAATTAGCAATTACAGTCCGCCCGACGTATACTCTGCCAATGCCAAAGATTCGTCCGCCTAATACGTGTTCCATGAAAGCGTAATCAGCTCCTATCCCAGCGATTGTAAAGATCACATACCGCTCCTCCCTATTCCATGTTCATCGTACCCTAGGGCTGGATCCAGGGTTATTAGATCGCCGCCGCCGCCAGCATACGGCTGCAGATGAAGGCCACAACTCTTCTCTCCGGCTATCCCCGACGCCAACCCACCACGCCATGTCCGCCGGACCGACGACGGCCAGGACGACGTCCGGCGTCCAGCGCTGGAACGAGGAGCTCGACCAGGCTGAGCTGGGCGTCCAACCGGACAAGGCAGCAGTCCACGCCGGCGAGTGCGTGCATGGCCCACCCCTCCGCCCACGGCGATGCGGCTCCCGGCTGCGCAGCCGCAGCGTGGAGCATCCGCGCGTATGTGTATGCGTCAGCGGCCACCCTACACGTTGCATCTTCATGAATACGCCTATTAAATCCAGACTTGCAGCAAGGCGTCGCCGCGGTACGACCCATCACGCCCTCTGCATCCAATCTCTCTTTCTAACATCTAAGTGCATCAGCAGGTTTGAGCACAGAATCTAGACCGAGAAGGTCACATAAGCTTGCTGGCATCACCCCTTTTTAAACTGATTTTTTGTCCCAAAAGCTCAGGGATTTATTCCCTAGAAATAACATGGCACACCAATTTTATCGATCCCGCATTCTTGAAAATTTATGAGTATGACACTCTCTTGTGTTTGCTTCAAGACGCTCTGATGTATCCAATCCCTTTAAACATCCGTAAATAGAGATAGCCATGATAGTCAGGCACTCACTATTCAAGTATAAGATCAGCTCCATGGTCTCCAATTAGTCTTCTTTCTCGATGCTCAGGTCTTCATGAGCAGACAATCATTTAACAATGGATGGATGGGGGTACACTGTTTGGATCGCCCTACCAAACTGAAATAGTGTTCTGATTACACACTTCACAATTTTCAGAATTGAGACACATGTAGGCTCTGGGTTGTGCCATCACATTAGTGAAAATAGATGTACTATATGTCGATTAGTATTTGTATTGTTGCTTCATCATCCCTCACATAGACCCATTGCCTGAAACGCGGTGTCACACTCTATTCCAGGACTTTACTGACCCAACGCTGCCGTGATGGCCGCCACACTCCTCACGCGGACACCATGGCCTGGACGCAGCAGCGTGACACCACATCACTACGCCTACACTGGATTCAGCAAAGGAACTCCGGCCCATCCAACTTTCAGGTTTGGAACATATTCCTTTGTGTTTCACAAATAACATGACAGAGTCCTATGCTTTTAGTTCTTATTAGGTTGTGTTTCACAAATAACATGACAGAAAATCCTATGCTGAACTGGAATAAATTATTCAGATTCTATTGTGGTAAAGACACGATATCTTCCTTTTGGCAAGCGACAACATCTGGAAGTCTTTGTAATGAAACACTATGACTAAGTAATGATCGTACTACTTAACAATGTAAAAAGAAATTAATGATCATGCTCAACTGAATTTTCTCTGATGTGAGCTGATGTTGGACTCATAATATGTGAGTGCAAAACCCCAACAAGGCCCCGACGTGGATCTGAAAACTGGTACGAAATGCACAAGACACTGAAACTTCCTCCTGATTCAGTGCAGCCATACATCCTTCAGCCTTCTACACCACGCCGGCAAGCCGGAAAGTGCTACAACAGTGGCAGCGCTCTCCCAGGCACTTGGGCTGCCCACAACTCCTACAAAATAAATTGGCACAAGCTTACTCACATAGATTTGCAGATCGGCGCGTGTTAAAAATATGTACATGCAGATGGATCATTCGCAGATCATCTTTATCGGGAAGGACTACTTCTCAAGCGACTACTGCCTTTATCAAGTAAAGGATCTTTGTCAGCAGTACATTCTTTGAACTTTATTAGTTATATCATCTCACTCTTCCTATGTTGTATTGTTTGTACATAATGAGTATTGCTGCTCAATGCAACCACTAGAATGCAATGATTAGTAACTCTTCTTGCACTGTTGCATCTATATGATTGACCTTGTATATTCCGGGTTGACATGCCATTATATTTGACTGTACTGACATTGATGATATGCATTTGATGACAATAGCAAAATTATAACCTATTGGCATGTAACATTCTTTGAAATGATATGACTATGTTTTTTTTTCTTTTACAACTTGCTTACAGATATACTCCCCCTGTCCCTAAATATGTCTTTTTAGAGATGTCAATATGAACTACATACGGATTTATATAGATGTATTTTAGAGTGTAGATTCACTCATTTTGCTCTGTATATAGTCCATATTGGAATCTTTAAAAAGACTTGCATTTAGGAACGGAGGAAGTACATGTTTTCTGCTTATGATAATTTGCCGGAGCATTTAGGGGTAGTGAATTAACCAGAAAACTGAACGTGCCCAAGTAAAAAATAATATGAGAAGAAAATTTAGTCTAGAATCATCGTAGCCATAAATCTCACACTATAGCTCTGCTGGATATATTGCCGACACCCTCACCACTTCGCCCGCCCGCTGGATATATTGCTACTCCTCTACGGATGTCTTTCTTCTTTGCAGCTCTGTATGCCATGTCGGCGGCCAGGTTGACCGGTGGTGCCCATGTCATATGGATTGGGATGTATCGGTTTTAGCCTAGTTTTCCGTCAATTAACCGTGCAATTCTCTTCTTAATCAATGAAAATGGCAAGTCTTTTGCCTTGTTTCAAATGTTTTTTTACTCAGCCATCAAAAATGCCAAGCCTCAAATCTGCATTCAAATTGCTAGGAAGCTTCTCCTAATTTCTGACCACTCCTAATTGGACTCATACAACAAGTATTATAGTTCTTTCATACAAGTTGAGTATGAACATACTGATTTTGTACTAATGGAGATTGCCCTCAGCCAGTGAAATATCCAATTTCTGGATCACCTCATTTTCCAATTCTAATCTATTTGTAATCTTTTTTGAGATATTAAGATTGTATCCATGACATGGGAAATGTAAGTAGCATGTTGTGACATGCATGGATTTGCTTTTTCTATCAATGTTGATGCTCCAACATCTGATCAATGGTCCTTATTTTAGATTCTGTACTATCATTGTACATATTTGTTCCGTTATATAGTCATTGTTGTTGTAGATTGTTTATCATAATACCGATGAGGAAGAATAATCTAGATGTAGTTCCGACAACGTCAATGGATCCTTCCCCGCTGCATGGCTTGGCCGAAGTTGGGTGAAAGAGTCCATGGGGCCAGAGAAATATGAGTTGGACGTCCGAACAATGCTTTCAGGCGACATTTGTTGTAGCCCCACAAGCTTAAAATGAGAGTACAGTTGTGCCAAACATTGTTACATATTTTGATTTCTTTGTTGGTTCCTTTCATGGCTAAAACAATGGTATGCCCCTTGCAACATTTTTTTCGATATATTTCTGTGCACTATGCTATTTCCGGAAAAATCTTTATATACATACTTGTGCTTTCACTTCAAAACTTGGAGAGGCAATTTGAGTTGGTGTTGTGCATCAATATTACGTATTGTTGCTCAATGGTTTCTTCATAATCGTTCCTTCTATTTTCTGAATTTTCCAGCATATGAACTATCACATGAATTTCATGTGCATTGGTTGAGACGTGCGTTACACGTGCACATTTACTAGTCATAATAGGTGTATCTACACCTATGAGACAAAACGCCACTCTCAAAAATTAAAAAATATTGTTTGTATTTCCTGCTCAAATTTTTGTTGTTGTATTTTCCAAAATCAATTGTTAGAAGGTATGCTTTGCAAATATCACTCTCACCATCCTTGTTGGTGACAAGTAACTTGTCACAATTTGTGAGTTTTGTACTTTTTTCATAGATTTGTTTTTCCAAAACACTTTTGTCTTAACCGTGCGCCCAAATCATGGACTGTTTTAGCCATTGGGTTTGTCGCGTTGAAGTCTTTCAAGACGATTTTGAAAAAAAAAATAGAAATTAAAAAAACAAAAACTAGAAAGAAAAAAAATCAAAAAAATAGAAGTCAAAAATGAAAAAGTGAGAAGAATCAGAAACTGAAAAAACAGGAACCGGAAGCACAACTGTGGTTTTTTTAAAAGATATATTGGAAAGCACAGTTGTGCTTTTCACTATTTCTCGCATAGTTGTGCTTTTCACTTTTCGAGAAAGCATAAATATGCTTCTCGCGAAAACAAAGTTGTACTTTTCACTTTTCAGGAAGCACGGTTGTACTTCTCACATGATGTGCTTCCTGTGAAAAGACTCAGAAAAAACAGGAAAACCTAGAAAACACCAAGCAAAATCCAAAAAACAAAAAACACATGTATAATAAATCAAAAAAATCCCGGTAGGTACACCGGCGCACGATATGTGGCGTCCATTAGACGCACCACTCGGCGACTGGATTGGCTCCCGTGAGCACCCGCCGGGTTTCCCCAGGAATGGGTTCACGCCTATTAGTTGCTCCCTATATTTTGTCGTATAGGAGTTGAGCTTGAGGCCTCATTTTCATCATGATGGGGTTTGATTTAAGCCCTTCTTGCATACATTGCTCCCTCTTGTTTTAAACTTTGCACATTAGGTTTCCTTAGTACAAGTATTTCATTAACTATTACACTATAAATATGTAACTTTTTTGGAAAAAATCATTGTCATAAGTAAGTACTTTGAATACAAATCTAATGATGTCAACTTGTCACACAAATTACATAATAATAGTGTAATTATCGGTCAAATACTTGTTCTAATGAGATCTAATATGCAGCGCAAAGAAATGGACGGTGTTTGAAATTGGTTTGGCTAAAAAGCGACATACACGCTTGGTTAAATACAAATACAAAGTAGTAGGAAAAAGTTATTGATGAAAATTCTACATATCAAAGCTGCGAAAAATGTCTTGAAAAAGCACACAACCTTTACAAGATTGGTATAAGAGGCAATGTTCGGTTTTTACATCAAGTGAACCTTGTGATTCGTAGAGGCGTTATGTAGTTGTGACATACCTAGTTTCACTCTGTTCTTGGCGTGATTCCTTTGATAATTTCTTGCCATGCATATCACATTTGCGCATGATTAAATAGCTTGGCCACTAAACATGTACACATATCTACACTAGAAGGAGCACCCATGCACACTGACCAGTTATTAATCCCAAAGGACCCAAATGCAAGAGTTGATCGCAATATAACGAAGCAATAGGCAAGGCCAACTAGAGTGTGAGAACAAGAGCTGAGGAAAGATGGCTTGACACCTCTACCTCTAGAATTTTCATTTACTCACCACGACTTGTTGATGCTACACAATCATGCTTTATAACACCTTATAGCATATTTATTATATTCATGCATTGTAAAATCTATATAAAAACATAAAGAAGCTAAAATAGGACAAACATACAATATTGTGCACAGCATTATTCAATAGATGAATTGACTTAATCATCCTTTTGGTCTTGCCTTAGATTCATGTTTAGTTACAGAAATTTCTCTAAATAACTTTTAGAAAATCAATTTATTTCCACAACAAATGTGCTCTAGTTAAACACTTGTGTTTTTACTTTTTAGCCACATAAAATTAAATTGTATAATTAAAATTTGAGTACTAAACTATGTGTTCTTAATTTTTTATCTCCAATAGTTAAAAATTTATTTCATTGGTTACATCATTGAAAAATAACTCGACAAGATTTTCTCACATAAGAAACAATGAAAGATATAAAAGTTTATTATAAAATGGTGTACTTTAAAATCAACGGGGATTGGTGAAATCTAAATCTTGGTACCAACCAAAGAACTCGGCTATTATTTTGTCCCCAAGCTATTTTTCAATTCCATGTACAAATGCTCCAAGTAAGCAAGGAAATGGTCATTGGTCTTGGATTTGAGAATTACCTCTGTCGCTGGGATTTCGGCCGGAAATTTCGGCAGCAGAATGTGTCTAAAAGAAAGGCATTCGCGACGACATGCACCACACGGCGCGAAAAGCTATCCTTGCTACTCCCAAATTAAAAGGGTTGATTAACAACACACAAGTGCAGGAAACTCGATCTATCTCCTCTTCATATCATTTTTTCCCTCAAAAGGCATCTCAATCTTCTTCTTCTTTATTCACTCGGAAAGAAAAACAAGGTTCCCAAAACTCACTCGCTAGCAGAGCCAAAATCCCTTCACTTTGGCACTTCCTTTTCCTTTTGGATAACTACTAATGTGCGTACGAACATCATGATTTCTGGAAACCTCGCTTGTCATGACTACTAGCTAGGTTCATTACTTATTTATATGGGACTAGCTAGAGTGACACTTATTTGTTTTTGAATCTCTGATATGCTATGCTATGCTAGGTTTAATCCCTAGCTAATGCTCTCTCCAAACAAAAACTAACCTGCATCTGCTTCCTCCTAGTACTAATTAAGATGTTGAACATGCATGCACTAAATAGATTTATATATTAGGTTCTAGAAGAGAACAAAGGCAAGAGAAATTGTAGCAAACAACAATAAGGAAGGTTCGCATACATGGCTAGAGAAAACAGAAATACTCTTTTTTTTATTTAGAGAAAAGGCATACGTCCGACTTTATAAATAAAGCCACCAGGCAAAGTATCACAATCAACAACCAACAACCAAGCCAACGAAGTAGCAAACAGCAATAAGGAAGGTTCGCATACATGGCTAACGAGCCATTCATGGCACGCAGGCCAGCAACCAAAAGGCAAGATAAAAGGAGGCATAACTAAGGCACCGTCCGATTCCGCCGCGCCAAGGAGGAAGTCGTGGACCGAATCTTGGATGTCACAGTGTCGAAAGCCTCAAGGTCTGCATCCTTAATCAATAATCTCCACTGCTGCAGAAATACACCAGTTTTAAATAAGCAACTCACAAGATTAGCCGGGAAGGTAAGTTTGATGGTAAATTTGTTTCGAGTGGTCCACAGCGACCAACAGATCGTTGCAAACCCAACCCAGAAGATCCTTTTAGAGGCCCCAGATAAGCCGCTGGACAGTCTCCTCAAGTCCACGAAGGACGAAGGATTCTGGTTCACTTGCAGCCAAAAGCGAATACAGCACCAGACGAACTTAGCTAAAGAGCATTGAAAGAAGATATGGTCAGTGTTTTCGATGGCCCCACATAAGGCGCATCTCTCAGAGCCCGGACCGTTCCTTTTCCGGATTTGATCAGTCGTGGGAAGCTTCCCACGAAAAGCTTGCCACAAGAAAATTTTGATCTTAGGAGGGATACGGGCACTCCAAATGCATTTGAACTTAGACGTAGGGGAGCCAGAAATAAGTTTAGCGTAGTCAGATGATACGTCTCCAACGTATCTATAATTTTTGATTGTTCCATGCTATTATATTACCCCTTTTGGATGTTTATGGGCTTTATTTTACATATTTATATCATTTTTGGGACTAACCTACTAACCGGAGGCCCAGCTCGTATTGTTGTTTTTTTGCCTATTTCAGTATTTCGAAGAAAAAGAATATCAAACGGAGTCCAAACGGAATGAAACCTTCGTGAGCGTGATTTTTGGAACGAACGTGATCCAGAGGACTTGGAGTGCAAGTCAAGAAGCAGCCGAGGCGGCCACGAGAGGGGAGGGCG
Organism: Triticum dicoccoides; assembly: GCF_002162155.2. Classification (NCBI taxonomy): domain Eukaryota; kingdom Viridiplantae; phylum Streptophyta; class Magnoliopsida; order Poales; family Poaceae; genus Triticum; species Triticum dicoccoides. The sequence goes on from NC_041387.1 coordinate 7,102,402, forward strand.
CGCCCACCCCTACAGGGCGCGTCCCCCTGTCTCGTGGGCCCCTCGGGCGGCCACCGACGTACTTCTTCCTCCTATATATACCTACGTACCCCGAAAACATCCAGGGAGCCAATGAAACACAATTTCCACCGCCGTAACCTTCTGTATCCTCGAGATCCCATCTTGGAGCTTTCGCCGGCGCTCCGCCGGAGGGGGAATCGACCATGAAGGGCTTCTACATCAACACCATAGCCTCTCCGATGAGTTGTGAGTAGTTTACCATAGACCTTCGGGTCCATAGTTATTAGCTAGATGGCTTCTTCTCTCTTTTTGGACCTCAATACAATGTTCTCCCCCTCTCTTGTGGAGATCTATTCGATGTAAACTCTTTTTGCGGTGTGTTTATCGAGATCCGATGAATTGTGGGTTTATGATCAAGTTTATCTATGAGAAATATTTGAATCTCCTCTGAATTCTTTTATGTATGATTGAGTTATATTTGCAAGTCTCTTCGAATTATCAGTTTGTTTGGCCTACTAGGTTGATCTTTCTTGCCATGGGAGAAGTGCTTACCTTTGGGTTGAATCTTGCGGTGTCCTTACCCAGTGCCAGAAAGGGTTGCAGGGCACGTATTGTTGGGGAACGTAGTAATTTCAAAAAAAAATCCTACGTACACGCAAGATCATGGTGATGGCATAGCAACGAGAGGGGAGAGTGTTCGTCCACGTACCCTCGTAGACCGTAAGCGGAAGCGTTATGACAACGCGGTTGATGTAGTCGTACGTCTTCACGATCCGACCCATCCAAGCACCGAACGTACGGCACCTCCGAGTTCAGCACACGTTCAGCTCGATGACGATCCCCGGGCTCCGATCCAGCAAAGCTTCGGGGATGAGTTCCATCAGCACGACGGCGTGGTGACAATGATGATGTTCTACCGGCGCAGGGCTTCGCCTAAACTCCGCGACGATATGACCGAGGTGGAATATGGTGGAGGGGGGCACCGCACACGACTAAGGAACGATCCGTAGATCAACTTGTGTGTCTATGGGGTGCCCCCTGCCCCCGTATATAAAGGAGGGGGAGGCCGGCCGGCCCCTTTGGGCGCGCCAAGGGAGGAGGAATCCTCCTTTCCTACTCCTACTAGGAGGGGGGAGGAAGGGGGAGAGGGGGAAGGAAAGAGGGGGGGCGCCACCCCCCCTCCTAGTCCAATTCGGACCAGAGGGTGGAGGGGGCGCGCGGCCCATGCTGGCCGCCCCTCTCTCCTTTCCCCTAAGGCCCATAAGGCCCAATACTCTCCCGGGAGGTTCCGGTAACCCCCCCGGCACTCCAGTTTTCTCCGAAATCACCCGGAACACTTCTGGTGTCCGAATATAGTCGTCCAATATATCAATCTTTATGTATCGACCATTTCGAGACTCCTTGTCATGTCCGTGATCACATCTGGGACTTCGAACAAACTTCAGTACATCAAAACTTATAAACTCATAATAAAACTGTCATCGTAACGTTAAGCGTGCGGACCCTACGGGTTCGAGAACTATGTAGACATGACCTAGAACCATTCTCGGTCAATAACCAATAGCGGGACCTGGATGCCCATATTGGTTCCTACATATTCTACGAAGATCTTTATCGGTCAAACCGCATAACAACATACGTTGTTCCCTTTGTCATCGGTATGTTACTTGCCCGAGATTTGATCATCGGTATCCAATACCTAGTTCAATCTCGTTACCGGCAAGTCTCTTTACTCGTTCTGTAACACATCATCTTATAACTAACTCATTAGTTACAATGCTTGCAAGGCTTAGGTGATGAGTATTACCGAGAGGGCCCAGAGATACCTCTCCGCCAATCGGAGTGACAAAACCTAATCTCGAATTATGCCAACTCAACATGTACCTTCGGAAACACCTGTAGAGCACCTTTATAATCACCCAGTTACGTTGTGACGTTTGGTAGCACACAAAGTGTTCTTCCGGTAAACGGGAGTTGCACAATCTCATAGTTGCAGGAACTTTGTATAAGTCATGAAGAAAGAAATAGCAATATACTAAACGATCAAGTGCTAGGCTAACGGAATGGGTCATGTCAATCACATCATTATCCTAATGATGTGATCCCATTAATCAAATGACAACACATGTCTATGGTTAGGAAACATAACCATCTTTGATCAATGAGCTAGTCAAGTAGAGGCATACTAGTGACTTTATGTTTGTCTATGTATTCACACATGTATCATGTTCCCGGTTAATACAATTCTAGCATGAATAATAAACATTTATCATGATATGAGGAAATAAATAATAACTTTATTATTGCCTCTAGGGCATATTTCCTTCAGTCTCCCACTTGCACTAGAGTCAATAATCTAGATTACATAGTAATGATTCTAACACCCATGGAGTCTTGGTGCTGATCATGTTTTGCTCGTGAGAGAGGCTTAGTCAACGGGTCTGCAACATTCAGATCCGTATGTATCTTGCAAATCTCTATGTCTCCCACTTGGACTTGGTCCCGAATGGAATTGAAGCGTCTCTTGATGTGCTTGGTCCTCTTGTGAAATCTGGATTCCTTTGCCAAGGCAATTGCACCAGTATTGTCACAGAAGATCTTCATTGGTCCCGATGCACTAGGTATCACACCTAGATCAGAAATGAACTCCTTCATCCAGACTCCTTCATTTGCTGCTTCCGAAGCAGCTATGTACTCCGCTTCACATGTAGATCCCGCTACGACGCTTTGTTTAGAACTGCACCAACTTACATCTCCACCGTTTAATAAAAACACGTATCCGGTTTGCGATTTAGAATCGTCCGGATCAGTGTCAAAGCTTGCATCGACGTAACCGTTTACGACTAGCTCTTTGTCACCTCCATATACGAGAAACATATCCTTAGTCCTTTTCAGGTATTTCAGGATGTTCTTGACCGCTGTCCAGTGATCCACTTCTGGATTACTTTGGTACCTTCCTTCCAAGCTTATTGCTAAGCATACGTCAGGTCTGGTACACATCATTGCATACATGATAGAGCCTATGGCTGAAGCATAGGGAACATTTTTCATTTTCTCTCTATCTTCTGCTGTGGTCGGGCATTGAGTTTGACTCAACTTCACACCTTGTAGCATAGGCAAGAATCCTTTCTTTGCCTGATCCATTTTGAACTTTTTCAAAATTTTGTCAAGGTATGTGCCTTGTGAAAGTCCTATTAAGCGTCTTGATCTATCTCTATAGATCTTGATGCCCAATATGTAAGCAGCTTCACCGAGGTCTTTCATCGAAAAACTTTTATTCAAGTATCCTTTTATGTTATCCAGAAATTTTATATCATTTCCAATTAATAATATGTCATCTACATATAAAATTAGAAATGCTACAGAGCTCCCACTCACTTTCTTATAAATACAGGCTTCTCCAAAAGTCTGTATAAAACCATATTCTTTGATCACACTATCAAAGCGTTTATTCCAACTCCGAGATGCTTGCACCAGTCCATAAATGGAACGCTGGAGCTTGCACACTTTGTCAGCACCTTTTGGATCAACAAAACCTTCCGGCTGCATCATATACAACTCTTCTTCTAGAAATCCATTCAAGAATGCAGTCTTGACATCCATTTGCCAAATTTCATAATCATGAAATGCAGCAATAGCTAACATGATTCGGACGGACTTAAGCATCGCTACGGGTGAGAAAGTCTCATCGTAGTCAACCCCTTGAACTTGTCGAAAACCTTTTGCAACAAGTCGAGCTTTATAGACAGTTATATTACCATCAGCGTCAGTCTTCTTCCTAAAGATCCATTTATTCTCAATGGCTTGCCGATCATCGGGCAAGTCAACCAAAGTCCATACTTTGTTTTCATACATGGATCCCATCTCAGATTTCATGGCTTCTAGCCATTTTGCGGAATCCGGGCTCATCATCGCTTCCTCATAGTTTGTAGGTTCATCATGGTCAAGTAACATGACTTCCAGAATAGGATTACCGTACCATTCTGGTGCGGATCTTACTCTGGTAGACCTACGAGGTTCAGTAGAAACTTGATCTGAAGTTTCATGATCAGTATCATTAGCTTCCTCACTAATTGGTGTAGTTGTCACAGGAACCGGTTCTCGTGATGAACTACTTTCCAATAAGGGAGTAGATATAGTTATCTCATCAAGTTCTACTTTCCTCCCACTCACTTCTTTCGAGAGAAACTTCTTCTCTAGAAAGGATCCATTCTTAGCAACGAATGTCTTGCCTTCGGATCTGTGATAGAAGGTGTACCCAATAGTCTCTTTTGGGTATCCTATGAAGACACATTTCTCCGATTTAGGTTCGAGCTTATCTGGTTGAAGTTTCTTCACATAAGCATCGCAGCCCCAAACTTTAAGAAACGGCAACTTTGGTTTCTTGCCAAACCACAGTTCATAAGGCGTCGTCTCAACGGATTTTGATGGTGCCCTATTTAACGTGAATGCGGCCGTATCTAAAGCATAACCCCAAAACAATAGCGGTAAATCAGTAAGAGACATCATAGATCGCAACATATCCAGTAAAGTACGATTACGACGTTCGGACACACCATTTCGTTGTGGTGTTCCAGGTGGCGTGAGTTGCGAAACTATTCCACATTGTTTCAATTGTAGGCCAAACTCATAACTCAAATACTCTCCTCCACGATCAGATCGTAGAAACTTTATTTTCTTGTTACGATGATTTTCCACTTCACTCTGAAATTCTTTCAACTTTTCAAATGTTTCAGACTTGTGTTTCATCAAGTAGATATACCCATATCTGCTCAAATCATCTGCGAAGGTGAGAAAATAACGATACCCGCCGCGAGCCTCAACATTCATTGGGCCACAAACATCAGTATGTATGATTTCCAACAAATCAGTTGCTCGCTCCATAGTTCCGGAGAACGGCGTTTTAGTCATCTTGCCCATAAGGCACGGTTCGCAAGTACCAAGTGATTCATAATCAAGTGATTCCAAAAGTCCATCAGTATGGAGTTTCTTCATGCGCTTTACACCGATATGACCCAAACGGCAGTGCCACAAATAAGTTGTACTATCATTATTAACTCTGCATCTTTTGGTTTCAACACTATGAATATGTGTATCACTACTATCGAGATTTAATAAAAATAGATCACTCTTCAAGGGTGCATGACCATAAAAGATATTACTCATATAAATAGAACAACCATTATTCTCTGATTTAAATGAATAGCCGTCTCGCATCAAACAAGATCCAGATATAATGTTCATGCTCAACGCTTGCACCAAATAACAATTATTCAGGTCTAAAACTAATCCCAAAGGTAGATGTAGAGGTAGCGTGCCGACCGCGATCACATCGACTTTGGAACCGTTTCCCACGCGCATCGTCACCTCGTTCTTGGCCAGTGCTCGCTTATTCCGTAGTCCCTATTTCGAGTTGCAAATATTAGCAACAGAACCAGTATCAAATACCCAGGTGCTACTACGAGCTCTAGTTAGGTACACATCAATAACATGTATATCACATATACCTTTGTTCACTTTGCCATCCTTCTTATCCGCCAAATACTTGGGGCAGTTCCGCTTCCAGTGACCAGTCTGCTTGCAGTAGAAGCACTCAGTTTCAGGCTTAGGTCCAGACTTGGGTTTCTTCTCTTGAGCAGCAACTTGCTTGCTGTTCTTCTTGAAGTTCCCCTTCTTCTTCCCTTTGCCCCTTTTCTTGAAACTAGTGGTCTTGTTGACCATCAACACTTGATGCTCCTTCTTGATTTCTACCTCCGCAGCTTTTAGCATTGCAAAGAGCTCGGGAATAGTCTTGTTCATCCCTTGCATATTATAGTTCATCACAAAGCTCTTGTAGCTTGGTGGCAGTGATTGGAGAATTCTGTCAATGACGCTATCATCCGGAATATTAACTCCCAGTTGAATCAAGTGATTATTATACCCAGACATTTTGAGTATATGCTCACTAACAGAACTATTCTCCTCCATCTTGCAGCTGTAGAACTTATTGGAGACTTCATATCTCTCAATCCGGGCATTTGCTTGAAATATTAACTTCAACTCCTGGAACATCTCATATGCTCCATGACGTTCAAAACATCGTTGAAGACCCGGTTCTAAGCCGTAAAGCATGGCACACTGAACTATAGAGTAGTCATCAGCTTTGCTCTGCCAGACGTTCTTAACGTCGTCAGTTGCATCAGCAGCAGGCCTGGCACCCAGCGGTGCTTCCAGGACGTAACTTTTCTGTGCAGCAATGAGGATAATCCTCAGGTTACGGACCCAGTCCGTGTAATTGCTACCATCATCTTTCAACTTTGCTTTCTCAAGGAACGCATTAAAATTCAACGGAACAACAGCACGAGCCATCTATCTACAAACAAACATAGACAAGCAAAATACTATCAGGTACTAAGTTCATGATAAATTTAGGTTCAATTAATCATATTACTTAAGAACTCCCACTTAGACAGACATCTCTCTAGTCATCTAAGTGATCACGTGATCCAAATCAACTAAACCATAACCGATCATCACGTGAGATGGAGTAGCTTTCAATGGTGAACATCACTATGTTGATCATATCTACTATATGATTCACGCTCGACCTTTCGGTCTCCGTGTTCCGAGGCCATATCTGCATATGCTAGGCTCGTCAAGTTTAACCTGAGTATTCCGCGTGTGCAAAACTGTCTTGCACCCGTTGTAGATGGACGTAGAGCTTATCACACCCGATCATCATGTGGTGTCTGGGCACGACGAACTTTGGCAACGGTGCATACTCAGGGAGAACACTTCTTGATAATTTTAGTGAGAGATCATCTTAAAATGCTACCGTCAATCAAAGCAAGATAAGATGCATAAAGGATAAACATCACATGCAATCAATATAAGTGATATGATATGGCCATCATCATCTTGTGCGTGTGATCTCCATCTCCGAAGCACCGCCGTGATCACCATCGTCACCGGTGCGACACCTTGATCTCCATCGTAGCATCGTTGTCGTTACGCCATCTATTGCTTCTACGACTATCGCTACCGCGTAGTGATAAAGTAAAGCAATTACAGGGCGTTTGCATTTCATACAATAAAGCGACAACCATATGGCTCCTGCCAGTTGCCGATAACTTCGGTTACAAAACATGATCATCTCATACAATAAAATATAGCATCACGTCTTGACCATATCACATCACAACATGCCCTGCAAAAACAAGTTAGACGTCCTCTACTTTGTTGTTGCAAGTTTTACGTGGCTGCTACGGGCTTAGCAAGAACCGTTCTTACCTACGCATCAAAAACCACAACGATAGTTTGTCAAGTTGGTGCCGTTTTAACCTTCGCAAGGACCGGGCGTAGCCACACTCGATTCAGCTAAAGTGAGAGAGACAGACACCCGCCGGTCACCTTTAAGCAACGAGTGCTCGTAGCGGTGAAACCAGTCTCGCGTAAGCGTACGCGTAATGTCGGTCCGGGCCGCTTCATCTCACAATACCGCCGAACCAAAGTATGACATGCTGGTAAGCAGTATGACTTATATCGCCCACAACTCACTTGTGTTCTACTCGTGCATATGACATCTACGCATAAAACCAGGCTCGGATGCCACTGTTGGGGAACATAGTAATTTCAAAAAAAAATCCTACGTACACGCAAGATCATGATGATGGCATAGCAACGAGAGGGGAGAGTGTTCATCCACGTACCCTCGTAGACCGTAAGCGGAAGCGTTATGACAACGCGGTTGATGTAGTCGTACGTCTTCACGATCCGACCGATCCAAGCACCGAACGTACGGCACCTCCGAGTTCAGCACACGTTCAGCTCGATGACGATCCCCGGGCTCCGATCCAGCAAAGCTTCGGGGATGAGTTCCGTCAGCACGATGGCGTGGTGACGATGATGATGTTCTACCGGCGCAGGGCTTCGCCTAAACTCCGCGACGATATGACCGAGGTGGAATATGGTGGAGGGGGGCACCGCACACGGCTAAGGAACAATCCGTAGATCAACTTGTGTGTCTATGGGGTGCCCCCTTCCCCCGTATATAAAGGAGGGAGGGGGAGGCCGGCCGGCCCCTTTGGGCGCGCCAAGGGAGGAGGAATCCTCCTCCTAGTAGGAGTAGGACTCCTCCTTTCCTACTCCTACTAGGAGGGGAAGGAAGGGGGAGAGGGGGAAAGAAAGAGGGGGGGCGCCCCCCCCCCCTCCTAGTCCAATTCGGACCAGAGGGTGGAGGGGGCGCGCGGCCCATGCTGGCCGCCCCTCTCTCCTTTCCCCTAAGGCCCATAAGGCCCAATACTCTCCCGGGAGGTTCCGGTAACCCCCCCGGCACTCTGGTTTTCTCCGAAATCACCCGGAACACTTCCGGTGTCCGAATATAGTCGTCCAATATATCAATCTTTATGTCTCGACCATTTCGAGACTCCTCGTCATGTCCGTGATCACATCCGGGACTCCGAACAAACTTCAGTACATCAAAACTTATAAACTCATAATAAAACTGTCATCGTAACGTTAAGCGTGCGGACCCTACGGGTTCGAGAACTATGTAGACATGACCTAGAACCATTCTCGGTCAATAACCAATAGCAGGACCTGGATGCCCATATTGGTTCCTACATATTCTACGAAGATCTTTATCGGTCAAACCGCATAACAACATACGTTGTTCCCTTTGTCATCGGTATGTTACTTGCCCGAGATTTGATCGTCGGTATCCAATACCTAGTTCAATCTCGTTACTGGCAAGTCTCTTTACTCGTTTTGTAACACATCATCTTATAACTAACTCGTTAGTTACAATGCTTGCAAGGCTTAGGTGATGAGTATTACCGAGAGGGCCCAGAGATACCTCTCCGCCAATCGGAGTGACAAAACCTAATCTCAAATTATGCCAACTCAACATGTACCTTCGGAAACACCTGTAGAGCACCTTTATAATCACCCAGTTACGTTGTGACGTTTGGTAGCACACAAAGTGTTCTTCCAGTAAACGGGAGTTGCACAATCTCATAGTTGCAGGAACTTTGTATAAGTCATGAAGAAAGCAATAGCAATATACTAAACGATCAAGTGCTAGGCTAACGGAATGGGTCATGTCAATCACATCATTATCCTAATGATGTGATCCCATTAATCAAATGACAACACATGTTTATGGTTAGGAAACATAACCATCTTTGATCAATGAGCTAGTCAAGTAGAGGCATACTAGTGACTTTATGTTTGTCTATGTATTCACACATGTATCATGTTCCCGGTTAATACAATTCTAGCATGAATAATAAACATTTATCATGATATGAGGAAATAAATAATAACTTTATTATTGCCTCTAGGGCATATTTCCTTCACGTATTGTATTGTTGCCATCGAGGATAAAAAGATGGGGTTTATATCATATTCTATGAGTTTATCCCTCTACATCATGTCATCTTGCTTAATGCGTTACTCTGTTCTTTATGAACTTAATACTCTAGATGCAGGCAGGAGTCGGTCGATGTGTGGAGTAATAGTAGTAGATGCAGGCAGGAGTCGGTCTACTTGTTGCGGACGTGATGCATATATACATGATCATGCCTAGATAATCTCATAATTATTCGCTTTTCTATCAATTGCTCGACAGTAATTTGTTAACCCACCATAATACTTATGCTATCTTGAGAGAAGCCACTAGTGAAACCTATGGCCCCCGGGTCTATCTTTTATCATATAAGTTTGCTATCTACTTTTATTTGCATCTTTACTTTTCCAATCTATATTATAAAATACTAAAAATGTATTTATCTTATCATATTATCTCTATCAGATCTCACTTTCGCAAGTGGACGTGAAGGGGTTGACAACCCCTTTATTGCGTTGGTTGTGAGTTCTTTGTTTGTTTGTGTAGGTGCGTGGGACTTTTTGGGGAGTCTCCTACTGGATTGGTACCTTGGTTCTCAAAAACTGATGTAAATACTTACGCTACTATGCTGCATCACCCTTTCCTCTTCAAGGAAAACCAACGCAAGCTCAAGACATAGAAAGAAGGATTTCTGGCGCCGTTGCCGGGGAGGCTTCCATCAAGTCAAGTCAAGATTCGACCTCCCGCCAACGTGCGATTTCTGGCGCCGTTGTCGGGGTGGCTTCCATCAAGTCAAGTCAAGTCAAGATTCGATCTCCCGCCAACGTGCGATTTCTAGCACCGTTGGAGGACTTTGATCAAGTCAAGACATACCAAGTACCCATCACAAACCCATCTCGCTCGCATTTACATTATTTGCCATTTGCCTCTCGTTTTCCTCTCCCTCATTTCACCCTTGCCGTTTTATTCGCCTCTCTTTCCCAATCTTCTCCTCTCTTTTCGCTTGCCTTTTTCTGTTTGCTCGTATGTTAGATCGTCTACCTTGTCGTTATGGCTAGTCCTCCTATCCTTGTTATTACTCCCGAACATGAAATCCTCAATTTTAAGCAAAGGGAGGGAGAAAATTTAAAAGATGCTTGGCATAGAATTTGCAATGCTCAAAATAGATCTACTAGGAAGCTTTCTACTTCCGTTCTTCTCCGCAATTTTTATGTAGGCATCACTCCTTGGAATAGATGTGTTCTTGATACTGTTGCCAGAGGTGACTTCTTGAGTAGCCATACGTTTGATGCTTATAATGCTATGTTAGATTTGTTTGGCCCACCACCTCTTTTGGTCAATGGAACTATTTTAACTTTAGAACACGTTATGCAACGGCCTGATATTATTGAAAATAAAATTGCCACTGTTGAGTTGATTGAAAATTTGGATAGAAAGATTCATAATCATATCACCCAATATGGATCTAGGGTTGGAGTTACTTTGAAAAATCTTAAAGAGAAAGAACCAATAGTTAATGAAAAAATAGATCTAGATTCTGCAAGAATTGGTAAACTTGAGGATATCATTACCAACTTAGGTTCCCCGTTTTCTTCCATGAAAAGCACTCCAAAACCCCCTACCAAGACTGCTAAGTTTATTTATGTTCCTAAAAATAAGGGTGAATCTTCTAGCAAGGGAGACGCGGATCTCAAATCCATAAGTGTTCATCCCAATTGTCTCTCCATCGTTAAGGAACCTTTTACTACAAACGAATTTCTTGAATTTTTGCCTAAAAGTTTAATCATTGCTAAAAAGGGAGAAACCCCTAAAGATTATAAGTGCTCTATTGAGGAATTTAGTGCCAAAGATGGCACTACTTAGATCTATCTTCGCTTTTATGCCTAGCTAGGGGCGTTAAACGGTAGCGCTAGTTGGGAGGCAACCCAATTTTCTTTGTGTTTTTTTGTTTTTGTTTCTGTTTAGTAATAAATTTTGCGTCTACTTTCTGTATAGATGTGTTTTTATCTTTTAATTAGTCTTTGTGCCAAGTAGAACCTATAGGATAACCTATGATGATAGTTGATTTGATTCTGCTGAAAAACAGAAACTTTGCACGCACGAGAAACAATTTAGTAAATCACAGAAAAGTGATTTTGCGTTGATTATTTTTGCTGCTGATCAATAGACAAATTTCCTAGGACTTCCTATTTTGGTAGAATTTTTGGAGTTCCAGAAAATTGTGTTAGTTACAAATTACTACAGACTGTTCTGTTTTTGACAGATTCTGTTTTTCGTGTGTTGTTTGCTTATTTTAATGCATCTATGGCTAGTAAAATAGTTTATAAACCATAGAGAAGTTGGAATACAGTAGGTTTAACACCAAAATAAATAAAGAATAAGTTCATTACAGTACCTTATGTGGTGGTTTTGCTTTCGTTCACTAACGGAGCCTACGAGATTTCTGTTGAGTTTTGTGTTGTGAAGTTTTCAAGTTTTGGGTAAAGCTTTGGTGGACTATGGAATAAGGAGTGGCAAGAGCCTAAGCTTGGGGATGTCCATGGCACCCCAAGATATTCAAGAATATCCAAAAGCCTAAGCTTGGGGATGCCCCGGGAAGGCATCCCCTCTTTCGTCTTCGTTCATTGGTAACTTTACTTGGAGCTATATTTTTATTCGCCACATGATATGTGTTTTGCTTGGAGCGTCGTGTATTATATTAGTCTTTGCTTTTTAGTTTACCACAATCATCCTTGCTGTACATACATTTTGGGAGAAGCCTACTTGATTAGAATTTGCTAGAATACTCTATGTGCTTCACTTATATCTTTTGAGCTTGATAGTTTTTGCTCTAGTACTTCACTTATATCTTTTGGAGCACGGTGGTGGCTTATTTTTGTAGAAATTGCTAGTCTTTCATGCTTCACTTATATTATTTTGAGATTTTTTTTAGAACAGCATGGTATTTGCTATGGTTATAAAATTGGTCCTAGAATGATAGGCATCCAAGTTGGGTATAATAAAAGCTATCATAGAAAGTGAATTGGATGTTATGCTCAAATTGATACTTGATAATTGTTTTGAGATATAGAAGTGGTGATATTAGAGTCATCCTAGTTGGGTGATTATGAATTTAAAGAATACTTGTGTTGAAGTTTGTGATTCCCGTAGCATGCACGTATGGTGAACCGCTTTGTGATGAAGTCGGAGCATAATTTATTTATTGATTGTCTTCCTTATGAGTGGCGGTCGGGGACGAGCGATGGTCTTTTCCTACCAATCTATCCCCCTAGGAGCATGCGCGTAATACTTTGTTTTTGATGACTTGTAGATTTTTGCAATAAGTATATGAGTTCTTTTGACTAATGTTGAGTCCATGGATTATACGCACTCTCACCCTTTCACCATTGCTAGCCTCTCTTGTGCCGCGCAACTTTCGCCGGTACCATACACCCACCATATATCTTCCTCAAAACAGCCACCATACCTACCTATTATGGCATTTCCATAGCCATTCCGAGATATATTGCCATGCAACTTTCCACCGTTCTGTTTATATGACACGCATCATCATTGTCATATTGCTCTTTGCATGATCATGTAGTTGACATTGTATTTGTGGCAAGGCCACCTTCGTAATTTTCATACATGTCACTCTTGATTCATTGCATATCCCGGTACACCGTTGGAGGCATTCATATAGAGTCATATCTTGTTCTAAGTATTGAGTTGTAAGTAAATAAAAATGTGATGATCTTCATTATTAGAGCATTGTCCCAAGTGAGGAAAGGATGATGAAGACTATGATTTCCCCACAAGTCGGGATGAGACTTCGGACTTTAAAAAAAAGGAGAAAAAAAAGGAAGAAAAAAAAGAAGGCCAAAAAAAGATTGAAAAAAAGCGAAAAAAAGAGAAAAAAAGAAGAAAAGAAAAAAATGAGAAAAACAGAGAGAAGGGACGGTGCTACTATCCTTTTACCATACTTGTGCTTCAAAGTAGCACCATGATCTTCATGATTGAGAGTCTCCTATGTTGTCACTTTCATATACTAGTGGAAATTTTTCATTATAGAACTTGGCTTGTATATTCCAATGATGGGCTTCCTCCCAATACCCTAGGTCTTCGTGAGCAAGCGAGTTGGATGCACACCCACTTAGTTTCTTTTGTTGAGCTTTCATATATTTATAGCTCTAGTGCATCCGTTGCATGGCAATCCCTACTCACTCACATTGATATCTATTAATGGGAATCTCCATAGCCCGTTGATACGCCTAGTTGATGTGAGACTATCTTCCTCCTTTTTGTCTTCTCCACAACCACCAGTCTATTCCACATATAGTGCTATGTCCATGGCTCACGCTCATGTATTGCGTGAAAGTTGAAAAAGTTTGAGATTACTAAAGTATGAAACAATTGCTTGGCTTGTCATCGGGGTTGTGCATGATTAAATACTTTGTGTGATGAAGATAGAGCCTAGCCAGACTATATGATTTTGTAGGGATAACTTTCTTTAGCCATGCTATTTTGAAAAGACATGATTACTTTGATTAGTATGCTTGAAGTATTACTATGTCTTATGTCAATGTGAACTTTTATTTTGAATCATTTGGATCTGAACATTCATGCCACAATAAAAAAAATTACATTGAGAATTATGCTAGGTAGCATTCCACATCAAAAATTCTGTTTTTATCATTTACCTACTCGAGGACGAGCGGGAATTAAGCTTGGGGATGCTTGATACGTCTCCAACGTATCTATAATTTTTGATTGTTTCATGCTATTATATTACCCATTTTGGATGTTTATGGGCTTTATTTTACACATTTATATCATTTTTGGGACTAACCTACTAACCGGAGGCCCAGCCCGTATTGCTATTTTTTTTGCCTATTTCAGTATTTCGAAGAAAAGGAATATCAAACGGAGTCCAAACGGAATGAAACCTTCGGGAGCGTGATTTTTGGAATGAACGTGATCCAGAGGACTTGGAGTGCAAGTCAAGAAGCAGCCGAGGCGGCCATGAGAGGGGAGGGCGCGCCCACCCCTACAGGGCGCGCCCCCTATCTCGTGGGCCCCTCGGGCGGCCACCGATGTACTTCTTCCTCCTATATATACCTATGTACCCCGAAAACATCCAGGGAGCCAACGAAACACAATTTCCACCGTCGTAACCTTCTGTATCCGCGAGATCCCATCTTGGACCCTTCGCCGGCGCTCCGCCGCAGGGGGAATCGACCATGGAGGGCTTCTACATCAACACCATAGCCTCTCCGATGAGTTGTGAGTAGTTTACCATAGACCTTCGGGTCCATAGTTATTAGCTAGATGGCTTCTTCTCTCTTTTTGGATCTCAATACAATGTTCTCCCCCTCTCTTGTGGAGATCTATTCGATGTAGACTCTTTTTGCGGTGTGTTTGTCGAGATCCGATTAATTGTGGGTTTATGATCAAGTTTATCTATGAGAAATATTTGAATCTCCTCTGAATTCTTTTATGTATGATTGAGTTATCTTTGCAAGTCTCTTTGAATTATCAGTTTGGTTTGTCCTACTAGGTTGATCTTTCTTGCCATGGGAGAAGTGCTAAGCTTTGGGTTCAATCTTGCGGTGTCCTTACCCAGTGACAGAAAGGGTTGCAAGGCATGTATTGTATTGTTACCATCGAGGATAAAAAGATTGGGTTTATATCATATTGCATGAGTTTATCCCTCTACATCATGTCATCTTGCTTAATGTGTTACTCTGTTCTTTATGAACTTAATACACTAGATGCAGGCAGGAGTCGGTCGATGTGTGGAGTAATAGTAGTAGATGCAGGCAGGAGTCGGTCTACTTGTTGCGGACGTGATGCCTATATACATGATCATGCCTAGATAATCTCATAATTATTCGCTTTTCTATCAATTGCTCGACAGTAAATTTTTCACCCACCGTAATACTTATGCTATCTTGAGAGAAGCCACTAGTGAAACATATGGCCCCCGGGTCTATCTTTTATCATATAAGTTTGCTATCTACTTTTATTTGCATCTTTACTTTTCCAATCTATATTATAAAATACCAAAAATATATTTATCTTATCATACTATCTCTATCAGATCTCAGTTTCGCAAGTGGCCGTGAAGGGATTGACAACCCCTTTATTGCGTTGGTTGCGAGTTCTTTGTTTGTTTGTGTAGGTGCGTGGGACTTTTTGGGGAGTCTCCTACTGGATTGATACCTTGGTTCTCAAAAACTGAGGGAAATACTTACGCTACTGTGTTGCATCACCCTTTCCTCTTCAAGGAAAACCAACGCAAGCTCAAGACGTAGCAACAGACTTAACCGAAAAGCGGCCACAAGAGGAATGGGGCGAGACAACCGAGTCCTCTTCCTCCGAGAGCAAAGGGAAGCAAGTAGTAAGGCGATGCCAATCTTCCAACTCTACAGGAGAAAGCGTCCTACGAAGGTCTAGGTCCCAGTTATTTAGAGAGAGCTCGAAGATAGAGATCTCCGGATTAGGGCAGTAAGAAAAAAGGATCGGGAATGCCACTGCGAGGGTGGAGTCCCCGCACCACCAGTCTAACCAAAAGCGAGTAGACTTACTATTTCTAACTACAAACTTGACCAAGGATTGAAAAATCGGGCAAACTTTAACGAGCTAGCGCCAAAACTGGGAGCCACCAGTGGACGAAGCAAACATGGGGCTCGAGACCGGGAAGTACTTAGCCTTGAGAATGGTTAGCCAAAGGGGGCTCTCCATTTAAGACATGATTTTCCACCACCACTTTAAAATGAGGCACTTATTCATGACAGATGTATTAATGATGCCTAACCCTCCCAGGTTTTTGGGTCGACAAATGAATTTCCATTTCACCATCATGTATTTGCGTTTATTATCAGCCGAGTTCCAATAAAAGGCGCTCCTGTGCTTATCAAAGCCAGCGTGGGTCCCTCTAGAGAGGAGATAAAAACCCATCAGGAACATGGGGAGGGAGGACAAGCATGCATTGGTAAGGGCAACCTTGCCTGCTTGGGTATTGTACCGGCCTCTCCACGGCAAGACCCGATTGCCCACCTTAGTGACAGCCGGAGCAAAATCTTTAGCTAGCAACTTGTGGGGAGAGATCAGAAGGCCGAGGTATTTTAAAGGAAAGGGATCTAGGGAGCAATTAAGGAGGTGAGCAACGCTTTGGGCCTCAACGCCCGAGACCCCGGTAACTATGACATCACTCTTAGCGAAATTAATTTTAAGACCAGACAACGCTTCGAAGCAGAGGAGTAGAAATTTCAAGTGGGTTATGCTAGCCTCATTTAATTCAACCATAATGATAGTATTGTCCGCATATTGTAAGTGGGAAATGCCATTAGGGACAAGGTGAGAGCTGACAGGAGTAATGTGACCAGCTGCGACAGCCCGATTCAGAATATGAGAAAGAGCATCCGCGACAAAGTTGAAGAGAAGTGGAGAGGCAGGGTCACCCTGCCTCAGGCCCCTGCCGTTGGCAAAGAAGTTACTAACATTTCCATTGACTGAGACCGCGGTGTGGCCACTCGTGACCAACTGCATAAGCATGTGCACTACCACACCATCAAAGCCCTTCGCTAGAAGCACTTGTCGAAGGAACTTCCAACTAACCGAGTCATAAGCTTTTTTGAAGTCCAGTTTCAGAATCACCGCATTGGAGCCCCGGGCTCGCAGGTCATGAACGATCTCATGGAGACAGAGGATACCATCCAGGATAAACCTGCCCTTAATGAAAGCTGATTGGAACGGGCTAAGAGAGCGATGAGGGATTGGGGAGAGCCTAGTAGCAAAGCCTTTAGCCGGTAGCTTCGCGAACTTATTGATCAAGGCAATAGGCCTGAACTGAGAGATCAAGTCCGCCCCTTTGAATTTAGGAATAAGAGCAAGCACAGCATAATTTAACCGTGAAATATCAACGGTGCCCAACCAGAAGCCTTGAATGATAGCCTGAACGAGTCCCCGCAGCTATGGCCAGAACTGCCTAAAGAAAGGGATGGAGAAACCGTCTGGACCTGAGGCCACATTAGTGTTGGCTGAGCAAATCGTGTCAAAAATGGTGATCACAATATCATCAACGTACAAGAGGATGTACGCGAGCTGGTGTCCTGGTGGTAGATGAACAGGGAGACATCCGATTTCGATGCAACAAAACCGAGGCGATGAGCGTAGAGAGCGAACCATTGGTACCATGCACGGGGCGCCTGTTTGAGGCCATAGAGTGACTTGTGAAGATGGCACACGTAGTCGGGGCAGCGGGCATCAATGAAACCAGGCGGCTGCTGGCAATAAACCTCCTCGTCAAGGTTGTCGTTGAGGAAGGCATTCTTGACGTCAAGCTGGTGGATCGGCCATGCACGGGAAACCGCAATGCTGAGGACGATGCGGATGGTGGACTGTTTGACAACCGGGCTGAATGTCTCGTCGAAGTCGATGCCCGCCTGTTGAGAGTAGTCGCAGACCACCCACCGAGCTTTATAGTGAGCAAGCCGTCCATCCGAATGAAACTTATGCTTGAAAATCCACTTCCATGAAACAACATGAGCACGAGGTGGCCGTGGAACAAGTGACCACGTCTGGTTAGTGACAAGCGCCTCGAACTCATCGTGCATAGCACGACGCCAGTGTGGGTCACTGAGAGCAACCTGGTATGTTTTGGGAAAATGAAAAATAGAGGAGGCGGAAGCCATAAGATTCATACGATCGACAGGCTGAAAGAGACCGCGCTTGGCGCGAGTAAGCATCGTGTGGGTGTTTCTAGGGGAGGGTGGTCGATGCATGACGACGGGGGAGAAGGTGCGCTCGAACCAGGGGCAGGTGCGGGCGAAGGCCCGGGGGAGGCAGGCGTGCTCGGCGGGCTAGCGAGAATGGGCGAGCTGGGCGGCGGGCTAGGCGCTCGAGCGGGGCTAGGCGCGCTCGCGGGCGAGCGGGCAGAGGGGTGGGGGGAAGACGAAGGGTTGACATGCATAGCGGGTTGGACCGCAGGAGAGAGGGCGGGTGTGGTGTCTGTGGCTGCGACGTGGAGGAGGAAATCCAACGATGCAAGGGGGTTGGACGGGCGATCCGGAGAGGAAGAGAAGGGAAAGATTGTCTCGTCAAAGACGACATGGCGAGAGATGATGACGCGGCATGTTTGAGGATCAAGACACCGATATCCTTTATGGTTGGCGGGATAACCAAGGAATATGCATGCGATGGAACGGGGCGCTAGCTTATGCTTGGGGACGGAGGATTGGTTAGGGTAGCATAAACATCCAAAGACTCGGAGCATGCTATAGTCGGGCAGGGTATTGTGTAGGCGGATGTAGGGTATGGCGAACGCGATGGACTGAGAGGGGCGTATGTTGATGAGATGGGTGGCGGTGGCCAAGGCTTCTGCCCAGTAGGGTGGTGGCATCGAGGACTGAAAGAGAAGTGTGCATCTAACATCGTTGAGGGTGCGGATGGCATGTTCAGCCTTGCCGTTTTGAGCGGAGGTGTACGGGCATGAAAGACGAAGATGAATGCCATGAGAGGCAAAGAAGGTGGTGATCGTGGTGTTGAGAAACTCGGTGCCATTGTCGGCCTGCATTGCTACTCATGAATTTAAATGTGGAAAATAAAATATAAAAGGAAAGAACAAATAAAACCAAACAACACGCAATCTTACAAGTGGGGCCCTCACTGACCCCCACAACCCCTGAAGCACCACAATACTTCAAATCATGGGAGCTTAGTATCTCTACATAGTTTCAAATACATGAAATACACAATAGTACATCTATTGGTAGACATCAATCCATGAATAAGGTTTTTTTGTCATTATTATTTTGCTTAGATCTAGCAAAGATACAGTGCAACCGAAGTCAACATAACGTATATTTGAAAATACATATATAAAAAAATAGATATTGTGTTAACAAAATAATTCATAAGTAAGTAAAAAAGTTTTGTATAAATTTAACTAGGAGAGTGACCGAATGAGTGCTAGGTTGAGTTTTGACCAGCGTGGCAAAGCTTTCTATCTAGAATCTAGGATAAATCTTTCAGAATTTTTTGTCAAACATAAATATACAAAAAAATGATTTTGTAATCTAAAAATTCATATTTTCTATATTTACGTTTGGCAAAAAAAATTGAAAGATTTATCCTAGATTCTAGATAGAAAGCTTTGCCACACTGCAAAGATTTGAACTTCAAGACATATTTTATGTGAGAGAAACAAAAAAGAGAAAATTTCATATAGAAAGTTAGTTACGTCGCCTCCTCTTCTCTGGCGCTACGCCTTCCTCCGCGACCTCTATCTCCACACCGACGATGCCAAGATGATCAGGATCCTCCACGTTGCCCGCCCGTTCCACCGCTCCTGGCGCCTCCTCTACGCCACCGCCTTGGGTAAGCACCAGGTCGTCACTCCCACTGATACAAGCCGCACACACTAACATGCGTGCTCCTCTTTCCTCTATTTCTTTCAGATCCTACAATTTCCTACTGCTTCCGTCAACCCGAGAATCACATTGTGAGCACAGTGCAGCGACATCCCAGCTCCTCAAATCCTTCCTTCATTCCTTCATTGTTGTTTACTGTCATGTGTTTACGTGAAACTTGGTGTGGTGCAGAATCATTTCGCCTTGGTGGATTCCTCATGGACACGTCGAAGCTGGCATTGCCACCGTGGTTCTCTGGGGTCCACAAAGATCCTAAAAAAGAAAGCCCACAGAGACAACTTAATGAGCCGGTCGGTTCTCTGGGGCAAGCACTCTAAACACATATATACATGACGCAGATACAGCTCCGAAACCCTAAGCGTCGGACCATTTAACCTGGTTAAGAAAAAGCTACTGATTGAGCGGAACAGGAGCTCCTCAAGCTGTTGCCGCTGCTCCTAGGACAAGCCATAATGAGGAACTTCCGTAGTGTCTAACAAAGAATTGGAACGTGGGTCCTGAATAAACATAAATATCATTATTTATACTAATTTTTGTAACTTTTGTATAATTTCAGTTAAACCACAATCATAGCTAATATATTGTAGTAAATCACATAGGGTTTTGAAAAATTGTTTATTTTACATTTTAGTGTGCTATATTTTTAAAATATTTAACGCAAAAAACCCTCTTATTTGAGATAACTATTAAAACAACACCGCATGCCTTCCAAGATTAATTTAAGTTAGTTCCTTCAATGATTTATATGTTTGTATGTTTATCCTTAGATATCTTGGTAGGAATCTCAACAGTGTGTGGTATATGAAATATTCGGAGAACTGTTTTCTAGTTTAACGATTAGATATATGCAAATATAAAAATCTAGATTATTCTAGATGGTTAGCTTGTACTCCCTCTATTTCTTTTTAGTCTGCATATAAAATTTGGTCAAAGTCAAACTTTGTCAGTTTGTACGAAAAGATATCAACAGCACGCAATCTTACAAGTGGGGCCCTCACTGACCCCCACAACCCCTGAGCACCACAATACTTCAAATCATGGGAGCTTAGTATCTCTACAGATAGATAGGTAGATAGATAGATAGATAGATAGATACAAGGGAGGGGGGATGGCAAGCACAACTGCCTTTGAGAAACATAATAAAAGGTACTAGTTTCAAATACATAAAATACACAATAGTACATCTACTGATAGACATCAATCCATGAATAAAGTTATTTTGTCATTATTATTTTGCTTAGATCTAGCAAAGATACAGTGCAACCGAAGTGTTCTCCCTAGCCATTCAAAAAAGTGAACACAAATGTTGTTGCAAATCACATTTAATACAACATAACGTATATTTGAAAATACAGTTGTAGAAAAATAAGAAATTAATTAGATATTGTATTAACAAAATAATTCATAAGTAAGTAAAAAAAATTTGTATAAATTTAAGTAAGCCCCGAACTTGATGAAGACAAGTGAGGAAGCTCCCGCCTCGGTATGTCTAGTTCTGGCAAGATCATGACCTGAAGCAAAAGCATTTATCTGGCTGGAGTCTGTTCTGACATGAATCTTTTGTTGTGGCGCGCGCGCGTGTGCGTGTGTGTCTGTCATGACAGGGTTGTTGTCGAGATTCCAAGCGATGCGGGACACTACGAGGGACGGGCAGATCGTGTCTGTCAGGATCACGCAACACCTCCTCCTGTGATTCGTGGGTGCTCGGTTCAGTTCTGTCGAGGTTCCTTGATGCAGTAGTATGTTTGTTGTACTTCGTCCAAGAGCTGCACAATCTTTGGGGGCTTGTGCTGGGTTTGCTCTCCTTGCTTTTTGGCTTGCTGCGTCTGCATCTGTGTCTGTATCTGCGCTAGAGTTCTTCAGACAAGTTATCTTATGGCTTAACCAACTTCAGAGGACCGGGTAACACAGCACTACTAGTCCATTACTAGATCATGGTTGTTGACACAACTCGAACAAAATCTATATAAAAAATAAATACTCTTCTGCTTATGTATTTTGCCCGCCTATTTGTGTTTTTTAGTGCGAATGTATGCACTCCCTCCGTTTCTAAATATAAGCCATTTTGGATATTTCAATATGGACTACGTGCGGATGTATATTTTAGTGTTTTTTGTTTTTTTAGTCCAAACATACTTTGCTTTATTTCAACAATAACGCTCATGGGGATACAACATAAATTAGGAGGGTTTAGGAGCCACACATGGCGACCTAAGCCCAAACCAAAAACATATTTGGCGAGGCTGTGTGCCTCTTGATTTGACTCGCGTCCTTCGAAGATGAAGGTGCATTGCTGAAATTGTGCAGATAATCTCCTTTACGATGCTAGCATACATTCCTCCGGAACCTTAAATAATATCATGAACCACACCCTTGGCAATTCAGAGGCTATAATAACAAGAGATAAGGCAAGACCATTGGCCAAAGCTAGTGCCTCATGACAGGCAAAAGCTTCAAGAGTTGCAGGATCTGCTACTCCGGAGCATCTAATAGCCGAAGATCCCATGTATATCCCTTCTGGATTCCTGCAAACGGCACTGAAAGATCCTTCTAAATTCCGGCAAATAGTATATTTTAGATTTTAGATTCACTCATTTTGCTCCGTTGTGTAGTTTATATTGAAATTTCTAAAAGGCCTTATATTTAGGAACGGAGGGAGTAGCACGAAAAAGCAGCCCAAAGAGGCAATTCCTTGTGTGATCAATTCTGTTCTGCATAAAATTTAGTAGTATCTCTCGATGACACAACATTCATCCACCTGTTCACATCCATCTACCAAACAAGAAGAAAACATGCCTTGCAAACACAGCTGCCATTTTATTACGCATAACCTTGCTTACATACAAACATTCAAGGCCTCTTTGATTCGCAGGATTTGTAAAACATGGGAATAGAGAAAACATGGAAATGGAGTGGCCTGACATCTTAAATACTACAGGATTAGTATGGTTGTTTGTATTGTGCACAGGAAAAACGTAGGATTCTTTTGGGGTGGATGGAAATTTTCCTTTGAAAACTACTACAAATGAATCCTATGGGAAAAAAATCCTGCAAACAAGCCACACATAGGAAAATGTCGTATCCTCCAAAATTCCTTTAGGAATCCTTTGAATCAAAGGGGCCCTCGGCTATGGGCAATAATAGGGTGATACATGTCCAGAAAGGGAAATACATTGCACAGCTGCCTCCACACAAAAGGAAAATACATTACAACAGAATCCAAGCAAACTGCCTTCAAATCAAACAAAATATAATGGGAAAAACATGCCTTGCAAAAGAGAACATGTCCAGACACAGGATCCTGTGTACATTCAACTGTGTGCAGATAACAGAATAACACATGGCCGAATAACACAGGTAGATACAAAGCAAGAGCTAACAACACTGGTGATTCAAATCTGCATCCATCCATGATGAAGTTCTATTGTCAGTTTGGTTTTGAGTACAAAAACCGCTACTACATCTCAAAAGCTGAGAAAAAGTTTGTCAAAAACAGCAGTAACTCGACGATGACGCTGGCGTCACCCTTTTCGCTCGCCTGGTTAAGGGACAATAATAATACACTCTTTCCACTAGCATACATGCATGGCCTCCTATGAACAACAGAAAGATCAAACTTATGTCATCTGACCCCACCCCACCCAAAATGTTGACTCGATGGGATCAAAATGGCCAACTAATTGGCTGGGTATGTTTATTCTTTCTGTAAGAACACCTTTTCTACATGACAAATGGTGGAGATCAAGGGACCAAAATGTTGCCGAAGCTGTCATCACCCCACCTGCAGTATATTTTCGATCGTCGCTGTGCACCGACCTCACGGAATGTGCCTCCATGCCACCATCATTTGAGGCTCTGCTGGGCACCAGACTTCATTGACAATCCACCTCAATGTCATCATCTGAGCTGCTGCTGCTGTTTCTGCTGCTATATGACATGACAATCATACTAATCCACCTCCATGCCATCATTTGAGATTCCCGGCATACATCTTGCATGGACAATGGGTGCCAGCTCTTTACTCTGGGAGCTGCCACCTTCGGCCTTTGAGCGATCATAATACACAGCATCCTTGTACATCCACTCGCTCCTATCGACGGAATACATGTCATCAAACTGCTCCCCACAAAGACAGCAGATAATCTGGCTCTCATCTGCAGGGACCATAAACTCACAAACTTCCTCTGCGGTTCCCAGGTCTTTATCAGATGCAGAGTCCAGGAAGATGCTCTGCGGTTCAGGTAATCTGTCGATCCAACGGCTCTTGCTAGGGTACCATCTTTCAGGTGCGATGCCGGCATTTCTAGCCTCCTCTGGTCCATTGCAGGCAGTGTGTGCACTGAGCTCATCTTCAAGTCTGAATCTTAAACCACATGTTCTGCATTGATGGCTTTGGTCATCAAAGAGTCTGTTGACCACCTCTGTACGGTGCTCGCGAAGCACCACTGGCTTGAACTCAAGGCCAATTAGGTCAGCCATCTCCACTTCAGGAGGTTTGGGCAACAAAGCTTTTGTAGGGGCAGGTGTCTCCTTAGCAACTGAAGGCTGGACGACTGGCGGAGGTGGAGCTGAAGCGCTGACATCTGATGTGCTCGGACTTGATTTACCGGGGTTCCTTGCACCAGCAGACGAATCGGTGGACGGTGAAGAAATTAGCCCCTTTGCAACCAGAGAACTGAGAAGGCTTGACAGTGGTGCAGCAGCTTTCTCAGCACTCTGTGTTGGTGGCGGACCTGGCGGCAAAGGTGGGCGGAGAGAGTTCGGTGCATGAGGCTTCAAAGGGGCATTTTCGCTGGCTGAGGAAGATGGAAGAGATGCCAACCCATGTGAATGTGGGACAGCATGATCACTTGTGTTTGGTATGAATCCACCCTTAAAAAGACCAGCCAACAAATTACTAGCACTTATCTGATCTGACTTTGCATGTGCGGGACCACTGGGCAAGGACACCTCTTCAGGCTGCTCTTCTATTCCGGTAGACAGAGGCAGATGGACAGACGGTCTAAACAGCGATGAAGAATTTTCTTGTGGAAAGGGTTGATGAAATGGCTTCGGATGTGGCTTTGACTGCACAGGAGGGTGCTTTTGAGACTGCTGAGAAGCCTGTGACAGAGTTGCTTGCAGACTAGGCCGACCCTGAGAATTCACGGAATTTTGAGACAAGGCATGAGTCCTTTGGTTATGCTCTTCCTGGGGTGGCAGAAATGGTCTGGAAGCATAAATGTCATGCTCCGAGGAACTTGGGGAGCTCTCACGGGCCTGGAGAGGAGGCGAGGAAGGCGGCCAATATTTTTGTTTTGCACTTTCAAGGCTTGATCGTCCAGCGTAGGCCCCTGATAATCCAACAGGTACAGATGAAGTGATGCTTGGTGACTGATTAGAAAACCTTGATATCCTGGGATCCCGCCCAATGTCTGGTCGAAGTTTTTCCTGGGATAACCATACAGAGGAGCCACGAGATTCCGGGAACGGTTGTCCTTCAGGCCACATTTCCCTATCAATTCTTGGATCCCCATCACGCTTACTATGAAGATACTCTGCATGATCCTGAACAATTAAAGATGATCAGAACATAGAAATGTAGTTTAAAGGCATGTATGAAGAGAATTCAACATGGTACATGGCAAATCACAAGGTTTACAAAAAACATTATAGGTTGCAAAGTTGAAGGCATCCAGCAGTTAAATATGTCAATATTTACAAGTAAATAATTTCCCATGGCAAAAATAGCACTTCATATATTCTTTAATAGTTTTGCTCCACATACCATGTACGGTGCAAGTCTTCTATCTTGGCTTGTTGGATGTCCAAATCTTGGGATGGTATCTTGTTTGTGGAAGTCAGGGTCCAACGGGTCTCCAGGCTCTGCCCAATTAGCCCTATGGAAGCTTCTAATATTGCCGTCATCAGCCAAGGGTTCTCCTTTTCTTGCAGAACTGGCACCTCCATAATCTGCTCCTTGAGAAGGTATGTCGTCCCAGATGTACTCTTCTTCCTCAGAGTTCTTCCAGCTTTTATCAGATGATGACAGTCTACCAATCCTATCAGAATTACTGACAGGAGTTGGGAGAAGTGCACTGTCCAAACGTACAGAGCCAGAAGAGCGAGCATCCTTGGTTGCATACAAATGGTTGCGTCTGTCAAATATTTCTTCAGGGGAACTAACACCTCCAGTGTAATATGCCCCCACAATTCCATCTTGGCCTTTGGGCTTTGAGCGAACTTGACCAGCTCCCGCAATTCCAGGGCCCCTCGCATCTCTCTCTGGCTTTTCATGAATGGGGTTGCTAAAAGTAACCTTCTGAGCACGCTGTAAGTTTGGCAGATCATACCAAAATATATCAGGAAAAATACAAAAAGAGAAACAAAGGAGGGCAAGTAATTTACATGTAGAAATATCAAAGATCAAGAAGTAACTTACAGGCCTAGAGTTCAGAGTATCCAGGCGTCTCCCTGTGCCTTTATCAATACCAATCCTATTACCCCTTTCGATAACATCATCAGCATCAGAAATTATAGGTGTCTTGGCACCGGCTCCCAGAATCCCCTGTCCAAATTGAAGGGAAGCAGCATCAGAGAAAGATTGCACGGTGTTCAACAGAAGGAAAAAAGCAGCTACAACACCATGCACAGATGATTTTTTTTACAAGAAATGTACAGCTGTTTGAATCTGGCTCACTGATCAGCAGGCAGAAAATATCAAAAGAATTTGATGAAAGAAGATGTGGCTTGCCTTATTTGGTTGTTGGAGCTGCTGTCTTGCTTCCAAATATTTTGGGTTTACATGTATGCTGTGGGACGGGCGCTGGGATGGCGAATCGGCCTTCGATGGTGCAGCACCTGATGATCCATTAGCAGATGATTGAAAACCAAGCTCCTTCTCAATCATTTGCAGTGAAGCTGGAGAAAACACTCCTTTCCATGTTCCGAAAAGGTGTCTCATGCTAGTATGAACAGGAGGATCAACCTGTCTATAGGCCTTGCAAAACACCTATAGTAGAACAATCAAAAGAGAAGGGGATAACGTCATTAGGATGTCAAAGTCAGAGTCATCAACGCATAAAAAGGAAACTGGGGTTTATTAGGTTGTCATGAAGATGGCTATGTCAAGTACAAAATGTAGGGTTAAGACTAACCTCAGGTAATTTTGAAGAAAAATGTTTAACATAATCTTTTCCAATATTCTTGACTATACTGTCAAGCAGATAAAGAGATGGTAGCTTCTGATCACTTGGAACCTACAATCACAGGCAACCATCAAGTAAGATAGACATGCCCCTCCACCATAATAAAACAATTACATTAACAACTATCACAGATTGACAGCACAACAAATAAAACAGAAGCAAGGAAATGGTATCATAAGGAAACAGCTAAAAAACTTTCAGAGGCCCCTCCATGATAATAAAACAATTCCATTGACAACTATCATAGATTGACAACAGAACAAACAGAGGGCAATCCGCTACACTAATTCTTTCGGCAAGAGTAATCAACAGCAGATATGCTAGACAAAGGAACCAATGGCAGCATGTTTTACATGCCCCACTCTGGACACAACAGCACAATGTTTTTTCTACTGGTACTGATATCAGGAGGAGTTGCCCGTGCCTCTGTAGAAGTCTAACGAGGTTTCTCTTATAAGCATATAAGAGGTGACAACAAAATGAGTTCTAGCCAAAGATGATAGATACAACAGTAGCTTCCTAATGTTAGAGAGAAGAAGCAAACAACAAATGGAAGTGATTTAAGTGCCAGAGCCTATCCAGAAGGAGCAACAGAGAAGACCCAGTGTCTGCAACATCAGAGTCCAGCTATAAAAGAGGTATAGTGTTTCCTCGTCCATTCGTCATTCCATTCATAAAGTTCATATCACAGAGTTCAGATATAGATAAGCCGTTCAGGAATATGAATCATTTTTCCGTGCAGGAAAAGATTATGAACTTTTCTGCTGAACAGATAGTGGAACAGCAGGAATGAAACAGTTCCAAACCCTGTTTGTTTACGCAACAAACAATCTTTCGATGATTTAGTGTGACCGAACAGCAGGAATGAGACGGTCCCAAACCCTGACTGTTTCCGTAACGATAATCTTTCGACGATTTAGCGTGACTGGGCATCGCTGCAGCACTTGTATTGCCCAAAAGAAAAAGGAATGATTTACTACGCCACACAGGTCCAATGTACATATGGTGAATGGCGTATTAGAATCATACACAAGCAGCGAACACGCATACACAGGCACCGAGAGACACGGAGATGAGGGGAGAAGGGGGGAGAGGCAATGCTTTATTCATCAGCATCGACAGAATTGACAGAATCAGAACGAGGCACCACCGTACACCCTGCGTAAGGAGACCGGGCAAAGCAAATTCACTCTATCTTTCCAATGCCATTGGCACCGCAAATTTACTCTCGCGGAGATCTTTTTACACGCAACACCGCCCTTGACAGCGCGGAAAAAATACAGCAAACCAGACTAACTAGCTATCATCCATTCATCAAACAAGAGCCAACACATCCATCCTCTTCCTATCTAGCACACTGAATTCCTACCGAGCTTTGAGCTTTACATCCCTAGAGCTAGCTACCATTCATTCATCGAACCACAACCAAGGATATGCCAAGCTTTTGAGCTTCCTTTACATGGAGATGGGGGAGGGGAGGGGGGAGGGGCCGGGGAAGGAGGAGGGTGGGTCACCTCGAGGATGTTGGCGCAGACGAGGGCGGCGATGGAGCGGGCGGCGTGGAGGTTCTCGCCGGCGATGATGGTGAGGTTGGTGATGATGGGCTTGGAGTTGAAGGTGAGCTCCCCGAGCGCCGTCCGGTACTGCGCCACCAGCTCGTCCACCTGCGCCTGCTGCTCCGCCGCGGCCGCCGCGGCCGCCGCCGCGCCGCTCCCATTGGACGCGCCGCCGCCGTACGCGGCGGCGGAGGAGGATCTGGGGTCCCGCGGCGGCGCGAGCAGCCGCTGCTTCTTGGCCGCGCCCGGCGGGTCCGGCGCCGCGGATCTGCGCGCCGCGGCCGCGGAGGCCTCCATCGAGGCCCGCATGGCGGCGTGAGCCGGCGGCAGGGAGGGGCCTGAGACGGGGCGGGGGGGCGGCGAGCTAGGGTTTGGGGCGCATGGGCCGGCCGAGCTAGGGTTTGGGGCGGCGGAATGGGCGGGCGGCTCCCTCCCCTCCGGCTGCTGCCGCCGGCGACGCCGCCGTGGGGTGGGGGTGGGGGTGGGGGAGTGGGGATTGGAGAAAAACTTCGTCTTGGATTTTGGGTCCGATTTGGGGGAGAGGAGGAGGGGAGGGGGCGGCTGCGCGAGGAAGATGATGCGGCTCTGCCGCCCGTTTTTATAACTTGTGTCAGTCAGCATTGGCCTTGCCACCCCCCTCCCCCTCCCCCCTCTCCACACTCTCCTCATTTGGGATGCTTGATTGATGGAGTTCTTCTTCATCCATGAATGGATGAATCAATGACAAATTTAGTAACTTTTCGCAATCGAAAGTAATCGTCGGAGGAGAGGGAGAGGGGATCGGGGGGAGTAATGCGCGGAGGATCTCGCGGGTTACTCGCAGCTCGCTCGTGTGAAGGTGAGCATTTAAGATGTGTGCAGCTCGAGGTCATCTTTGTCGTCACGCGGTGTAGCGAGCGGCGATTTGCCCTTTTTATGATGTGTATGTAAAAGGGTGCGGAGATAGGTTCGCCTCACTAACATGTTTTTTCGGAGCTGGTAGGGCGGGGGGGGGGGGCTTTTTCTGGAGGATCTGCATTCAAGATGTTCGGAGCTCACACGTTTTTCTTGTCATCGCTCGATGCAGCGGCAGCTTGCCCATTTTGTTCTACGGTGCAAAGTGTAGTGCGTTGGGCACACGCTTCCTCTGATGTCACGGAGTCAACGTACGAGGTGCGCTTTTTTTAGTGAAGATGCTAGTACTGTGTTTAGGGGGTGCTCTTCCGATAGACCTCTGAAACCGTAGGTTGATTTTTTTCCGGAGTTGCGGACGAGGATTAGGATGGGGTTGTTCCTACGAAAAAGATAACCACATCTTGTACAAGGAGCAAGGAATACCGGAGGTGGTCGCCTAGGTCACCATAGTCGATATGGTCGAACCTAGGGTTTCGAGGCATATGTTTGATTTGCTACCAAAAATTTACCGGGGAGGCTAAACTTTCGGCAACGCTGCGACTTCGCCGAAAACGTAATTTTATGTGGCCGGCAACACAGTTTGGCAACCAACCAAATTACTCGACATTATTTCGGCCAATGCAAATCAGCAGCACGCTAAATTTCGGCACTACAGTTTGGTTGGTGCCAAAACTTGCCCTGCCAAAACCTTGGCAACCTATGTACTTTGGCTCTTGGTTGGTTGCCAAGACTTTGGTTGCCTATGCAACCTTTGGCAACCCTCCTCACAATTATTACCATTTTTTTTTGCCAACAAAGAGTCAAGGAATCTCTCTAACCGATCTTTTTTTTCCACTGAAAACTGTGAGGCAACAGTAACCGATCTTTTGCGGCTAACCAACGGTCGGCGAATCTTGGTAGGGCATTGCTTTGGCATGAACCAGACATGCCCTAAGGCAAGAATTCTCTCATGGTCACACCAAATGTTCCTATTGTACACTAGAAAATATCTAGATATTGAGTAGTAGTAGTAGTACACAGGACAGCACATTTGGTGCTAGTACTAATTGACTGGGTCTCCAGGCTGGCCAGCTATGGACAGTTGAAGCACTATTACAACATGCCACACAACCACATGATAATACAACACATATACATACACAGCAGTAGTTACTGGCTGGGCTGAGGGAGGTCAGTCAGTCAGTCAGTCAGCACCCAAAAAAAAAAAACACCATTTCAGAGCTAACTCTAGTTACTTACATACAACATGTTTTATAGCATAAATATACAAACGTGTCTAGTGGGAAACTATAATTTACACAGCTTAATGACCACGAGCTTCTGATGTCTGGAACTCATCGCGACCCCGTCGTCACGGGGAAGGAGGATGGTTCTCTGGACGATGTCTGCAGGCAACAGAGTCTATATCAGTAAATGACACGGAAAAGCACCACGCCGTGTCTCTGGATAAAGTTAGCCGGTCCGTTTAGTTGTGTATATCAGTTGGTATAGATTTCTACTCCCTCCGTCCGAAAAAGCTTGTCCCTCAAATGGATGTATCTAGCACTTGTTTATTTTCAGGGACAAGCTTTTTCGGACGGAGGGAGTATGACGAAACGAAAGGTCAAGTAACTGAAGTTATCAGTTTATCACAAATATTAACAGCAACAACGCTTATGCACCATATGTGAGCTACTATATGCAAATTAGCCCACCAATGGTCATCAGGAAACACACTCACCCATTGTTTCAATGGTCGCTACAGGAAACAACGGATGGTCATGATTGATATCAGGTTATCAAACATTAAGCAGTTCTGCAGTTAATTGAGATCAAAACCTCCTATTAAAATGTTTAAGCTTGCATTCTTTGCTAGTATCCAAGAGACAAAGGAAATCTATGAGAACAGCAGCATACCTCGAGCCATGGAAGGGAGTTGCCAGGTACATTTTACTTCAAAGTGTAAAACAACAAGTCCTCCTTATTCTTAGCATAGAGTAATACTGTTGATAAATTATCCATCATAAACAGCCTAAATACCCTAAAAAAGACTCCTCCCTGCCGATACTACCATGACAGCTTTAAGGAAATGCTTCTTTCCTCAACAGTTTGAGACTGCTACGAGTCTGAACGGATCAACTGCGGCACCGGGACCTTATTAATTAAAGGTCTCAGAGTTTCCATGATATTAGCAAACGAGGGCCTCCGCCATGGCTCGCTGTAAAATGCATATAGAGATATTCTGGTTAGCCTTACACGTCAATGGGATCAGCTTAAGAGAGGAAAGTATGAAAGGCACATTGCATAGATGGAACACATACTTCGCCCAGCAGGATTCAATTAATACAGCTACTTGAGGATTTAAATCCTTTGGAATTTCAAGTCTTCTTCCTTTAAAGCCAACAGCAGCAACCACCTGTAGAACAACACAGTACAACGTATGAAAGTTAAATACAGGGTTGAAATTTTCTCAAAAAAGAAAATACAGGGTTGAAATGCATATCACTTCAACTGTTCATCCGCGGATAAGAGAAACAAGTTCTGGATAAACTTAATAATTTCAACAAACAGTAGCATCGAGGCATCAATGCTGGAGCTAAATTAGATAACTACCTGGGCAGGATTCAGGTTACACCATGGTTGTTGTAATGTCATAAGTTCCCACAGGATTACGGCGAAACTGTAGACATCAGACTTCTCATTGGATGGCTCATCTCGAAGCACTTCAGGCGCCATCCATTCAGGCTAATGTTCAAATGAAAAGATAAGCCAAGGAATGAAAGGGCAAGATGAACTTGAGAAGAAATGGAAAAGATTCTTACGGTTCCTGCCAAAGATTTTGAGGACAGGTAGGTGTTGGCTTTTAGTCGCGAAAGCCCAAAGTCACATACCTACAAACAGAAAATACAGAAAAGGTTTAAACGAAGTGGAAGTACCTGCTCCTGATTTAGTAACAGTGTGAGCAAGACAAACAAGTCGCTAATAAATCCTATATGAGACTAATACAATAGATAAAATTGTCATACGAACACTATCATTCCAGATGGAACCTCTTTTTTTTTAGATTGAGCCTCTGGGAGAATAATACCATGACTGAATATCCATGTACCATGTCAAACCTACAGCTATGTTAGCATTTCTTCAGGGAAATTACAAGCTTTTTGCAAGTGTATTCCTTAAATAAGTTTACTGACAAGAATCGCTAATGGTGATTGGGTTCCTGGTATTGCTTTCACAGAGGCTGCTGCAAGAATTATAACTGGAGGCTGCAAATGATGTGTGCTGCCGGTAACTGAAGAAAACAAGATAAAATAAACAGAAAACTATACAAGATCATTCTTCTATTTATTATTAGAAGTTGAACATCTTCAAGAACTAGAAAGTGCTACATGCATATTATTGTAAGTTTACGACCAACCAAGTATACTTGCCAAAACAAATTAACTACCACTCAGAAAAAACAACAATAACAAACGTGTCAAAACAAAATCAACATAAAAATGTGGACAGAAGGACTAGTATGAGAAAATTGACAGCTCCATGCACAGTCATACAGATTCACATGGCAGCAATATTCAGCACAACATGTGTGCTTTCTTATCGTCTAACTTCACAAATGTACCAGACCATACGGTTTATTATCTAAGTGCGACAAAGATCATACCTTCACAGTATACTTCTTGTCGACTAGAAGATTTGGAGACTTCAAATCACGGTGAACAATAGGAGGGCTACGTCTATGTAGATAATTCATTCCCTTTGCCTGTAAAGCAAGCAGATATAATTTACATAGAGTAGGACTGGTTTAAGTTTATAGCCAGGGAGTACGACTGCTTTAAGTTTATAGCCTCGGAGTAGAGAAGACAATACCACATCGAATGCCATGTT
This sequence comes from Triticum dicoccoides, assembly GCF_002162155.2. Lineage (NCBI taxonomy): Eukaryota > Viridiplantae > Streptophyta > Magnoliopsida > Poales > Poaceae > Triticum > Triticum dicoccoides. The sequence continues at coordinate 7,135,643 of NC_041387.1, forward strand.
CAAGCGGCGTCTCTCATCCAGAACCTCCCTTGCACCACTCCTGTGCAAAAGTTTATACAAGCTACCTCTGCATTGAAACAAGTGCATCACTTGTTGGAATCAGTCAAGTGGGTGAAGTACTGCAATACCAAACGAATAAGTGAAATGCGTATTAATACCTTGATAAGTATTCCGTAACTATTGAAAGGTTTGGGGGTTCAGTAACAGCACCCATGAATAGAACAATATTTGGATGCCTCAGACTTTTCATTATTGCGACCTACCACATAGAAATGGCATGGATAAGGTGATTAACATGAACAGGAATGCTTCATTAAGGCATAAACACCAACTGGATGAAGAACATAATCCCTGGTAAGTGACAAGGACATCCAGACATAGAACATGATCACTGATAAGTTACAACCATGTCCAGATAAAGAACATGATCAGTAATAAGTGATAACCACTCATAAAAATCATAACACTGACCAGTGACCACACGGCAAAGTCCAACAACATTTATAAGGTCAAACCATGCCAAGATTTGTTCAACAAACCTCTCTCATAAATTCCTTGAAGCGATCTAGATGATAATCCTGCTCCATCAATATCTTCACAGCAACATCCTACAGTAATACAGAGTTCATTGCAATGTTGGTTCCAAAAACATTCAGCACAAAAGGCTCACTTATAGTTACAACAAACTAGGACAAAAAAGCTCAGATGAAGCGTGAAGTTGTGCACTAATAAGAGTTCAGTGAGGATACAGGGAAAAGTCTATCGGGACAAAGAATCCAAAGGAGAAACTTTCCCCCTCTTAGCAGTAACAAATTATTGATAAACCAGGCATGTAAAAGGCATACCGATCCATGCCAGTCAGCACGATGAACTGTTCCGAAAGAACCTGGAAGAAAAAAAATAAGTTTAGAAAAACTAAATTTCACCGAACTATTCTTTTAATACGGTTCGTATAAAGATTTAACTTGTAAATATCTAACCATATCTCAAATATGATTCAGATGTTACGAGTCTTACGACTGCTAATGCAATGGTAACATAGGTCTATTAGCAAACAAAGAAAATAGATATTCCTTTTCGAAAAGAACCACAGAAGGATAAACTTCAGTCTTATTTGCACAAGTGTACCTGCTCCAATCTTCTCCTTTAAAACCAGCTCACTCCATGGAATGATCAGATCATCCACAGCAAGTGACAGATCACTGACAGTACTCCGTAGATACTGATTCCCCTCGATCAACTGAAACTCTTTCTTTTTATCAGCTGTCAAATTGGATGGTGTCATAAGTGGCAAAACTTCCCGAGGAGCTTCTGGCAGAATAATGTCTGAGTTCGCAATTGCTTGCCCTACATCATCAGAATATACCGATTCAATACAGTATGCAAAGATAATGTTCATGCTATAGTTTAATATTTCACATGCTCCAGCACAGGCTGGTACAAAGTGAAGACCTTGGGGGTACATTATTTGGTGCTCAGTTGTATTCAATGCAACATGGTAATCAAAGAAGCACCTATTTAATAGTAAAAATTCAAAAGAAAAGAAACAATATGTTTCAAGATTTAACAAGCCCAAGAGATTGTCATCAGCTGTTACCTTTCACCGGCACCCAGCTGTTGGCAATCCCGTCCCCTGCATCATGTTTCTTCGAATACATTTGGTCTACAGCAACTGCAGCACCATTAGAAGCACCTGAAAATGAATGATTGGTCTTTGTCACACCCCTGCCAAACAAAACCATCATAGATGGAAGACTGACAAGTTTGGCATACCAACTACTTATTTGGTGGACAATCATATATGTTATATGTAACTAAGTCCTGCTGACACGAGAGGAATGAAATTACAGCAAGTTTCGCAGATATACCTGTGGAAGCATCACTGAACAATAGATTCAGCGAGTGACAGTCTGAGAAGTATTGCTTAGCAACTGAGCTGAAATTTGAAGTGATCTCTAACGACCTAAATTTTGGTGGACGGAGAGGTGATGGAACCGACAGCGAGTAGGGACCATTGACGAAAGAATCAGGATCAGATAATTGGCCTGGAGCCCCAAATAAGTCAACCAGATATTCCCTGTCAAGGGGAAATAACAAAAGTCAGCATATAGCTATCCACCAACCGTATCAAAATAACAGGAAAATAAGGCAAATATTCCATTCAAACAAGTACAAAGTATGCTATCCACGATTTTTGTAAACAAGTCGGACTTTGGTTAATTTGTCACAGTGCCTCCCAACAAGTCAAGTACTGATATCTGAAATGTAGATCCTAGTACATGTATCTTCACAAAGCGTGTACTGATATACCTTTCAAGCCCAAAACGTACAACACAGGAGGAGGCGTCTTCAGCTTTGCAGTATTTACAGCCCTTGACTAATCTGCATGGTATGTTGACTTTATCTGCTAACATCTGCAAATGTATCAGTAAGTAATGACTCAAGATAGGAACCATTAAAAGATGTACTAACCAAAAAAAAAATTAATTCCTATCTAACCAAGCTACACATTTACTGGTGTGTGTGTGAACTCTCAATTCTGATGGAAGAGAAATGAAATTCTTTGCTGAAATCTGTTCTAGTTGTTGTTGTTGGTAGGAGCAACAGTTACAAGACAAACAAACAGGAAAGTTTCTTAATAAAACAGCAAACGTACTTTAAAAAGCAGAGAGCGGTGCTTGCAGAGACCAATCGGCAGCTTCCCCAGATGAAGCACAATAGATCCTGCACTTGATTTTATTGCCTCGCTGCTCTCTTTCCAGCGCGGAAGCAAGTTCTCTTCGTTGGAGGTTGTACCCCTTTGTGATTGAAAAACATAAAAGAGATGTTCAGCAAACCACACAACTCGGTTCAAATTAAAAGGCTTAGGGATACGATCGCTCACCCCATTCTGGAAGACACAAGTTTGGCTAATTGATTTATGACATCTTTCATGTCGGAGGAGCTGGACAGAAAACTGGACGCATAGTTCTCCAGCATACCCAAATCGAAATCAGCTCTCCTGTCGACGAGGACCACCTGGATGGAAGAATCGTCGGGGCGGACAGACTTGAGCGACTCCACGGAGGGTATGCGGTTCTCCTCGTGCACGTCGGTGCACATCGACCACACAAAGGGGTCCATCCCTTGGATCAAGTAGAACCCATCCGGTATCGTGTTGCTGTATGATAACGAGCCGTTTACCTGGGAAGTGAGATGCCGTGTTAAGCTAGAGTAATCACAGTATAAGCAGAATACAAAACATGAGGGGCCACTCTAATTCGGCAATAGGGGCGTTTGATAGCGCACACCGCGTTCTAAATTATGCTAATAATTATCAACTTTATTCTCAGAGTGCAGAGTGCTGAATAAGATGACTCTGATGCAGCTGTATGGATGTGATGTGATGAGAGAGTAAATTCACTATGAACAAGGCCACAATTGGTACCCAATTAGGGTTCACTGTAAGAAATGGTGAAGCAATTGAATCCAGCAATCCACCCAAGATGTTCATTAGCACACAAAATTATGGTACTAGCATGATTGGAGATCGTACCCAGAAACGGTGGGAGAGGGCCTCGGCGGTGGGGGAGGGGGGAGCGAGCGGGAAGGCCCTGCCGCTGCCGCTGCCGCCGCCGCCGCCCCCCATCTTGGACCCCCCGGAGTCGCCGGGGTCGAGGAACCCGGGGTCGGCGGCGCAGGCGGCGTCGGCGCAGAGGCGGAGCGCGAGGGCGAGCTGCAGCTGGTACGTCTCCTCCGCCTGCTGCGCCCAGCTCTTGCAGGGGGAGGGCGTGCCCCCTCCCCCTCCCCCGGCCCCCGCGGCGGCCGCCGGGGGCAGGTGGAACGGGTAGTCGCTGGAGGCCGAGACCGAGCTCCCGGCGCCGTAGCTGCTGCCGCCGCTCGACTGCCTCTGCAGCACGGCCGGGGAGGCCCCGGCCACCGCCGCGTCGTCGGGGAACTGGGACAGCAGCGAGTAGCTCGTGCGCCGGCCCCCGCCGGCCGCCGGCAGCTCCATGATCGATCCCCTGCGCGAACCCTACGCGGCCGGGGTAGGTGACCGAACTGCGGCGCGAATCGATCGATCGGGGGCTCGCCGCCGGTCGGTGCGGGTGACGTGCTCCGCCGTCGTCGCCGTCGCCGTCTGCCTTGGGCCGAGTGTGTGTGTGTGGCTTTAGCACAATCCGAGCCTTCAGAGAGCAGCCCTCAAGAAGTCAAGAGTAAGTTTGACACGATTGTGCGGCTGACATGTGGGGCCAGAGGCCACCTTGGGGTCAACTACACAGTATGTCATTCCTATCAAAGTGCCAATAAAGGTGTGTCATTTCTTCAACATTTTGGCCCCTCAACTGGTCAGAACCCGGAAAGAAGAGGACAAGATGATCCAATACGGAAGAGCTACGCCCAACCTCATTCTCGAGACGCCGACTTTGTAGACCAGAGACCATGACGATGTCTGAGCCACCCTTCTCGTTGAGACGATGCGGGTGATGGCATTTGAGGTGTCAACGAGATTTTACAATGGTGTGGCGAGGAACGGGGGAGAATAAGGGGGCCGGGCAAGGTTGTGCAAACATGTATCGACGACACGGAATTCTAGTTTTAATACATCAGCAACAAAAATCTCCCCGATGCAACGGAGAAAAACTAACTCAAACCGGAAACAAATGCTTCGGATCCAACATCAAGCACAGGGTGAAGCACTACTAGCAACATGGTTGCTTTGGGCGTAAGCTATGGCTTGAAACACTCTACGCTAACCAAGATTACATTTGTTTGGTTGGGTGGCAATCATCATCGGTATCTTCAGATGACTTTGGGCGGCTTGAAGTTGATGGGGTGGGTCTCCGGCGCCGCCGTCAGATCCTCCTTGCACATCTTGATGGTCTTCTTCGCCTCGCACATCACCAGCCTAGGTCACCAGATATATGCAGGTTTCGCTCTACAACGATCCTGCAATGAAGGCAAGGGGGGAGGGATAAATGAGTTGACAATTTCTAGTTTCTAAGATGTTATAAAATCAAACCAAGTGGCCACTCAAATTTTGCAATACTACTAGGAGTGGAGTCCTAGTAGGACTCCCCCCCTTGGCGCGCCCCCTTGGTGGTCGGCCTCCTCCTCTCCTCCTTTATATATGGGGGCGGGGGCACCCCAAAGGCACAACAATTGTCTTAGCCGTGTGCGGTGGCCCCCTCCACCATTTACTCCTCCGATAGAATCATCGTAGTTAACGCTTCCGCTTTAAGTTAACGCTTCCGCTTTCGGTCTATGAGGGTACGTGGACACACTCTCACCCTCTCGTTGCTATGCATCTTCTAGACAGATCTTGCAAGAGTGTAGGAATTTTTTGAAATTGCATGCTATGTTTCCCAACAGTGCCATCAAAAACTTATATGATGAAAAATAGATCCGGGGGGCATAAGTTTCACTAGTGGCTTCTCTCAAGATAGCATAAGTATTACGGTGGGTGAACAAATTACTATCGAGCAATTGATAGAAAAGTGCATAATTATGAGAATATCTAGGCATGATCATTTATATAGGCATCACGTCCACGACAAGTAGATCGAAACGATTCTGCATATACTACTATTACTCCACACATCGACCGCTATCCAACATGTAACTAGAGTATTAAGTTCATAAGAACAGAGTAACGCATTAGGCAAGATGACATGATGTAGAGGGATAAACTCAAGCAATATGATATAAACCCCATCTTTTTATCCTTGATGACAACAATACAATATGTGCCTTGTTGCCCCTGCTGTCACTGGGAAAGGACACCGCAAGATTGAACTCAAAGCTAAGCACTTCTCCCATTGCAAGAAAGATCAATCTAGTAGGCCAAACCAAACTGATAATTCGAAGAGACTTGCAAAGATAACCAATCATACATAAAAAAATTCAGAGGAGATTCAAATCTTTCTCATAAATAATCTTGATCATAAACCCACAATTCATCGGATCTCGACAAACACACCGCAAAAAGAATTACATCGAATAGATCTCCAAGAAGATCAAGGAGAACTTTGTATTGTGAATCAAAGAGAGAGAAGAAGCCATCTAACTAATAACTATGGACCCGAAGGTTTGTGGTAAACTACTCACAATTCATCGGAGAGGCTATGGTGTTGACGTAGAAGCCCTCTGTGATCGATCCCCCCTCCGATGGAGCGCCGGAAAAGGCCCCAAGATGGGATCTCACGGGTACAGAAGGTTGCAGCGGTGGAAATAGGGTTTCATGGTGCTCCTGGATGTTTTCAGGGTATATGGATATATATATATAGGCGAAGGAAGTCGGTCAAGGGAGCCATGAGGGGCCCACGAGGGTGGGGGGCGCGCCTCCCTGCCTCGTGGCTGCCTCCTTCCTTTCTTGACATTCACTCCAAGTCTCCTGGATTGCGTTTGTTCCAAAAATAACTCTCCCAAAGGTTTCATTCCGTTTGGACTCCGTTTGATATTCTTTTTTTGCGAAACACTGAAATAGGCAAGAAAATGACAATTTGGGCTGGGCATCCGGTTAATAGGGTAGTCCCAAAAATAATATAAAAGTGTATAATAAAGCCCATAAACATCCAAAATAGGTAATATAATAGCATGGAATAATAAAAAATTATAGATACGTTGGAGACGTATCAAGCATCCCCAATCTTAATTCCTGCTCGTCCTCGAGTAGGTAAATGATAAAAACAGAACTTTTAATGTGGAATGCTACCTAGCATATTTCTCAATGTAATTTTCTTTATTGTGGCATGAATGTTCAGATCCAAAAGATTCAAGATAAAAGATCCGGTGGAAACAGTTGTCGCGAACGCCGACTGGATTCGGGGATCAATTGACGGGCACACTCGTCGAGAGAATGCTGAAGATTCTCCAAACGGGTGCGCTCAGCCAGCATGGCCAGGCGCGCGTCCTCCAAATCCCGAGCCTCGACGGTTTCCCCTATGATGGGGGTATGGAGAGCCTCCTCGTTGCGGCCACACAGCTCCTCCCTCAGCTGCGAATTGAGAGGTTGGGGCTGGTACTCCTCATGACCGAACGACGCGCCATCATCGTCCCTGTTCTCACTGCCGTAACGGAAACCAGGCGGGCTGCTGTGGGAGTCGACCATGACGACCTCCGTCGCGGGGTCACAACTCCAGCTCTCGGAAAGAGCGTCTGCTAAGTCAGTCGACGGGTCGACTGAACCGCAGGGATATACGTCGGACTCGATTGCCGCGACTTGGGGGGTGAACGTCTGCCGAGCCACCGCATGCTTCACCCACTGTTGGAGCCGTGATCGACCCGACCGCTTGCGGCGGCGACCAGCGAAGCGAGAGAACGGCACGGGCGTCGACTGGTACGGGGTCGATGGCTGCCGAAGGAGGACGCCGCGGACGCTCGTGCAGAAGTACGACGAACCACGGATCGGCAGAGCCTCGACGTCGAGCGGGACCTCCTGGAGCCATGCCGAATCGTCGGTGATGAAAGTGAGCGCACCGAGTCAGAACTCGCAGCCCATGATCAGACTGCCGCCGGAAACCATGTTGATGAAGACTGAAGAAAATGCAACCTCGCCGGAAGTCGCTAAGACGCTTTGCCCCACGGTGGGCGCCAACTATCGTGGTACTAAGACTGACAGTAAGAGTAGGGGTACGTATGAGGAGGGAAGGTCCTAGCTACGGTGAGGTTGTACGCAAGTGTTTACGAGTTTAGACTCCTCTCGGAGGAGGTAAAAGCCCTACATCTCGGTGCCCGGAGGCGGTCGACTGCATTATAGTATGTGTTTGTGTGTTACAGGGGGTGCGAACCCTTGTGACAGAGGAGGGGGTGGCTTATATAGAGTGCGGCAGGACACCAGCCATCCCCCGTTATAGAGGGTTCAATGTACATAAAGAGAGGGCGTTACTGATAACGCCATCTATAAAGAGCTATTAATGCCTTTGAAGACTACGGAGTGAATGCTTGACCGTTGATGTCCTGTTCGACTCCTGGTCTTCAGTAGGTCGAGTGGTTTCTCGTATGGTCGAGTGACATCAGGAAGGAGGGATATCCGAGTGATATGACTGGTCGAGTGGATTGCACTCGACGTCTTCAATTGGTACTCCCTGTTGTCCCCGGAGTGCCTTTGCTTCTAGGGTAGTGACCTTGGGTAAGGCGTATAGGTTAGGCCTATGACCCCACCCTAGGTCTATATCCTCATCAGCCGGTACATTTTACATATTGGTCCTCAAATATCAGTCATTTGTGTAGAGAGTCCTCCCCAAAGACGTCGTCTCTTTCCTTGCCCTCTCTTCTTCGTCTCCTGGACTTGAGCATGATAGGGTGATTCAGATCCGGAGCTAGGGTTAGCGATTCGGCTCGTCGCCTCTCTTGATTCCTCCCCTGAACCGCCTGACCTTCTTCCCTCTCTCTCTTGTATACTCAGGCCAGGCGGTCAGTTAGGTCGGCTCCATCTTTCCCTATTAATAAAGCGGCTACCGCTTTTGGTCGTACATCATTGGATGTTTTGCAGAGAAGCCCCTCCATTTCTGAGAATTCAACACACAGTCCTATTTTAAGTGGTACATGGGAAAATGCTTCCATTTTGCCAAAACACCCCTATATTAGTTGCAAATTCTACCCATGGTCCTTAATTAAAATACTTCACCACCGGGCACGGGGCGTACGCCGGTGGCAGGCCTCAGGAGCCAAGGATGGAAGCCAGAAGGAGGTGGGGTCGTCCTGCTGGTTTGCCGGCGCTGGAGAGGCTCGTGGCAGGGAGCTCCTCTCCTCTATTTCAGGAGCGAGGTGGCTGAAGCGCTCAGGCTGCAGAGCTGCGGGGCGGGGAGGGGGGCGAAGGGTGGCGTGGGCGATGGATGGGACTTGGTGCAGGTCTCCGGCGAGATGGGGATGGGGTGGAGGGGGATCTGGATGCCGACAGGTCCGTTGCCGGCGGCGCTTGGGCATCGGGTGGACATGGCTCTCTTTGATGAAAAATAGAAGACAGAGAGAGGAAGAAGGGGAGGGCTCACCGACGGCGCGGCTTGGCCGGAGACGCTCGACAGCGAGCTGAAGAAAGGGAAGGTTGTGGGGCTCCTGGTTCCTGAGAAGTGCGAGCAATTTATATTGGGTTAATTGGATTCATGCCACTGCTATTCCCACGGGTTGGAAAAATGCCATTACAAACACCGAAGATGGAAATATACCACTACAACTTTGTTTTTTTTCCTGGTAATACGTGTCTCATTCATATCATAAAGATTAAAGTACAAATCACGTAAGGACCGACATGACAAAACTGAAAAGCTAGCAGAACATCTCTGAGCTTGACACCAACGCCCATCACCTGCCTCCCGCACCACGACAGCAGCCACCGAAAAAAAGAATGATGGATCACCTCCTCCCCCGAGCTCGATGCGGCTCCATCGCTGATATGCAGCTTTGCGGACCTCCAAGGTGGCTCACCAAAAGTGAAGCCCTTACCGTTGAACGAATCAGACCGGGGCAACACCACGGACACGCCATCGAACTCCAGATCTGGCACCCCACCGCGACTAAGACGTCGCAGAAGAAAACCATACCTACCATCCACGAACCACGAACCCAGCACATGTTCCGTCTTCCAGATGTCGTCGATGCAGACCACAATCTGCATCCGCTCCTGGACTACCTCCCAAGCTCCGCGTCGACGCTGGAGCAAACGTCGTCGCAACGGCGGAGCCCGAGGACACATGTCCACCACGAGGATGCCGCCGCCGCCACGCCATCCTTACTTGAACAGACTGGTTTCCAAATCCATCCCCAACCATAGGACCGATGGCCTTGTCAAGAAAGGATCCGAAGAATCTTTATTCAGCGCTGTCATCGTTGCCGCCGAAACAAAGACGATGAACAGGCTAAAAATCTAAACTACGAGAGAGTAAAAACGATCCACACGCGTGGATCTGGCGGCCCCCCTCACCACTGACGACCGAGGTCGCCGGCGGAGGGGAGCCGCCGGAGGACGGCGCTGGAAGATTGGTCTCCTGGCGGCGGCTAGGTTCCAGCGCCAGGGACATGCGGGCGGGCACTCGACCACAACAATAACCACACGGCGTAATGTGCGCCTGGCGAGCGGTCAAATCGTCGAGCACTACAACTTTGTTATACCTCTACATATGCCATTTTCTCTAATATTGGTTCAAATACTGCCTTTATACGCCCTGTATTTATTCACCTAGCATTATACGGCTGGAGGCGGGTGCGGATGCACCTACGCGCTCGCCGCGCGGCCGCGTGCACAGCGTCTGCTGCATGCAGGTGTTGGTCGCTGCGTGTGTCTCCATGCCGACACCGGCGACCGCCCTTGGAAGTTGGAACCCCATTGAACCTCGTAGCCGTCGCCCGTCGCCGTGTTGCAACATCCAGCACCACCTCCACCACAACGTCATCGCCGGAAACCGCCATTATCCGGTAACCATGGTGGCAGCTCAGCACCGAGCGTAGCCACGGAAATTGAAGCATCACTGCAGCCTGGCGACACCTCCGTGGTTGTCGACGCCATTGTAGCATGCCTCGTCGCGGCCTTGCAACATCCCGCAGCGCCGTCGCCGGAAACTGCCATCGTCCAGCAACCATAGTGGCTGTCGCCTTGCAGCACTATCATCTCCCCTCTCGCAGAAGGGCATAGGTGATGTGTCTCCCGTTCCGCTGCGGCAGCTGTGCCGATGATGATCCCCGGCTTAGCTTTGCATTGTTAGCCCACAATCAATAAGGCAGACTAGCTTGCTTTGCCAGGTACAGAGTGAAACAAGATGAAAGAGAGTAGCTATGGTGGAGACGAGCTGAACTAGACAAGCTGAGCTAGACGAGCTGAAAGAGAGTATATAAAGTTAGCCGAGTTCCGTATATAAAAAAGTCAACAAAGTATGATAAGTGGGGCCAGCTTTCTTTGCCGAGTTTTGGCTAACAGAGACTCGGTAAACATTTTTCTATTTTTTATTTTTTTAAACCGGAATTGATCACACAAGGAGCTAGGAGGTTTGAGGGGTGTCGGACAACCCAAAAACATGGGCTGAGTTTGGGGGTCCAATTGGGTGTCTGCTTTTTGGTCCAGACGGTGTTCTATCTGTCCACCGGGCGTTTGGGTGACTTCGTATAGCATTTTTGGTTTTAATAAGGTGTCTACAACCACAATGTCAAAATTTGAACCCCAATATTCCATGGACAACACCCAATTAATCACCCCTCATTTCTTCGTGTGAGTGGCCATCCTCCTCTCTGAACACCTAATCCATGCAACCCCATGCAACATGATCAAAATAGTATGTAGATAAATTCAACATAGCATAGATCATAGATCATACTTCCTCCGTCCGAAAAAGTTTGTCCGTCAAATGGATGTATCTAGCACTAACTTGGTGCTAGGTACATACATTTGGGGGACAAACTTTTTCAGATGAAGGGAGTACATAGCAAGTTTAATTACAGCCGAACTTAGGATAGCAAGTTAACGAAAGATCATACATAAGAAGTTCATCGAAACACAACAACAGATAAAAGATAGAGCGAGGGGGCACCATATCACGCCGGTTCATTCCCTTTGGGGGTCTCCGAAGCAACTGAAAGATGGCTTGAAGCGTATGCCTAGCAGGGACTCGTTGCGTGTTATATATAGCCATAGGCTAGGGTTTACAGGATTCGGTAGTTGGTTAGGCTTGATCCTCAAGTTAGCTGTCCTACGAGATAAGGATCGAAGCTTAAACCTAACTACCGGAATACAAGTTGATCACGCACGCAGCACCACAAGTATATACGGTTTTATATACACAACCGTATATACATACAATATATTCTAACACACCCCCTCAATCATAACTTCACCAAGTTGAGATTGTTCTTGAACTCTTCTAACTTGCACCATGATAAGGCTTTAGTGAAACCATCTGCAACTTGATCATTAGTGGGAATGAACCGAATATCAAGAAGCTTCTTAGCTACCCTTTCTCTCACAAAGTGATAATCTACCTTGATGTGTTTTGTTCTAGCATGAAACACTGGATTTGCTGATAGATATGTAGCACCAATGTTATCACACCACAACTGTGCAACGGGAGAGTGATTAACACGTAGCTCATTCAACAAGGTTTGAACCCATATCAACTCTGCCGTGGCATTAGCCAACGCTTTGTACTCAGGTTCTGTACTTGATCTTGACACAGTAGCTTGTTTCCGTGCACTCCACGATATAAGATTTGGTCCAAAGAAAACAGCAAAGCCCCCTGTTGATCTCCTATCATCAGGGCAACCTGCCCAATCAGCATCAGAGAATGCACTCACCAAAGTTGACATTGACCTTGTGACTTTCAACCCTGTACTCATAGTACCTCTTAAATATCTCAAGATTCTTTTTACTGCTGTCCAATGTGCAAAGGTGGGAGTATGCAAGAACTGACATACTTTATTGATAGGAAAAGATATATCAGGTCTTGTAAGTGTTAGATATTGCAAAGCACCTACAACACTTCTATAGTTTGTAGAATCTTCAGCACTTAAAGGTTCTCCTTCTTCCTTAGATAACTTTTCAGAAGTTGAGAGAGGCATATTTGACACTTTGCAATTCATCATACCTGCTCGTTTTAGCACATCTGACACATACTTTTCTTGACTTAAGACTATGCCATCTTTAACTCTTTTTACTTCTATTCCCAAGAAGTAATGCAAATCACCAAGATCTTTAAGAGCAAAGTCTCTCCTTAGACCTTCAAGCAATGCTTTGGTTGCATCCTGCGATGAGCTTGCAACAATAATATCATCAACATATACTAGCATGAAAATGGTGATCTTGCCTTTTCTGTAGAAGAACAGTGATTGTCAGCTTTGGATGGCTGAAAACCAAGTCTTTGGAGTTTCACACTTAGCCTAGAATACCATGTTCTAGGTGCTTGTTTCAAACCATATAAAGCCTTATCAAGCTTGCATACATAATGATACTTGTCCTTTACCTCATACCCAGGTGGTTGTCTCATATACACTTCTTCCTCTAGAACGCCATGAAGAAACGCATTCTGCACATCCAATTGATGAAGACTCCAATTGTTTGATACTGCAATGGACAGAACAAGTCTAACAGTAGCTGCTTTCACAACAGGGCTAAAGGTATCTTCATAATCTATACCATATCTTTGTTTAAACCCCTTTGCAACTAGTCTAGCCTTGTATCTGTCTATTTCTCCATTTGCTTTTTTTTTTAATTCTATAGACCCACTTGCAGTCAATCAAGTTTCTCCCCTTTGCTGGAGGAACTAGATGCCATGTTCTATTTTTCATAAGAGCATTATACTCCTCATTCATTGCATTTTTCCAGTTTTTATTTTTCCAATGCCTCTACCAAAGTGTTTGGTTCTCCTGTGACAGCAAGACCAGCAAAATGACGCCCTTTGTCATACCTGACCGTACCGTCCGTACGTACTTTTGGTTTCAAAATACCATGCTGAGATCTTGTTCTTGGTGGTGACGCAGAAATCATCGCAGAAGGCGACTGCACAGAGGATCCGGAGCCCTGCACAACGGATCCAGAACCTGACCCGGCCGCACCTGAATCTACATCGTGCTCCACGCCTGTCTGCTGCATAAAATCATAGCCAAAAACAGAATTTCCACCAAAATTTATAGCATGATTTTTATGAAGATTAACCGAAAGATCAGCTGTCTGTTCGCCCCCATGATCAAGAGGTTCAGATGAAGCAGTTTCTGCAAGGAGAAGAACTTCGGAATGAAGAGGAACGCCGGCATTTGGATTTAGTGAGGCAAATGGAAAAATTGTTTCGTCAAAGATAACATCTCGAGAGATATAGACACGTCCTTCTTTGACATCTAGACACTTGAATCCTTTATGGAGATTGCTATAGCCAAGAAAAACACATTGTTTTGAACGGAACTCTAGCTTCTTAGCATGAAATGGTCGGAGATTTGGCCAACACGCACAACCAAAAGTGCGTAGGGCATGGTAGTTGGGTTTTTCATGAAACAATTTTTCTAAAGGAGTGTCAAGATTAATCACCTTGCTAGGAGTACGATTGATAAGATAGGTGGCAGCTAGAAAAGCCTCGTCCCAAAATTTTAAGGGCATGGAGGCATGAGCTAAAAGTGAGAGACCCACATCCACAATGTGCCTATGTTTTCTCCCGGCTGACCCATTCTGTTGATGGGCATGTGGGCACGATACGTGATGTGTGATCCCTACTTGACGAAAGAATGAGTTGAGGCGCTCATACTCACCACCCCAATCCGTTTGCATGGTGATAATCTTGCGATCAAAAAGTCGTTCAACTAGTGCTTGAAACTCATGAAACACTTTGAAAACTTCTAATCTATGCTTAAAGATATATATCCATGTGAATTTGCTGAAATCATCGATGAAACTCACATAATAATTTTTCTTATTAATTGAATCTCGGGCAGGCCCCCATACATCAGAGAAAACTAGCTCTAAAGGAGCTTTTGAAACACTACTAGAATTTGGGTAGGGAAGTTGATGGCTCTTGCCTTGTTGGCAAGCATCACACACTCCCTCTTTATTCCACTCTTTGCTAGAAAAGGAAATTTGATTGTGTCTAAGAACATGTTGAACTATTGCCGAAGATGGATGTCCTAAAATCGTGCCACCTTGATGGAGATATCTTGGTGGCGCCAAGTGCATGTCTGCCCGAGCTTATTGGAGCTGATGATAGGGGATAGAGCCCGTTTCTACACCTGCCGTGGAGGAGGGTTTTCCTCGTGGCCTTGTCCTTGACAAAGAAAAAATGAGGATGAGTTTCAAGAAACACATGGTTGTCATTGGTTAGACGATGAGCAGAGATCAAGTTTTTAGTGGCTTTGGGCACATGCAGAATATTCTTGAGATGAAGATTACGACTAGGGGTACGAACATATGCATGTCCTATATGGGAAATCTTCATACCTGCGCCGTTTGGCACGTTCACTTGATCATGTCCATTGTACTTGTCACAAACGGTGAGCTTGTCAAGCTCGCTGGTAATGTGGTCTGTTGCGCCTGAGTCCACATACCAGTTTGCGTCCACCCCGTAGGAGGAGTTGGTGTTGACGGCTGCTGCAGTTTTCTCCTTGTTGAAGGAGACATCAAAACGACGATAGCACTCCATGGCCGTGTGATTTTGCTTGGTGCAGATTTGGCAGAAGACTTCAGGCATATCATTGCGGCCTCCTCCATTGCCGCGGCCGCCACCGCGACCACGTCCACCGCCTCCATTGCCATGGCCGCCTCCATTGCGGCCACCGTTGCCACCGCGGCCACCACCGCGGTTGGATCCACCGCGTCCGCCGCGAGACACGGCGTTGGCAGAGGAGTGGGAGGACTGCCCTCCGCCTTCAAACATGGCCAGCCTGCTTTCAAAGCTGATCAGCTGCGAGTAAAGCTCGCTCACCTTGATTTGCTGAGTACGAGCGCAGATTGTGGAGACGAAGGACACGTAGTCGTAGTCGAGTCCCGCCAAGATGTAGGACACCATGTCGTCGTCGGTGAGCGGCTTGCCCACCGATGCCATCTCATCACTGAGCGCCTTCATGCGCCCGATGTACTCGGACATTGTCGAGTTGCCCTTCTTGGTGGTGGAGAGGGCGATTCTGGTGTTGACGACGTGTGCCTGGGTTTGGGAGATGAAGATCTCCCTGATGGCGACCCACGCTTCGGCCGCCGTGTCACAGTGCGCCAGCTGAACCATGACGGGAGCTGAGATGGAGTTGAAAATGAAGCTCAGCACCTGAGAGTCTCGAGCTTTGTCGATGTCATATGCAGGGTTGGGCACGTCCGTGGGCTTGCCGTCCTTGTCGCGGAGCTTCTGCTCCGGCTGCTCCCGATCTGGATCAAGGTAGGAGACGAGCTGCGCCCCACGGATGGCTGCCATGGCTTGCGCGCGCCATACCAGGAAGTTGGAGCGATGTAGTCGGTCGGCTATGGGGATGAGGGCAGGCGCGGCGACAGCAGAGCTTGAGGAGGCCATGGCTACGAGAGATGTGCTTTAGAGGAGATAGGCTCTGAATACCATGAAAGATGGCTTGAAGCGTATGCCTAGCAGGGACGCGTTGCGTGTTATATATAGCCATAGGCTAGGATTTACAGGATTCGGTAGTTGGTTAGGCTTGATCCTCAAGTTAGCTATCCTACGAGATAAGGATCAAAGCTTAAACCTAACTACCGGAATACAAATTGATCACGCACGCAACACCACAAGTATATACGGGTTTATATACATAACCGTATATACATACAATATATTCTAACAGCAACAATAGTACTCCTCGGCGTAGGCGTCGACGACCAAAGGGACGTCATCGTCGTGGTGCCAGATATATGGGTTGGGTTTGAGGCGTGACAAACGGTGGCAGATATATGGGCTGGGTTTGAGGCGTGACAAACAACCCGAACATTTGGACCAGTATGAAGGGTTTGATCGGTTGCGGTTTTTGGGTCAATGACCGGTGGGGCCAAACTCAGAGCCCGACGTGGCGGTCAAAGCCTTGACTGGCCGGACCGGACGCCATCTGGTCTGCTGCGCGCGGCTGCCGTCGTCGACCTGTAGCGTAGCGCAGCTGCGCCCGTGGCCGCCTTAAATGCCCCGCCCCGGCCGGAGCGGCCCGGCATCCGTCCGTCGATCCACCGGTAGCTGCATGCATGCACGCACGCCGTCTCCGAGCCTGTTCATTAATGGCGGCCGGCCGATCGAGGCAGAGTAGATCGGTGGCGTAAAGCGCTCCCTGCCAAACACAACGCCTCCGTGAGCGTGAGCGTGAGACCGCCAGCCTCGTGAGCCGAGCTGCCTGCTCCCCGCAGTAATGGCGGCCGAGGTAGGCCGGCCGGCAGTCAACCACAACCACAACCGGTGATGCAGGCAGGCAGCCCACCCTCTTTCTCGGCCAAGCACATGCATGCATGCTTAGGGAGCTGTCATCTGAGAAGATCGATCGACGCTAAATCTACGCCATTTGGAAGCTGCTTAGCGGTGATGCCGATGGTGATCTCCTTGTCGATCTGGTAAAAAAATTGCGTTCGTTGTTGATTTGATTGGCTCCTCGATTCCAAAGTCAAATCGCCATATGATACGAGGAACGGACTATCAACGTCGGGAAATGGACGTCGGGCGGACAAAAAACGGTGACTTCGCTCTGTTTGTACTACGATCGACGGAGGGAGAAGAATCACGGCGGGCGACCGGCCGGAGTACATACATACAGGGCACGGCTAGGTGGTAGTAATGACAGTGGGACGGAAGAATCTCTCGGGCGGGGCGGGCGGTCACCGGCGGTAGCACTGCATGTGGAGGAAGAAGCCGGCGGGGGGCTGCCCCTTGCTGGCCAGCTCCTCGTCCATCCACACCCGCCCGCCGTCCGCCGGCCCGGGCCCGCGCGCCTTCACCATGAACTGCGCCGCGCCGACACCCCCGGCGAACCACCAGTCGTGCACGTCCCACATCACCTCCACCACGGCGCCGTCGCCGAGGACCGCCGTGCGGTTGCCGCGGAAGTTCCACCCCACGCGCCGCGCCTCCACTATGCTCTTCCCGTCCACGCTCACCGCCACCTCCCCGTCGCCGTGCTCGCCCCTCGACGCCGCGCCCCGCCGGTCCCCGCGGCAGCGCACCGTCACCTCGTGCTCCGCCCCGCCGTCCCGGAAGCTGCACCGCGTGCTGTGCGCCACCGACGCCGCCTCCGCGGACGACGGCGCGCGGAGCTGCTCGCGCCGGCTCACCAGGACCGCGCGCGAGGCGGCGCCGAAGCGGCGGGACAGCTCCTCCCGCGCGGCCCCGCGGCCGAGGAGCAGCGCGAGCTCCGCGTCGGCCACCACGGCGAGGTGGTACTCCCCGCCGCAGGGCTCCGGCGAGGCCGCCGCGTACTTGGCCTCCGACGTGTCCCAGTGCACGGCCACGGCCGTGCCGCCCTCCGTGACGAAGGACCGGGTCCCGCGCCTCTTGTGCATGAGGTGCACAACCCGCTGCTGCGCGCTCCCCGTGGCCGCCTGCTTCACCGCCGCCCTCCGCGGCGTTGCGGCCGGAGTCCCCGCCGCAGATGACACGGGGAACGTCGGCTTTGTGGAGGCCTTGGCCTGGACTTCCTCGACGGCGACGGAGAGCCCGGTGGCCCCGGCGGCAGCGGCGTCGGCGACGGAGGTGGTGACCACGGAGCGGCGGGTCCAGGTGACGGTGACGAGCAGCTCCTTGCGCTCGGCCAGCGCGACCCGGTAGACGCAGGCGGTGGCGGCCTGGAGCGAGCGGTCGAGGCGGTCGGCGGAGGAGCCCGGCTCGGCGACGGCGAGGGTGGTGACGGCGCCGTCGCGGAAGCAGGAGAAGTCCTTCCGCATCGTCGGTCGGAACCTAGCACTCGCAGACGGCAAGAAGAGGGCGAATGCGTAGGTAGCTAGGAGAAGATCTCACGACCGTCAACCGTCGTCGTCTACCTAGGATTAGGATTAGGAGAGTAGTACGCGTAGCGTACTATAAAGGGGGGAGGGAAGGAAAGCTGCCGGCGGCAATTTATGAGCCGGCGGAAGACGACGACGGTCCGATGTTTATTGATTAGAGGCAGCGAGCGAACGAGGGAATTTCCATGACATTAACATAGTGTAGTACTACTACGTACTGCTCCATGATCTCTCAACGTCAAGGGACTGCTGCAGATGTCATGGCTAGTACTCTTACTACTACTAAACTAGTACTCCCTCCGTCCGAAAATACTTATCAACAAAATGAATAAAAAGAGATGTTTCATGCGATGCCTCTTCGATGGCACGACCCCTCTACGCACTGACTGTTACCATCCCTTCTCGCCGTCTTCTTTGACTTTGGCACCGCATCTCCCTGAGTCGCTTCCGGCCCGTCTTACCTGACACTACCGTCGCCCCGGGTTTCTTTTGCGGTTGCAGCTTTGAGCCCCAGCGTCGTCTACCCTAGCTCCGCCGCCGATATCGCAACCGTCATCGCCACCGAAGTACCACGGCATCTTGTACCAGTTGTAGGGCAAGTTTGTGGCGGAGATATGCAACGCCGCCGCGGGCCACATGTAGCAAGGCACATCTGCCCCCACGGAGGAGGTGGTGCACGCCCAAGCCGTGGTTGTGTGTCACTTTTGTGGGCGAGAGTGAGGCTTAACTTCCCCGTTGCCGCTGTGACTGCGGTTGATCTCGTTCCTCCATCGTTTGGATTGTCTCCCGGGATGAGGAGAAAGAGCATCGGAAGGCTGATGCGCTGCTCGTGGCCGAGCGCACCGATGTCGAGTTGCTCGCCAAGCTCCTCAAGGAGGACCTGGAGGTCCTCGCCAAGAACCAAGCCTCCTTCTACTCGAAGTTCTAAAAGTACCTTAAGGGCAAGTCGAGTTGCGTAGTATGCTTAACCTAGTTCAATGGTGATGTAGTATGCAATGGGCAATTTAATTATGCTATATATGTATGATGTTAACGTGGCACCGTTGTCGAATTATGCAATGAACTTGTTTAAATTTGTGTACGGAAATTCGTAGGGATTAAGTTATAGAAAATCCGCTAGACGAAGAGAAGTCTATATCCTAAAAAGTACTCCGTCCGTCCCAGAATGATTTTATATTGGGACGAATGGAGTAGTTTTTACTAAGATAAGGGATATACCTTTTTGAGATTTCAGGATAGGGGGCCTGCTGGATATGGTGTTCGTTTGTAGTTAGTTGGTTAGTTATTATTACTAATACGAGTAAGCCTTGTATAATGAGAGATGCTTAGAAAAATAAATCGAATTTTTTTGAAGCACCGGTGTCTATTTCTTCCTGTATAAATAAGCACTGGGGCTTAAGAAAAGCCTGGTTTATTTCTCTAAGCACCTTTTCTAAGCACCTCTCATTGTACAAGGCCTAATGCTACACACACGGGCACTTTAAGGGGGTTTATGGGCTAATTATGGATTAATGGCTATGATTTTGTTAAGTAGGACGGCCCCACCACTTAAAATCAGTGGGGGCAATTAAACTTGCCCACGTTCCTCAGATCGTGAAGTCCGTGAAAACCTCTCCGTGGATCTAGTATTAGGTTGGTCACAGTGGGGAGGAACTTAGGAGTAACATCACATACTTCAATACAACTTTGCTTATGTGGCATGTATTTAATGAAGAGAGATGTGCTTGTGGTAACTAGCTAAGTTACCGGAACATCACACACTTCAAGAAACAATGAGTCTATAACCTAATAAATACATCGTTGCATGACACTACATAGATGTTTCTACCCACTATGGAGGTGGTAACATAGTCTAGAAAAATGCGTAAGTTACTAGCTTATGTTCTTGCCCATTGTGACCAACCTTATCGTACTAATACAGTAATAAATTGGCATGCGGCGGCTTTGATTTGATTTGATTGGCCTAACCGAATTGAATGGAAGACGGCTGTGGCTGCTAATGCTGCTCTCAATTCTTCTAAAATACAGGGTAAGTTCTCATTTGGATCAGTGACAGGGATGATATGATGGTGATAGTAATTAGTCTCCGGCCTGCCCGTGTGTGAGACTGATCGATGGACTCGGTCCGTCAGTCAGACGGTCTCAGCTAGCGTTGTCGCGAGCTCTGTTACGTGCAGACGCACCAGACTTTGTGTGACCGGAGACGGAGACCGGCTGCTTCTTCTTCTTCCTCCGCGATTTGGGAATTCTGTCAAAGTTTTCCATATGCATGCATGTGACTGCGGTCCTCTAACGAACTTAAGCCGTCTGACTTTGAAGTGTATGACACGGTACCATAATAAATTGGGATAAGTATTTTTTCGTCCTCAAACTCTTTCGAGAGTTTAGAAATCGTCTTTTAACTCTAAATCGGAGAGTTTTCGTCCCTCAACTATCAAAACTGGATAGTTTTCGTCCCTCGTGCCGCTTCGGGCGGTTTTAGTCCGGAATGAACAGTAAATCGGTGAACACTAAAATGAAATTTTACAGTATCGAAGATACTTTGCTGCGCAAGACACGTGCAAAATTTTATGGTGTTTCGACATTGAGCAGCTCATGGCAAACAAAAAACTATAAATATGTATGTCAGTGAATAGTAAAATTTTAAAAAATAGCAAAAAATTTCAAAACAGTATGATTTTTTTTTGGCATCAAAGAGGCTTGGGTGCGCAACATGCGTGCAAACTCCCGGAAGAGTATCTCCAGTTGCAAATGGGTTAATTTTGTTTCATATATACTTTCTGTGATGGACAGCAAAACGACCGAACCTGTTTGTCTGCTCGGATATGGACGCGCCCATTTCCTCTCCCCCATTTGTCCGGGTAATCTTTTTAATTCTTTCTTTTTTTTACTGAATTTGTTCAAAACTAGAATGATATGGATTGAACCTAGAAATAAGTAGTTCAAACTAGAAAGTGCATAATAGAAATATAAGTATTACTTGAAGTACGCTGTTCAAACACACAACTCAAACAACATCACAAGTCTAATGATTTCAATGATGAACCCACGCGTTTTCACATGATCATTGAGTGGTTGTACATGCACCCATTGATCTTGAAATTGTGGATGCATACTTCATCCACAGACAAAGGCATCCCAACCTCTCCTCCCTCTCTCCCGCGACTGCACCGCCCCCGCGGGCGGCCGGCGGCGCCCATTCTCCTCCCCCGCATGCCTCCCCCCTCCCTCTTCCTCCCTGCCGCCGCCGCCGACGCCCGCTGCGGGCCTAGCCCGGGCGACGCTAGTGGCGGCGGCCCCCTGGCCTTTCCCCTCTTGGGTGTCCTATTTATCCGCTAAACCTTAAAATTGACAAAAAAGTTAAAATTTGTAGTCTACTATTCACCCCCCTCTAGTCGACCGTATCGATCCTTTCACTAACTAATCGTAGCTTCCTCTGGTACCTTTGTTGATGTCTCCTGTAACTTGCTTTGAGTTAGAAGCAATAACAAATTGCTGAAGATGGAGATCTTCCGCCAGGCAAGCGCCTCCCGTCATGCAATGGCCTCCAAGGTTGCTAGATCATGCACTCCACCTATGACCAGTGCTGAATTGCCCAAGAAACTCCCGTCCTTGTCTCGGCAAACCACTGCCGCCGGTCCTCCCCTTCTTGGTTGTACACCAGCATCAACATGGATTTTCGCATAGCCACTCATTGTGCCTTTGGTCACATATGTGTGATTTTACATGGGATGAACGTGCCCTTGTCAGTGTCCGACCGATTTTCATTGATTATATCGAGCTGAAGAGGAGCGCCCCTCAGTGTTCCTTGGCGTTCGGATTTTTTACTGTTCTGTTTCTTCCTCATGCTCCTCCTTCTACCCTCCAGCTTCAATCTTGCTTCCAGAGTGAGTTCATTCAGTGACATGATGTCAATCTCTAGAAGGAGGGTTGACATAAGAATAGTGAATCGTAAGCATCATGTCATGTTTGAAAATTACTCCAAATGCTTTGCTCCTTCCTCCCGAGTTTGGTACGATGCTAACAGTCGGTATTTGTAAAACTCATTTTGATACACACAAATAAACTCTTTTTACTCATTTTCAAACCAATTCTAGTAGTATTAAAGTTCACTAGACTGACAACATGAGAGCTGGTGCAAATTCAACCACTGATACACATTAACATCAAGAAGCTGTTCTGATACCAAAAAGTCAGGATCGCTGGTGTTCATAGCTTCCATGACACCCTGAGAATGATGTGCCTTCTTGATAGAAGAAAATGGAAGCATACAAGTTGAGCAAGTACCTTACAGAAATAAAATCATGTTATCATTCAAAAAGCAAGACTTATTTCCTTGTGCCTTGACGAGGTAAACATGCATTATTACATAGAAAGTTTGTATAAACTCACCAAAACAACTTCCTAATTTTGAATCAATCTGCCCAAAGAACTCTCGTCGACTATGACTTTGTTATAGTTCATTGTTTGCACCTCCGGGTGTAGAGTCTGGGGAGTTACTGTTCCATTTTGTGTAAAACAAGTGGGATTCGTTGATATGCTAATTTTTAAGACCTTTCAGAAAAGAAACAGAAATCTAGTAATCTAGCATATCTGTTTGGTCTTATTACAAGTTGCATGAACTTCTGATTATGGTTTGCCGTCTATAATACATGCATATATGCACAAACGTCACAACTGAGAGTTCTCTACCTGTAACTCCAACACAAAAGGTATTAATCTGACTTCTTATTGGATTTTGGAATGTGTACCTGTTTCAATCACAATTGTTGTGTCTTCATTGGTTATCCCCTTATCCTGATCTGCCTAAACTTCAGTGTGATTTCTAAGGCCTATTCAGTTGACGGTTTTTCTTCTATTCCATAGTATTGAACTTCTGATTCCAAATCCAGTTTTCCAATGCTATTGTGTGCTGCGCCGCCTAGGTTGTAATGGTTTCACCTTTCGTCTTTCATGTTAGCGGCCAATGAATTTATCAATCTTTCCTTACAAATCATCAAAAGTTATGATTTAAAACCGTTGAGAAAAGTTAAGTGAAGGTGCAGCGACGGCAAGAGGTACCTTACTTTATCTAACAACAAATTCAGCCCATTCAAATAACAGTGTGTAGGCCCTATGACCTGCAGGCTAAGAAGATCACAACGAACAAAATAGTCTACAGGTCTCAAGAAACGTTGGCTCATACAATTGTCTATAAAAAATTAATATAGTTAAACAAAAATCGGGATGCATGAATGTGTGTGCAGATACACTCACAATGGCACATTCTGTTTCATCGTGGATGAAACAACCACTCTTCGCCGTGGATATTCCTCAATTTTATATGCGCATATTCTCATCACTCGGAAGTTTGAAAGAATTGCCATAGTTGTGGAATCCTTATTCGATCCTTCCACTGGTCCTGTAAACTTCTCCCAATACCCTAGACTTTTGTGACAAAATAAAAATAAAATCAAGCACCCGCGCTCACTAGTGAAGCTCCAAGTCAGTGCAGCAAAATGCCAGCAATATTTATTTTTATTTACCGCAGATGTGCATTTTCATATTGCTCTAGAAAACAAAGTGAATCAAAAATGTTCTCCCACCATTCCCAAATATAAGTCTTTCTAGAGACTCCACCAAGTGACTACATACGAAGCAAAATGAATGAATCTACACTCTAAAATATGTCTACATACTTCCGTATGTTGTATTTCATTTGAAATGTCTAAAAAGACTTATATTTAGAAATAGAGGGAGTATTTTATAATTTGCAAATCTCTCCGTTTTCAGCTTGAAGTAATTTTTTCAATGTGTAGTAATTTTTTTCAGTGTGTAAGAAAAATGTTCATAGTATACTAAAAAATGTTCAACATATATAATAAAAGAGTTCAGTGTATATGAAAAAAGTTCACCATGTATTTAGAAATTTTAAAGTGTATTAAAAATATTCGATGTATACAAATGTTCGGGGATTTTGGAAAAGGTTCATGAATTTTAAAATCATAATAAAATAAAAAGGAAACAAACAAAAAACTGTGAGGGAAAAATAAAAAAAGGAAAATGAAAAAGAAATGAAAAAGAAAGGGGAAATGAACAAAATATATAAAGAAAAGGAAAAAATATATAAAAGTAGCTTAAATAGAAATGGAAGAAAAAACAAGTAATTCCCCCAAAAGGGAAGAAAACCCAAACAGGAAGCTACAGAAAACCAGAAACAAGTAATATAAGAAAAGGAATCAGCGGACAAACTCTTGCTAGCGACATGAGAGAAATGGAAGTGGGCCTGGAGCAGAATGATAAGAGAGGGTGCATGTTTGTTTTAAAGTAAATCCCAATGGTTTTTAAAAACAATCGCTAATTTATAATTTAATCGCGAATTTATTCAAATGATTATTTTTGTAGTACTTATGTATTTCTTAAATGTTGTGTATTTTAAAAAATGTTCACAAACTGTAAAAATGTTCATCAAAAGTAAAGAATGTTAGATTACAATTTTTTTGTGAAATATCCTGAATATTTTAGATATAATTTAAGGAGAAAGGAATCACACAAATATGTCACAAAAGAATAATAAATAAAATGAAAATTAAAAAGAAACATAAAAATAAATAAAAAAAGAAAAATAAAATAAGAAATAAAATGAAAATTATATATAAAATTAAAAATCAAAATAGAAGATAACAGAAAACTAGACTGGTAAGTAAAAAATGCCATAAGTTTTAGCACCGAACCGACTTTTCTGGCCAAGGTCAGACACCTGCGGTGTAATTGACTCATTCGTAAATAAACAGTGAATTGGATATACACAAGTTCAGCATGCGGGAGAAGGTGATTTAAAGGTCCTATCAACTTCTCAAAGGATTTTGTGATTCTGCTCGGAAACTTGTTCTTGCCGCATCTTTGAATGATCGACGCACTGAAATTAGAGCTCCAGCGTCTGGGGCCGGGCAACACCCTACTGTTTGGGGATGATCAACTTCAAACTACATTAGGGAAACTCCAACACGCAGACTCCATATCCGTTTTTTTGTCCGTTTGGATCGTCCCAGCGAACAAAGCATTTGCTTTTTGGTTTGGGTCGGCTGGTGTATCCAACGGGTGACCGACCCATATTTCTCCGTGTATAAAAAACTTTTTCAAAAACACGCAGCCAAAATAAAAAATTAAACAATAAATGGCTAGTGAACCGCCGTCAAAGTCCACTTAGACATTAATAAAACTAAAAAAACTAAAAAAGCCTACCGCTAGCCAAAGTTCACTTAAACACTAATAAAACATAAAAAAAACTACCACTGTGAGTGCACTGCCCTAGGCGTCGTCGTCGTCCTCCCCGGGTTTGAACTCCTAAGATAATCTAAAGGTGCCTGGATGTTCATGAGATACGCCAAAACAATATACTATTCTCATAGGATTTTCTGATTTCTCAGCCCTCGACGTATCATCAACTCGGCTTGCATGTTTGGTAAACTTGGGATCATGATTATTTCTCGAGAATGGCAATCTCTTCATGGTTATTTCTCGAGAATGGCCATCTGATATGCTGTCCTCAGTTTCACCAGAAAGCAACCAGAGAACTCCTCATCTGGACTTGGCTCGGGATGAGGGGTCCTCCGATTAGAGAAACCACATAGTACCTCCAATTTATGTCATACAACGTTCTCTCTTATCATCTCCGATGCTTCTGTTGTATTCACTCGCACGTACACTTTTGATTCCTCAGCAGTATATGTATCTTCTCAAATTACTCAAGATTGTTTTAATTCATAATGGTTGATTTGATTTCTAATTTACAACATTTTATCACTGGAATCAACAATAGTCAATCTTCGCGGGAATGCAGTTATGTCCTTATTCAACGGTCATGCCTTCACTCAGAAGGTTGTTGACATGAATGAGGCACTACGGTGGTTGCTGGATTCTTACTTTCACAAATTGCTGCATGCGCATTGCCAAGACCGTTCGTGGAATGGCCAGTGGACTATTAATGACCGAGCTTGTATAGATGAAGATATCTTTTATTTTGAGGGCACTCCCAAGGTTTATGATGACTCTGAAGAGCTGTTTGCTTCCTGCAAGTCAGACATGCAGATGTTTGCGACGGCTATTGTCTCAAGGTTTGCAATAAGAGGTGCTTACCTTGCATATCTACGTCATCTCTTCAATAAGCTGAACAACAAGGTGCAGAATATGTCACGTGAGGACTACTTCGGCAACAATCAGGAGAGGGTTCTTGGGCGTATTTTTCTGGGTGTGGCTGGTACATGGAATTTCTAAAATTTCACCTAGAGGAAACTATTGGTTCTTATTGGACTAGACCGACTTCATCAGATGTTGAACAAGCTTAAGAGGACATATATTTATACTAATCTATTTTACTTTTAAAAATCATTATATCATGAGATATTAGCTAAATATTATTCGATGATATGAGTGTTATCATACAACCTCTGCCCCGAATTAATTGACTCGGATTTATCTAGGTACGGAGTACAAGTTTAATTAGTACTCTTCTATTAGATCTTACAACAATAACCAAAACTAGTATAAAACTCATAGTGTATTGTTATACAGTTGAAACGTCCATCATTAAAAATACGAAGTGTATAAGTAGAACCACATTTGCAATGGGAATAACATTTATCTTTTTCTCAAAAGTTGTTAGAGAGATTTCATTAACTAGATCACATCTAGTATGTTCATACACGTTGGTTCCTATTTGTAGTATCTTTGAATACCGTGTTAGAGGTTTTACGATGCACACTTGCAATAGATACCAGATAAAAGAGGTTTCTAGAGTAGGATTGTCTAGTTTAGTTGCAATCAAAAAAATAATATCTAGAGTATAGGTATGAACAATTGGTTTGCCCTTGATTTATGATCTCGCACTCTGTAATTGGCACCACTCATTGTTTTGTTCTACTTGGGTTGCCCGATCTTTTTCATTCTAGTCCTTGAAAGTTTATGTTTACCAACGTGCATGATTGCGTCGTTCATGATCGCATCACTTTTCAAGCCTAAGTGATCATCTTTACCTGGAATGTAAATGAGTATTACCAGCAAAAGGGTCCATGCATTGCAATGGGTAATAAAATCGTGGTCTTCAAATCAAGTTCCAAATATTTGCTAATACCATATTTGAATATTTATGCACCAACCGACGCTCATGCGAACGTAAGACACGTGCATTCTAACATGCTAACAATGGATCGATGTTGGACTTGATCCTTAATGCGTGTATTTTTTTTTGAGTAAATCCTCTGATGCATGTATGAGAAGGAAAAGAAAAGGACAGTCTCACGATGGATGAAAAACTAAAAGGCCCTATGATATACAAATAATTCGGTGGAAAGCTCGTTTTTTTCACTTTACATGTGGCTGAATGAGTAATTTACTTCAACTTTAGGAGTAGTTTCGTTGACAAACAATAAATTCGGAAGAAAAAAATAACAAAGAGGGTTTTTCACTTTCTGGTGGCTGGGTGGGTAATTTACTTCAACTTTAGGACAAGTTTCAATGATAGGCGAAAAATAAGAGAAAAAATTAACGAAGAGTTTTTTCACCTACGATGGCATGGTGGGTAATTTACTTTAACTTTATGAATAGTTTAAGGTAAGTGGTTGGACCCACAAAATTATTAGGTAATAGGATTTTTTAGAGGAATTAGATAATAGATAGATGTGAGGGTCGTGTTCTACTAGTATTTTCCCAGATGCATTTTTTTTAGACAACCGTGATGTATTAGGTAATAGATAGATTTTTTTTTGAGGGAATAGATAGATGTGAGGGTCTTATTCTACTATTTTTTTGAGGGATGAAAAAAAGCTTTATTCATCAAACTCCACATGAAGTGGGACACAAGTTTGGTCGTGGGGAACACCAAACCATACATGGCGACCCGGACCTCCAGAAAGAGCAAACTTTGCTAAACGATGTGCTTCATAATTGACAGCACGGTTTTCAAAAGAAAAATTACAAGATAACGTAGCAGCTTGGGTTTTGATCTCGCTAATGACAACGCCATAAACACCTCTTGTCCCCCTGTTGATATCTAGAACGACCTGACGACAGTCCGAGGCCACCATGAACTGATGGATGCCCAAATCCTCCGCAAGAGATAGGGCTTCCCGACATGCAATTGCTTCCAGGGTAGGGGGGGTCATAGATTCCTTCCACCACGAGAGCCGAACTTCCAATATAATTTCCACCTTCATCTCTACATACTGCAACAGCAGAGCCACCTCTTCTGGCACGCACACCTGCATCAACATGGATTTTGTGATGGCTCGCTGGTGGTTTCTTCGGTCTTGCAATGCCCGACCTTTGAACCGCGGCGTGCCCAAACTGTATCTGCTCGGTGTTACTGATGATTGAAAGGTCCTGTAGATATCTCTCGATGAAACAGTGGGTGGCTTGAGGGCTTTGGAAAATTGCTTCGTGGATAGCTTTTCTTCGGGCATGCCAGATGGACCAAAGGGTTACAGCCGTGATGATGAACTGATCATGGGACAACAGACGCATGACGGTGAACAGCCAATTTTTTGCTCCCGGCTCCGTATCAGCCGTTATTTTATGTGTGATCTCCTCGTCCACAAGCGCCCAGACGCTGCGAGATGATGTACATTCCAAGAGGGAGTGGCGCCACGAGTCCTGGACTCTGCACAGTCCGCATATGCTTGAGTCAGCCATATGGCGATGAGCACGTACACCGTTTGTTGGTAGAGATTGTTTCGATAGTCTCCATAGAAACATATGTATCTTACCAGGGACAGCCGTTCTCCATAGAGATTTCCAAGCCCCTTCTTCTGTGCTGACACTTGATGGGCGGGCCTCTCCTTCTAGCCATGCCTCTCTTCTCTGTCTTGTCGACACAAGCATCCTGTATGCTGATTTTACTGTAAAAGTTCCATGCTTCTCATGCTGCCAAGACCAAAAATCCGGTAGGTTTCGTGTGCAGATGGGGATACCTAGTATAATTTCTGCATCCATATGCAAAAATGTTGAGTGAACGAGTTCTTTGTCCCACGAGGCCATGGCGCCCACTATGAGCTCGGACACATTCATGGGTGGGTTCTGTGACCGGCAACCCAGAGGCCGTGGGAACTCCTCCCTAGGTAGCCAGTTGTGTTCCCAAATAAGCGTTGATTCACCGTTGCCGATCCTTCTGACCAAACCCTGCTTCAGTGTATCCTGTCCCTCAATCATCGCTCGCCACACTCGGCTCGGGTGCCCCCCTAATTCTGCTTCCAGTATGTCAACTGTGGGGTAATAGATGCTCTTGAGCACTCGTGCACATAACATATCTGGATACTGTAGCAACCTCCATGCTTGTCGGGCTAGCATAGCTAGATTGAAAAGTTCAAAATCCTTAAACCCTAGCCCACCCATACCTTTGGGTTGGGTCATGGTCTTCCAAGACACCCAGTGAGGTTTGCGTTTGCCATCCTTGCTTTCCCACCAGAACTTTCTAATTAGCATATTTAGATGTTCACATAATCCCCTTGGAAGCTTGAAACAAGACATTGAGAACACCGGGACCGCTTGTGCTACAGACTTAACAAGCACCTCCTTTCCTGCCGTGGACATTGTACGTTCTATCCAACCCTGTACCTTGCTCCATAGTCGGTCTTTGAGGTACTTGAACGCACCATTCTTTGAGTTACCAATATCGGATGGCATTCCCAGGTATTTTTCATTGAGGGTCTCATTAGGAACATTGAGAGTATCTTTTATCTCCTGTCTGACCGAGTCTGGGACTCCTTTACTGAAAAAGATAGATGATTTGGCATAGTTGATACGTTGTCCCGTTGCCTGACAATAGGTATTCAGGACATGGTACACCTCATTTTCCCCCACATTGTTTGCCTTGAAAAACAGCAGGCTGTCATCTGCGAATAAGAGATGGTTCACCGGGGGCGCCGTAGGTGCCACCTTTAGACCACTCAAGTTGGATGACTCACTCTTGGATTTTAAAAGGCACGAGAGGCCCTCTGCTGCTATCAAGAACAAGTATGGAGATATTGGGTCCCCTTGTCTGATTCCTCGAGAAGGTTCGAATTGTTGTAGCTTTTTCCCATTGAACAAAACTGAAAATTTTACCGTTGTTACAAGACTCATCACTATATCCACCCACCGTTCATTGAAGCCTAGCTTGAGCATAACTGCCTTCAGATAGGACCATTCTACTCTGTCATAAGCTTTAGTCATGTCAAGCTTGAGTGCACAAGACTGGTGCTTCTTAGCTTTGTTTCGTTTCATGAAGTGCAAACACTCATAGGCTATATTGATATTATCTGTAATCATTCTCCCTGGTACAAAAGCAGACTGTTCCTCTGATATAATGTCAGGCAATACTATTTTCAATCTATTAGAAATCACCTTCGAAGCAATTTTGTATAGTACATTGCACAAATTGATTGGACGGAATTGGGACAAGTGTGTTGGATTTTTTACCTTGGGTATTAGGACTAGAACAGTCTCATTGATACATGCTGCTGACTCAGTACCTTCAACAATTCTCAGAACCGCCTTGGTTACATCCTCCCCGCATATATCCCAATGATGTTGGAAAAAGTGAGCGGGGAAGCCATCGGGCCCTGGTGCCTTTGTGGGGAACATCTGAAAAAGGGCGGTTTTCACTTCTTTTTGGCTGTACGGGGCATTCAACATATCATTCATACCTTGAGTGACTTTGGTTGGCACCGTTTCCAGGACCTGTGCCATATCATGAACACCCTCTGAAGTGTACAGCTGCTGATAGAAGGATGTTGTCAAGCTTTCCATCTCATGCACGTTATCTGTCAACTGGCCATCCTTTCGTTGAAGGGATTTTATTTGATCTTTCCTCCTTCGCCTGCTAGCCCGAAGATGAAAAATATATGTGTTTTTATCTCCATGCATTAGCCAATCAAGTCGGGCGCGCTGCCTCCAGAGGATTTCCTCCCTGTGAAACAGCTCAGTCAGGCGGTCAACTATCTTTAATTCCAGATGTGTTGGAGCAGATCTGCCTGGGATCTCCCGCAGCTCCTGTAGCTTTCGCTGTAACTGTTGGATTTTGCGCCGAACGTTGCCAAAATGCTCCCGGTCCTAGCCCGACAGGTCGGATGAAAGCGACGTGAGTTTGTCGTTTAGAGCACTGACTGACTCTCCCGACGCGCTCGCCCATGCAGTTTGTACAAGTGGCTGGAGACCAGCATCCCTCTCCCATGCCATCTCGTATTTAAAGGATCACGGGCCCCGCTTGCATGCATTTTCATGCACGTACTGCACGTAGAGGGGTATATGATCGCTCGTTGCCGCCGTTTTGTGTTCCAGCCTAGCTATGGGAAAGGCGACTGACCAAGCGGGATTTGCAACGCCTCTATCCAGTCTGACCTTGGTGTACGTTCCTCCGGCAACCTTCCGTTCAAACATCCAATCAATGCCTGTATACCCTATATCTGATAGTCCACATGTATCCAATGCATTCCGGAACACATCCATCTGTGCCTGGCTTCTATGGCCGACACCATCATGTTCATGTGCATGAAGTACCTCGTTGAAATCACCTAGGACTGGCCAGGGTGTGTTACTTGATCCAGCGACCCCCCGGAGTGTATCCCAGGTTTTGTATCTCTGATTCACCTGTGCTTCTCCATATATGAAAGTTACCCTTGTTTCAATATCAAGCAGCTCTTTAATAACAACATCAATATGGTACTGTGAATAACCAACAACCTCAAGTTTTATTTCTTCATTCCAAAATATGCCTAGACCACCACTTCTTCCCGAACTGCTAACAACGAAGCTTTTATTAAAGCCTAGAGAACCAACTAAATTTTCAACTCCACTTCCCTCTATTTGAGTTTCAAGGATACAAAGTACAGAGGGGGCAAACTACTTCGTGAGTTCACGAAGCTCTTTCACTGTCGAGGGCTTGCCAATCCCCCGACAGTTCCAGCACAAGAGACTCATTGCGTGTGACGCCCCCGATTTAATCGTACACTAATCATGCACGCAAATGTGTACGATCAAGATCAGGGACTCACGGGAAGATATCACAACACAACTCTAAAGCATAAAAAAGTCATACAAGCATCATAATACAAGCCAGGGGCCTCGAGGGCTCGAATACAAGTGCTCGATCATAGACGAGTCAGCGGAAGCAACAATATCTGAGTACAGACATAAGCTAAACAAGTTTGCCTTAAGAAGGCTAGCACAAACTGGGATACAGATCGAAAGAGGCGCAGGCCTCCTGCCTGGGATCCTCCTAAACTACTCCTGGTCGTCGTCAGCGGGCTGCACGTAGAGGTAGGCACCTCCGATGTAGTAGGGGGTCGTCGTCGACGGTGGCGTCTGGCTCCAGGGCTCCAGCATCTGGTTGCGACAACCAGAAAGAAAGGAAAGGGGAAAAAAAGGGGGGGAGAAAGCAACCGTGAGTACTCATCCAAAGTACTCGCAAGCAAGGAACTACACTACATATGCATGGGTATATGTGTAAAGGGCCATATCAGTGGACTGAACTGCAGAATGCCAGAATAAGAGGGGGATAGCTAGTCTTATCGAAGACTACGCTTCTGGTCACCTTCATCTTGCAACATGTAGAAGAGAGTAGATTGAAGTCCCCCAAGTAGCATCTCCAAGTAGCATCTCCAAGTAGCATCTCCAGTAGCATCGCAGTAGCATAATCCTACCCGGCGATCCTCCCCTCGTCGCCCTGTGGAAAAGCGATCACCGGGTTGTCTGTGGAACTTGGAAGGGTGTGTTTTATTAAGTATCCGGTTCTAGTTGTCATAAGGTCAAGGTACAACTCCAAGTCGTCCTGTTACCGAAGATCACGGCTATTCGAATAGATTAACTTCCCTGCAGGGGTGCACCACATAGCCCAACACGCTCGATCCCATTTGGCCGGACACACTTTCCTGGGTCATGCCCGGCCTCGGAAGATCGACACGTCGCAGCCCCACCTAGGCAAAACAGAGAGGCCAGCACGCCGGTCTAAACCTAAGCGCACAGGGGTCTGGGCCCATCGCCCATAGCACACCTGCACGTTGTGAGGGCGTCCGGAAGCAGAACTAGCCCCCTTAATACAAGAGCAGGCTTACGTTCCAATCCGGCGCGCGCCGCTCCGTCGCTGACGTCTGAAGTGCTTCGGCTGATACCACGACGCCGGGATACCCATAACTACTCCCGCGTAGATGGTTAGTGCGTATAGGCCAGTAGCCAGACTCAGATCAAATACCAAGATCTCGTTAAGCGTGTTAAGTATCCGCGAATGCTGAACAAGGCCAGGCCCACCTGTCTCCTAGGTGGTCTCAACCTGCCCTGTCGCTCCGCCACAAAGTAACAGTCGGGGGCCGTCGGGAACTCAGGCCCACCACTACCTGGATGGAGCCACCTGCCCCTTCAGCCCCCATCTCTAAACAGTATCACCAGTAATGTAACAATGTAAAGTATATAGTATATGCCCGTGATCACCTCCCGAAGTGATCACAGCCCAGTAGTATAGCATGGCAGACGGACAAGAGTGTAGGGCCACTGATGGAACACTAGCATCCTATACTAAGCATTTAGGATTGCGGGTAAGGTATCAATGACTGTAGCAGCAATGACAGGCTATGCATCAGAATAGGATTAACGGAAAGCAGTAACATGCTACACTACTCTAATGCAAGCAGTATAGAGAAGAGTAGGCGATATCTGGTGATCAAAGGGGGGGCTTGCCTGGTTGCTCTGGCAAGAGAGAGGGGTCGTCAACTCCGTAGTCGAACTGGGGCGTCAGCATCGTCACGGGGTCTACCGAAGAGAAGAGGGGGGAGAAACAGTAAATACATAGCAAGCAAGTGCATAACAGGATAACAGGCAGAGCTAGACGTGTTCTAACGCGGTAGGAGGTGATACCGGTGAAGGGGGGAAGCATCCGGGAAGTATTCCCGGGGTTCCGTGTTTTCGGGCAGAGGAGCCAGAGGGGGGAAAGTTGCGAGTTCGATAGGTTAGGGGGGTGTGGCGGACGAACGGGTTGCGTATCCGGAATCGTCTCGTCGTTCTGAGCAACTTTCATGTTGAAAATATTTTAATCCGAGTTACGGATTAAAAGATATGATTTTCTAAAGATTTTATTAATTTCTGGAATTTATTTAATTACTTAATTAATTCGGAAAATGGATTTATGACGTCAGCATGACGTCAGGCTGACATCAGTAGTCAACAGGGGTTGACTGGGTCAAACTGACGCGTGGGTCCAATGGGACCCACCTGTCATACTCTGTTAGGTTAATTAGGATTTAGTTAAACTAATTACTATTTAATTAAGCTAACAGGTTAATTAGATTAATTAATTAAGGTTAGTTAACTTAATTAATTTAGTTAATTAATTAATTAATTAAATTTATTTTTATTTTAATTATTGTTTTATTTATTTTTATATACTTTTTTTAACGTTCTGGGGGCGGGCCCCCTGGTCATAGGCACAGGGCCTTAACGAGCATACAGGCAGGCGGGTGCGGGCGAAGCCGCAGCCCTGCCCGGTAACGAGGCAAGGCCGGAATGGGGCCGGAGCGGGCGCGTGAGCG
>NC_041387.1:7170800-7171218 GCF_002162155.2 Triticum dicoccoides
TCAGGGGGCGTGGACCAGCGAGGCTGCATCGCCGGTGAGGCGAGGCCGCGCACGCGCGGGTGAGCGGCGTGTAGGCGCGATGTACGGGCGCGGGTGGGTCAAGGCCGCGGTGAGCGCGACGAGCGCGAGCGCTCGTGGGCGTGGGTGGAGGCAAGGACGCCGAGTAGGGCCACGACGAGCGCGATGCGTTCAGTACGGGGGGAGAGGGAGCACGGGGCGGTGCTCACGTTCGATGCAGGGAAGGGGCGGCGTGGCTCGATGGCGTCCGGCGAGGAGGAGGATGGGGACGAGCGACGGTGGGGAGGCAGTCCGGCGGGGAGGTCCAGCGAAGGCGCTCCGGGACGGCTTCAGGCGACGGAGTCGGGGTCGAGGCGGCGATGACGGGGCGGCGAGGAGGCAGGCCGTTGAGGTGGTCCGG
>NC_041387.1:7171504-7183265 GCF_002162155.2 Triticum dicoccoides
CGGGAGGAGGGGCGCCGGCGGCGCCTTGCATCGGGCGCGGGCGTGCGGGAGGAGGGAATCGAACAGGGGCGCCCATCTCCCTGGGACGATGCGTGTGTGTGTGTGTTTGTGGTGCGTGTGGCGGCGCTGGGAGGGAGACGAGGGGATCGTGGGGGAGTGGGGGTGATTTAGGGTTTGGGGTCGGGGGAGTGGCCTTTTAGGCCAGGGAGAGTGGGGTGGGTCGTGGGCTGCCTGGCAGCCTGGTGGCCTAGTGGGCCGAGGGGCCGGGGGGAATCCTTTTCTTTTCTTTAGTCTTCTGTTTTTATCTTCTGCCTTTTCCCCCTTTTTTATCTTATCTCTTTTCTATTTTATTTTAGTTTTAGTAAAAATTATCACTAACATCTAAATTGGTACTTTTAAATAATCTACCGCCACATTAATTCTTATCCCAACTATAATAGTTTAATATTTTATAAAATTCAAAAGGCATTTATTTTATTATTTAACCTACAGTTTTAATTATTTTGAACACTTAAAGATTTTATTAAAGTTAGGTTTCTCCACCATAATTACCTATGCATTAGTTGGATCACTCCGAACATTTTAGTTTTTAATTTGAAAACTTCTATTGTTTGATTGATTTTGAATTTGGATTTGGATTGGTTCTAAACTAACACGAGATTAGCAACAGTTATCGTGGTGACGTGACATCATTACGAGGGGGTTACTGTAGCTTAATTACCCGGGCGTCACATTGCGCTAGGTGCGACCCCCCTAGGGAGCCCGCCAAACGCGCATGCATGATTTTGGTCACCACTGCATTCTTCCTGCTGTTCTTCTCTCCTGTGTTTTGCTTGGTTCTCTTTGGCTCTTGTTTTGAAGAAGGGCTTAGAGGGATCTCTGGTGGGGGTAGCAGTAAAAGATTGCTAGCGCCACCATCTGCCGCTGATTTCAAAGCTGGTTTGGGGTCGCTAGATGTAACCCCTCTTTTCCTGATATTCTCTGCATCGTCCATGTCCACGTCATGCGTGTTGATGGTCCTCTCTTCCTCATCGTACCCTCCACCAGAGTTTGTCTGATTTGGACTTCGACCACGGCCTCTTCCTTCCCGGCCCCTGCCACGGCCACCTCTTCCTCCTCTATTGCCATCTTCCTTCCCTCTTCCTTCTCCGGGACCACTTCCGGGCCCTCTGAACCAGGTCGCTTTGAGATCCTTGAAAACTAAAGCTTTGGGTGGATGAACCCCATCGCCACACTCTTTAAACAAATGCCCAAGATTTCCACAAACGGCACACCAATATGGTAGCCGTTCATATTTAACTCTGAATATTACCCTTTGAAGGCCATCCTTCTTCTTGATCACAAGTGACACCGCGTTCTTGAGGGGTTTTGTGACATCGATTTTAACACGGACTCTGACGAAGTTTCCTTCGAAATCCTGTGATTTTGGCTCTGCATAGATGAAATCTCCGACAATGGCCGCTAGTGCTTTAACTTTGGGGAAAAACCATCCGGTAAGTCATGGATCTGAATCCACATATCGATCTTGTTTAGTTCAATCGACGACAGCTTAGTGAAACCATCATAATGTGCTAGCACTACGGCTTTCCCTTTGAATGACCACGGACCATCCTCCATGACCCGTTCCATGTCACCGAGGCATCCGAACTGCATGGTGTACAAGTTATCTTCGAGTGGCCTGATCTTCACCTCCTTTGCCAAATCCCAAGTGGCCCTCATCGTCCTGTAGAATCAGTACTGGCTATACTTTTTCTCCGTATAAACCCTAATGATGGCCATCCATCGAGTTGCCTCCGTCGGTAGTTCCTCATCTTCAATCACAACATCCTGAAGATCGTCTTCCTTCAAACCAAGTTCTTCCATCATTGCCTCTAGGTCGGAAGCCGCCGCACCCGATCCAGACGCATCATCATCCATCGATCTCTTGCTCGAGGTGTCTTTCCCACGAGCGGTTGCGTCCCTATTGCCCTCGGCCCCAGCCATCTGCACGCCGGCGAGACTGGCGGGGGAGCAGAGGGAGGGGAGGGAGGTTCTCTACCAGGGACGACGAAGATCGCCGCCGCCGCCGAGAGGAAAGTAAAACCCTAACGAGAGGGGATGGCTGCGCTTGCGGGGGTCTTATTCTACTAGTATTTTCTAGATGCAAACGGGCCCTCAAGTTCCCCTCGTATTTGGGCTTCATTGCAAACCTGGTCAGCCCACACGCGGGAGCAACCAACCAAGCCAATCAACAGGGGACCAGGAGCAACTAACTGAGGACCGCTCGTGCGCAGCCTCCCCTAGGGTTATTTGGGGTGGGCTGAGAGCGTGGCCCGCTCTTAGTGGCCGCCATGTGTCGTGCTCTGGACGCTACCTTCGGATTTTATCTTGTTAGTTTTTCGCATGTGTTTTTGGCTTTTTAGATGGTTTTTTCTGGAAAATAATTCACCTTTTTGGTTTTCACCTGGTCTTCCTTAGCTTGTGGACAAAACAAATTCAAAAAAAAATTTGCGTGAAAAAATATTTTTTTTCTTCGGCGAGAGGCACAGATTTGCTTTACCGAGAGGAATGAAAATAACACGTTTTCTTTCTTTTTCCTTGGTGAGAGGCACGACCGTGCCTCTCAGGAGCGAAGAAAAACATGTTTTTTTCCTTCCGCGAGAGGCACGGATTTGCTTCCGTGCGTGCCTTTCGGAAATGAAAAAAAAAACATGTTTTCATTTTTCTTCATCCCGTGAGAGGCACGGTTTTCCTTCAGCGAGAGGTACGGTCGTGCATCTCGAAAAAGGAAAAAACGTGTTGCCTCTTAGTAATGGAAAAAAACATTTTTTTCTTCCGCGAGAGGCTGCATCCGTTATTTTTCGAGAAACAAATGTTCGTCAAAACATATCAACATGGGATCTAGTTTCGAAGATCTCGATGCGGGTAATCAAACGGTGAAAACGGTTCGAGATTAGACACATGGTTAAAAAGATTAAACATTTTGAATAAATGGATCTACGAAAGAAGGAAAAACTCACAGATTGCGACAATTGCGCCACTTGTTGCAATCTGGGATAACAGAACGATCTTTGGAAGGAGTACTCATCAATTAGTGACTTTGCATGGGACCACCTATTTGGCGCACAGCCCACCGCGAAAACACAGGCGCGACCCCCGCTCCCTTGCGCCTTTTTGGCCGATCCATGTGTGTGCCAGACACGACCTGCCTTTTCATTTCTTTTTCTTGGTTTTTTTGCCTTTTCTTTTTAATTGTATTTTTTATTTAATTAGCATTTGAAAAAAGTTTCATTTTTCAAATGTTCAAGAAATCATAACATGTCTGTGAATTCAAAAAATATGCATGATTTTGAAAAACTGTTCGCGTATTCAAAAAATGCACTTAGGTCCTTATTCAACGGTGATGTTTTCACTCAGAACGTCAATGACATGCATGAGGCACTACGGCGTTTGTTGGATTCTTGTTTCCACAAACTGATGCGTGCCCATTGCCAGGACCATTCATGGAATGGCCAGTGGGCTATTGATGACTGGTCTGTTATAGATAAAGAGATCTTTGATTTCGAAGTAGCTTCCACAAAGTATGATGACTTTGAAGAATTGCTTGCTGCCTGCAAAGCAGACCTGTATGCGACGGCTGTTGTCTCAAAGTTTGCAATAAAAGGTTCTTATCCTGCTTATCAGCGCCATCTCTTCAATGAGCTCACCAATGAGGTGCAGACTATGACACATCAGGACTACTTTGAAAGCGAAGAGGAGAGGGATTCCTTGGTGTACTTTTCTGGGCGTGGATGGTACATGGAACTTCTGGAATTTCACCCCACCTTGATGACCGTAGTAGCACGACTAGGGCTGATCGAGAGTTGGTACATCTGTATTAATGACCTTCAATATGAGGAGTGTGTTGACATGGATTTTGACCAAGATAAAATAGATTTATAAACTGCATAAAATATAGATGCAAAACGGGAAAATCCATTTTATAATGAAAAGAATCAATTTAAAAATATATAATTGACCGTTCAAAATGAGGACTAACAAAATAGGATATGATATATTTACGAATGTCGGCAACGCACATATTAAACCAACGATTGGAAAATACGACGAAACTCGTCAAATTTTGTCATGAGGAAAAAAATATAAAGGACACATGGCTCGCACGGATGCCGCCACCACTAATGGAGAAAATACAAACATAAAATTGCCATGAGGAACACTAAGATCATCAAAATGTTGGCTATATGATAAAGGTTCGGCTCTGTTCCATCGACGAAATAAAATATTGAAAGGATGCAAAAAAAAATCACACTAATGAAATATACGCACAGTGTACTTGGTCAAATATTCATCTGATAATCCATATGACGCTAGACCTTGAGTTGCATGCAATATATATATATATATATATATATATATATATATATATATATATATAAATATAATTTGACGTGCACAACCTGACTCCAGGCCTTAATGAGCTATTTAATAGCTAATCATGCTTCGCTAGCCGTAATACGGACAAGAATATATGAAAAAAAACCTTCACTTGGTTATGCTACACGAGGGCATTATCTTAATGCTACTCGGTGTTAGTAGTAATACAAGCAAGGCAAAACTTAATTAAAAAATACGTTCATGCTACACACGCAAAGACCAAAATCATGCAAGATAAATTATAAAACATGTTGCATCATAAAAACCAATCTTACTTGGTTACGCTACACGCGGGCATTATCTTAATGCTACGCGATGTTAGTAGTAATACAAGTGAGAGACAATTAAACAAAACATTCAGGCCACATATTTGGTCCAAAGTCAAATAAAATATGTCATGAAATGCTCCGATGCTATAAGAGCCTAAACTATTAGCATCATCACAAATGGATATCACCAACCCACTTTACTTGGGTTATGCTACACACTAGCGCCATTGAAATGGCGTTATGTGGAGTTAGTGCTAATACCATGTAAGATACAAACATAAACAAAATGATAGATGTCATACGACTCAGTGCAACACCATGATTGCTCCACAAACCTTTGCTTGGTTACGTTGCACGCGGGCATTACCTTAGTGCCACGCGGTGTTAGTAGTAATACAGGTAAAGCAGAACTTAATAAAAAATAAGTTCACTCCACATCCACATATGCATACAAAATTCATGCAAAATACATGATAAGGCATATTTCTTGTAGCCCACATAGGCTTTAAACAAATAAAAAAATATCATAAACAAACTCCATTCAGGTCAAGCTATACATGTGTGTCATATCATTGCACCGCGTGCTTAGTTTTGATACCGTATGAAGTCAAAGTCAACAAAATATGGCACATATCATATGCACCATAAAAAACATCAAAATTGTGTCAGAAAGCTTGAGTCCATTAGGCTACACACGGGCACCATATCAATGTCGCGCGGTGATAGTAGTAATGTCATTGACATGTCACATATATCCATGCCACCAAAGCCAAAGATGTCATATAAAATTCCCAAAGAAAAAATATATACATATCCTATATGCTAAACGTAGGATAAAACTATGCCTAGCCAAAATCAACCTACATTCTGCATATAAATGACATCACACATAAAATCATAGAGGAGTACTTGCATGGAATCAAACTTCAAGCTCACCAAGGAGTTCGTCGTCGATCGCGAGGAGGATTTCTCTTGTAGTATGTTGTAATAGGAATGTGATGCAATCCTATGTAATAGATATGTTGGAATTCTTAATCAGGGGTTTTCCCTTCGGAGATGTAATTAACAGAATTTTTATGTAAACGTAAGAGTTCTGGAAATAATGTACCTGCAATGTTTGATTCTATTTTGATTTTATGCATTTAAATTTCACTCTGTATCAATGACGTGGACGCGTGTTTTCACGCCCGCCATTTTCCCGTCATCAGATTCTGGCACGCCCGATGGGACATATTTCTCCCCTCATCTTCGAATTCCAACATAGGGTTGCAACATATGAATTTCCATAGTACATAAAGCATAAACATTATGTACGCATATACAAAAAAATAGATGAAGAAAACTAATATATGGTTTTCTTTAGTTTGAAGGTATGGATGGTCAAGTGCCGCAATCGGTCACGCTCCGCATTGGAGACATTTGGCTTGATGTGCCAGTTGGTCCATGTGCGGCTTCAACAAATTAGCATCTGGATAACATGATTGCATCAACAACTGAACATGACCAAGGAATGGAAGTCTTGGTTCCACTCAAGTTTGGGGGAAGTATGAGGGTAGACAAAGAAGGAAAAGGGAAGACAATGGACAAACTCCATTATGAGCAACCTATGAATGGGGGCAATACCATGATCATATTTCCCTCCTCATCGTTTCTGCATGGAAGGACATCAAAGGTTCAGAATAAAGTTCAAATTGATGCTTCAAAGCCTATTCTTCCGCTGGTCGATAAATCCATTGGAGAATGCTCTAAGACGGTTCTCAGGTTTCCCCTTGAATGCAAGAAAAAGCATCCCGATTCCCATGGCTATGAAACATGTCATGTGAAACCAACATCAACATTGCCAAGTCCCTTATCGTCATCAACAACCGTTGCATATGATTCCTCTCTGACTTTGTTTGAGTCGGCGTGCCCTCAACCTCAGCGAAGAATTGTTCGCCATGTCAACCTTCACAATATTAAGGTCGGCAAAGTCCGTGTCCAATTCCCCAAGAGCGTGGACAACAATCATCCAGACCGCCTTTTTCATATCAGCAAGGGCGGTATTAGAATTCATACTACAGTGACTAGCCACCCTTCAACAGTTGTTGCCTTCATCAGGTTCATCTGGAAAAAGTATCTTAATCATGCCAAGTGGCGTGTTGTTGGCCTTGACTGTGAATACACTAGATATGTCCACGGCAAAGAGCGTAAGAAGCTTCCACTTGAGCAACAAGTTGCTCTCTCTAATCAAGAGCCACAACGCGCTGCTGTCTTGCAGCTTTGTGCGGGCAAGCATTGCCTGATTTACCAGCTATACCAGACTGAGGTTAGGAGTTTTATCCCACCACTTCTCCGCGACTTCCTTGACAATGACATAGTTGAGTTTGTGGGTGCCGCCATTGGCAATGACATCCCAAAACTCAAGTTCTATAACTTGCATATCAGAAAACCCGTCGATGTGCAGGGACTGGGTATCAAGGTTCATAATCAAAAAGTTGGCAACTTGGCTTCATTGGAGAAGCTAGCAAAGAAGTTTGCAAACATAAGTCTTAACAAAGACAAAAGCATCACTGTCAGTCTGTGGGAGAAGTGCAACCTAGACCATGACCAGATCAAGTATGCATGTTTGGATTCCTATGCGAGCTTCGAGGTTTATAGACGACATTCCAACATAACTGGTTATCTTAGGACCCACTGAAATGTTTGTTCCTGAGTGAAATATGTAACCAGTTATCTTAGTGCATGTTGAAATGTTTGTTCCTAGGTGAAATATGTCAGAAAAAGGTTGTTCAGTCTTTATCAACGAAAAGGATCTACATGACCATTGTTTCTTTATATTATGGCTATGACTATTTCACTAGGTGCATTTTTTTAATATGATGATGCAGGGAAGAAAATGTTCTTGTATCATCATAATTTTGTTCTCATAAAAGACAAGTGAATCTGAAGGGAAATGACATATATTTTGCATTAATGTCCGCAATACAAATGTTGCTTCATTATGTGCACCTAATAAAAAAATCACACACAAAAAATACTCCAACAACTTATGCGTCTAAACTGTGATGCAGAAAAAGGGAACACACTCCAATACCTCACGAGTATAAACTGTGGTATAAAACATATATTACTCCAATAACTTACGAGTGTAAGCTGTGACTTAAAACAAACATATACTCCATACCCTCAAGAATATAAACTGGGGCACACAAAAAAAACTCCAATAGACTTACGAGTCTAAACTGTGATTGAAAAAATATATTACTCCATACCCTCATGAGTATAAAATGGGGCACACAGAAAAATACACTCTATACCCTCACGAGTGTAAACTGGGGCATCAAAAAAAATACTCCAACAACTTACGAGTCTAAACTGTGATGCAAAAAAAATCACCAAACATACTCCAATAAAATTATGAGTATAAACTGTGACATACAAATCTACTCCAATGCCTCATGAGTATAAACTATGGCATATATAAAGAAAATATTACTCGGAAGTGGAGTTTCTACACCCAGGAGCAAATGCTCCTGGTGTGAACAGTAAAATAAAAATAATAAAAAAATGTCAAAAAATTCTGAATTTTGTGTGTGGCATACTTATAGAAATGTTTGTTGTGCACGTAAAATTTCATCGTGAAATCACATTGGTGGAAGGTGTGGTAAAAAAACAAAATCGATGCTCTGAAAATGTTACTTACAAAAGCATTTTGAAGCTTTGATTTTGTTTTCTTCGGCACGACTTCCACGAATGTGATTTCGTGATGAATTTTTTCATGCACAAGAAACACTTGTGAAAGTATGTCACAAAAAAATTTCAGAATTTTTTGAATTTTTTTCTATTTTTTTGATTTTACCGTTCATACCAGGAGCATTTGCTCCTGGGTGTAGAATGGTAGTTTCGATAATACTCCAACAACTTACGAGTATAAACCGTGATGCAGAAAAATCACCAAACAAACTCTGCAGAAAATCATCAAACAAACTCCGAAATAACATGAGTATGGATTGTTAGCCAAATGTACAAAAAATGTTATAAATTTATATATACTCCAACATCTTAAGAGTATAAACTATGCTGCAACAAATCAACGGAAATTAAATATTCATCAAAAATTTGAAGTTCAAACGTGTGCATCTCGGAGTAAATACTCCTAACATCAAATTAAATAACCATATGTTTAAAAGTGCTCCAATGATGCAAGAGAGAAAACTGCGAGCATACATTGTTCTCTCGAGCAAAAGGTGCAAGATCAATCCTATTTCGCCAAAACTTGCCTCACGGGCTCAAACTGGAAATGCAAGTGTGCATAAAAAAACACTGTATTGTCAGCCTACATAATGATTGATCTAAATTTCAGGAGTGTTTCTGGAAAATAGCAGAAGCACTCATAATCAAGTGGCTAAAGCCCACCCGGGAGTACCACCGAAACGGAAAAAGGATCAATTACGCTCCTTTGGTTATGTTGAACGGAAATATGTTAACAACAAACAATATCTTCCGTGAAACCGTAGTAAGTCAAAGACCAATCAATTTTAAACATATGATCCAATGCCAAATCAACATAAGTTAGGTCATTGAAATAACTCTCTAATGCTTAACAAGATAAAAGTATAAGCATGGATATTCTCTGTATAAAAAAAGCCCACTCTTTCATGAGTCTTGCAAGAAACCAAACTAATAGCATCATCTTTTCAAAAAAAAGGGTCACGTGAATTAACAAAAAATAATAGTGAATATGATCAACTTGACAAATACATACAAAAGGGATACCATTAAAAATATGGAGGTAAATCAAGAGCATTGGGACAGGGGCACCA
Organism: Triticum dicoccoides; assembly: GCF_002162155.2. NCBI lineage: Eukaryota > Viridiplantae > Streptophyta > Magnoliopsida > Poales > Poaceae > Triticum > Triticum dicoccoides. The sequence goes on from NC_041387.1 coordinate 7,180,992, forward strand.
TCAACCAAGGATGCTACATGTGAAGCATATATCCAATGGCACATAAGGAAAACGCACACTCAATATCTAGTGCAAAAACAAAAATCCTCCCAACAGGTGGGTGATAAATCCAATCTTGCCATATCCTAAAATACTGGGGTCAAACCCATCAAAATTTGTTGAAAATAATCATATATATATATATATATATATATATATATATATATATATATATATATATATATATATATATATATATATATATATATATATGTCAACACACATGCTTCCGAATTTCTCAATGAAAAAGTTGTGGATGAGGTCATACCATGATCTTTCATGTGGTATAGAATGCTAAGAGTGCACTGTAGTGCAACCAGACATCAAACCCAGTGACCTTCAGGTTACATATGGTTATGCCAATTCTCATCCAGAACAAATTCTGCGGGTTGAGGAGTGACTTCTGTTGAGGAACAGTTATCTCAATTAAATGTTTTCTTCCATTAAAACTAGGAAGAATCTGCATACCTTGGAAATAAATAACACATCCTCAAGCAAAGAAAGTTATGTATCTTCTTGTGTCACTCTTGAGATAGTAAAATAGGTGATTTCCCAGCAAGCTAAGGCTAAATATATGGAGACGTAGCATGCCAACTGGCCAAGGTATATCAAACCATACCCTCCATATGGTGGTTTAACCCCTTTTCCAATTGGATGTTAACATATAGCTCATATAGTTGTCGTGTACCAAGATTCGACACATAGCAAAGCTATATTCTTTCGACAATTGTTCAAATTTCATTGGGACTAATTGTGTCCTTGGTACAAAAAAAGTTACAACCATGTTTGTTCAGGATTCGAAAAAATGCAAGATATCCTTCTTGGATATTTTGTAACACAAAAAAAATCGCATGTTTCCAAAATTGGCCTATACAAAGAAAAAGCTGAACAATATTGCTTTCTAAGTTATTATTAGGTGGAGAATTTGAGCATCAGTGTGAAGAACAATTCATTGAGGTTGGCACAATATGGATGTCTGTGGATAGTCTCCTACCAAGTGTGTTGGCACTTACAAGGGGTGTGACCAATCACTTTTGAGGACTTGGCCCTAAAAGCCACCGACATAGGAAACCAGGGAGAAAAAGTTGCTCATCAAAATCATTCCATTGAATGACCCATGACTACAAATAGTTAGAGATACAACAAAAATAAAAAAAACATAATCCAACATAAATTATTGGCACCATGCAAACACATCGACAGAAAATACTTCGATGTTACGCAAAGCATGATTCGCTGGCAGCATGACTACAAAAGCATGAGATGTGTATCCTTCATATGGAAAATATAAGCTCACAGGCTATACGAGTATAAACTAGTAGCCATATATGAAGAGAAAGAGATATAATGTTCCAATGCTATATGAGCCTAAACTACAAGCATCGTGTGAAACTTTGAACACACATAAAAATGCTCAATGCTATATGAGCTTAACTATAAGCATGTTTCAAAAATGTTAAATTTGATCCAACTTTCATGAGTTTAATCTCACAATGTTAAGTTGTGCGTTCCAAAAAGAAAAACTTCCGAGCCTAAATTGAAATAAAAATGCACTGTGTACACAAAAAAAACTGCACATCCACGTTTAGCTGGGATGCATCTGAATAGAAAATTAGATGCTGAAAAAGAATACTAAAACAAATCATGAGCCACGTACGGAAATACTGTAAGAACAAAATAGATTGTCAAGTTTCGAGCTCTGGGTCCGAGTCAAAAAAAAATCATCGAACCAGGACCTCGAGGGGCATCTGTTGACATGGATTTTGACCAAGATAAAGTAGATTTATAAACTGCATAAAATATAGATGCAAAACGGGAAAATCCATTTTATAATGAAAAGAATCAATTTAATAATATATAATTGACCGTTCAAAATGAGGACTAACAAAATAGGATATGATATATTTACGAATGTCGGTAACGCACATATTAAACCGACGATTGGGAAATACGACGAAACTCGTCAAATTTTGTCATGAGGAAAAAATATAAAGGACACATGGCTCGCACGCATGCTGCCACCACTAATGGAGAAAATACAAACATAAAATTACCATGAGGAACACTAAGATCGTCAAAATGTTGGCTATATGATAAAGGTTCGGTTCTGTTCCATCGGCGAAATAAAATATTGAAACGATGCAAAAAGAATCACGCTAATGAAATATACGCACAGTGTACTTGGTCAAATATTCATCTGATAATCCATATGACGCTAGACCTTGAGTTGCATGC
>NC_041387.1:7183869-7254124 GCF_002162155.2 Triticum dicoccoides
ATTTGACGTGCACAACCTGACTCCAGGCCTTAATGAGCTATTTAATAGCTAATCATGCTTCGCTAGCCGTAATACGGACAAGAATATATGAAAAAAAACCTTCACTTGGTTATGCTACACGAGGGCATTATCTTAATGCTACTCGGTGTTAGTAATAATACAAGCAAGGCAAAACTTAATTAAAAAATACGTTCATGCTACACACGCAAAGACCAAAATCATGCAAGATAAATTATAAAACATGTTGCATCATAAAAACCAATCTTACTTGGTTACGCTACACGCGGGCATTATCTTAATGCTACGCGGTGTTAGTAGTAATACAAGTGAGAGACAATTAAACAAAACATTCAGGCCACATATTTGGTCCAAAGTCAAATAAAATATGTCATGAAATGCTCCGATGCTATAAGAGCCTAAACTATTAGCATCATCACAAATGGATATCACCAACCCACTTTACTTGGGTTATGCTACACACTAGCGCCATTGAAATGGCGCTATGTGGAGTTAGTGCTAATACCATGTAAGGTACAAACATAAACAAAATGATAGATGTCATACGACTCAGTGCAACACCATGATTGCTCCACAAACCTTTGCTTGGTTACGTTGCACGCGGGCATTACCTTAGTGCCACGCGGTGTTAGTAGTAATACAGGTAAAGCAGAACTTAATAAAAAATAAGTTCACTCCACATCCACATATGCATACAAAATTCATGCAAAATACATGATAAGGCATATTTCTTGTAGCCCACATAGGCTTTAAACAAATAAAAAAATATCATAAACAAACTCCATTCAGGTCAAGCTATACGTGTGTGTCATATCATTGCACCGCGTGCTTAGTTTTGATACCGTATGAAGTCAAAGTCAACAAAATATGGCACATATCATATGCACCATAAAAAACATCAAAATTGTGTCAGAAAGCTTCAGTCCATTAGGCTACACACGGGCACCATATTAGTGTCGCGCGGTGATAGTAGTAATGTCATTGACATGTCACATATATCCATGCCACCAAAGCCAAAGATGTCATATAAAATTCCCAAAGAAAAAATATATACATATCCTATATGCTAAACGTAGGATAAAACTATGCCTAGCCAAAATCAACCTACATTCTGCATATAAATGACATCACACATAAAATCATAGAGGAGTACTTGCATGGAATCAAACTTCAATCTCACCAAGGAGTTCGTCGTCGATGGCGAGGAGGATTTCTCTTGTAGTATGTTGTAATAGGAATGTGATGCAATCCTATGTAATAGATATGTTGGAATTCTTAATCAGGGGTTTTCTCTTCGGAGATGTAATTAACAGAATTTTTATGTAAATGTAAGAGTTCTGGAAATAATGTACCTGCAATGTTTGATTCTATTTTTATTTTATGCATTTAAATTTCACTCTGTATCAATGACATGGACGCGTGTTTTCACGCCCGCCATTTTCCCGTCATCAGAGTGGGTTGAGTTCAAAACCACATATGCATATCTTTGAATTGAATGAAATCTATTTCCAGAAAGCATGAGGCATAGGTTCACTGGATATTGTGGCTGACATTTTGGCACAATGCGAAGAAGCCCATTGTGGGAGGTGACTCATCAACCTGGGAGCCGCAATATAGTGAGACTTGGGGACAAAAGCATCTGTCCTTGCGGCAGCTGTGTCACCATCCTTACTACTACACTAAGATCGGTGTTATGCATGAAGGCATTATAGTACTACTTCTTTGCTGTGTTTTTTCTGACCATGGTTTCGACTTGTGTTCCAGCTTGAAGGGGATATTCAGAGCATCAAGGAGGAGGTCGAACTAATGCTGCTCCACTACAATCCGATTTCCCCTGGATTTCATTAAGCTCCTTCTAAGAGAACGCAAGATGACAGAAGGTTTCTTTCGCTTCTGGGATGCATATCACAGGCAGAGGTGGTAACTGGCTAGAGATGAGTCTCTGTAGAAGTTCTAAAATTAAAACATGGGTCCTGAATAAACATAAATATCAATATTTATACTAAATTTATTTGTGACTTCTGCACTATTTTTTCTAAGTTACAATCATATGTAATATATTGAGGTAACTCTCATAAATTGTTAAAAATGTTCATTTTGCATTTCAGTGTGTTACACTTCTAAGTTTCTAAAGAAAAAAACTTTCTAAATGGGACAAAGTTTTAAAGAAACAACACATGCATTCCCATATTAATTTGGGCATGTTAATTAGTAATTTATATCTTGGCAAGAATCTCAAAAGTGTGTGGTATATGAAATATCCCAATAACTGTTTTATAGTTTATAATTAGATATGTGCAAATAAAAAATCTAGCTTATTCTAGATGGATTAGCGAGTAGTTGACAAACTGCATCAGGATCCCCTGATCTCCACCATTTATCATTTTTTTGACAAAGGGTGAATTTTATTGGCTCAAAATGAAGCATCAAGAGGACACAAACACAATGAGACCACCCGGCCTCTGCATAGCTAAGATGCACAGAGCCAACACAAACACATGCACACAAGAACATGCCAACAGATAGCAAAGTCATATAAGACCAAAGCAATGTGTAGGCGAAGAAAAGACCCAAAAGAGATCACACCCACATTAGGCAAACTACATTAATGACCATATCCGCACCAAACATCTCATGACACCACACAAACAACGAAGTTCTTCAACATCAACACCTTCAAGAAGGGAGCGACGCTCAATAGCCGCCGTCACCAGATCTGGCCACTCAAGATTGGGATCTAGGCTCTCACCCTGAAGAAACAACCCAAGCATATCCGAGCAATGCCTTCAACAAGGTAACGACGTAAAAACATCGCCATTGCCAGGCATGACGAAGTCAAGTCATGATACGTCTCCAATGTATCTATAATTTTTGATTGTTCCATGCTATTATATTACCCATTTTGGATGTTTATGGGCTTTACTTTGAACTTTTATATCTTTTGGGACTAACCTACTAACCAGAGGCCCAGCCCAAATTGCTGTTTTTTTGCCTATTCCAGTGTTTCACAGAAAAGGAATATATCAAACGGAGTCCAAACGGAATGAAACCTTTGGGAGAGTTATTTTTGGAACGGAAGCAATCCAGGAGACTTGGAGTATACGTGAGGGAAGCAACGAGGAATCCACGAGGCAGGTAGGCACGCCCTACCCCTGGGCGCGCCCCCACCCTCTGGGCCCCTCGTGGCTCCCCTGGCCGACTTCTTTCGCTCTATATATATGTCCATATACCCTTAAAACATCGAGAAGCACCATAGATCGGGAGTTCCGCCGCCGCAAGCCTCTGTAGCCACCAAAAACCAATCGGGACCCTGTTCCGGCACCCTGCTGGAGGGGGGATCCCTCACCGGTGGCCATCTTCATCATCTCGGCGCTCTCCATGACGAGGAGGGAGTAGTTCACCCTCGGGGCGGAGGGTATGTACCAGTAGCTATGTGTTTGATCTCTCTCTCGTGTTCTTGATTTGGCACGATCTTGATGTATCGCGAGCTTTGCTATTATAGTTGGATCTTATGATGTTTCTCCCCCTCTACTCTCTTGTAATGTTTTGAGTTTTCCCTTTGTAGTTATCTTATCAGATTGAGTCTTTAAGGATTTGAGAACACTTGATGTATGTTTTGCATGTGCTTATCTGTGGTGACAATGGGATATTCACGTGATCTACTTGATGTATGTTTTGGTGATTGATGACCCACAAGTGTAAAGGATCTATCGTAGTCCTTTCGATAAGTAAGAGTGTCGAACCCAACAAGGATCAGAAGGAAATGATAAGCGGTTTTCAGTAAGGTTTTCTCTGCAAGCACTAAAACTGTAGGCAATAAATAGTTTTGCGATAAGATAAATTGTAGCAAGTAACAAGCAATAAAAGTAAATAAGGTGCAGCAAGGTGGCCCAATCCTTTTTGTAGCAAAGGACAAGCCTGGACAATTTCTTATAATGAGAAAAGCGCTCCCGAGGACACATGGGACTTATCGTCGAGCTAGTTTCATCACACTCATGTGATTCGCGTTCGGTACTTTGATAATTTGATATGTGGGTGGACCGGTGCTTGGGTACTACCCTTACTTGGACAAGCATCCCACTTATGATTAACCCCTATTGCAAGCATACGCAACTACAACAAAAGTATTAAGGTAAACCTAACCACATCATTAAATATGGATCCAAATCAGCCCCTTACGAAGCAACGCATAAACTAGGGTTTAAGCTTCTGTCACTCTAGCAACCCATCATCTACTTATTACTTCCCAATGCCTTCCTCTAGGCCCAAATAATGGTGAAGTGTCATGTTGTCGACGTTCACATAACACCACTAGAGGAAAGACAACATACATCTTATCAAAATATCGAACAAATACCAAATTCACATGACTACTAATAGCAAGACTTCACCCATGTCCTAAGGAACAAACGTAACTACTCACAAAGCATATTCATGTTCATAATCAGAGGTGTAATAATATGCATTAAGGATCTGAACATATGATCTTCCACCAAGTAAACCAATAAGTATCAACTACAAGGAGTAATCAACACTACTAGCAACCCACAGGTACCGATTTGTGGTTTTGGATACAAGAGATGAACTAGGGTTTGAGAGGAGATGGTGCTGGTGAAGATGTTGATGGAGATTGACCCCCTCCCGATGAGAGGATCGTTGGTGATGATGATGGTGATGATTTCCCCCTCCTAGAGGGAAGTGTCCCCGGCAGAACAGCTCTACCGGAGCTCTAGATTGGTTCCGGCAAGGTTCCGCCTCGTGGCGGCGGAGTTTCGTCCTGTAAGCTTGCCCACGATTTTTTCCAGGGTAAAAGCCTTCATATAGCAGAAGATGGACACCAAGGGGGGGCACCAGGGGGCCCAGGAGAGAGGGGGCGCGCCCAGTAGGGGTGGGCGTGCCCCCACCCTCCTGGCCAGGGTGTGGGCCCCCTGAGGTGTTTCTTTCACTCAATAATTCTTATTAAATCCAAAAATAAGTTTCATGGAGTTTCATGTCTTCTGGAGTAGTGCAGAATAGGTTTCCAATGTTTGCTCCTTTTCCAGCCAGAATTCCAACTGCCGACATTCCCCCTCTTCATGGTAAACCTTATAAAATAAGAGAGAACAGCCAAAAGTATTGATATATAATGTGTGATAACAACCCATAATGTAATAAATATTGATATAAAAGCATGATGCAAAATGGACGTATCAACTCCCCCAAGCTTAGACCTCGCTTGTCCCCAAGCGGAAACCAAAATCAAAAAATATGCCCACATGTTTATAGATAGAGGTGTCGATAAAAATAAAATACGGACATGAGGGAATCATGATTATTCTTATAACAGAAACATATATAGATTTTGTCATATGATTTCCTATGCTCAAGTAACAATCAATTCACAATGTCAAGTATGGTTCAGAAACTTCATTGAAAGCTAACAAACTATAATCTCAGTCATTGAAGCAATTGCAATTTATCATAACATCAGAAAGAGTCAGGAATAGAGCTTTTCAGCAAGTCCACATACTCAACTATCGTGTAGTCTTCTACAATTGCTAACACTCACGCAATACTTGTGGTTATAGAGTTTCAGCCGGACACTAAGAAAGATAGGGGCTTATTGTGTTGCCTCCCAACTTATTCACCTTTAGGTGATGTCAACAATAATAATCCATGCTAACGAACATCCAGTTGGATATATATATCATGATCTTTCAAACACGAGGAGCTTGCCAAAGGATAAAATGAAAAAGGGAAAGGTGAAGATCACCTTGACTCAAGCATAAAGTAAAAACGTAAAGTAGAAACATAAAGTAAAAGATAGGCCCTTCGCAGAGGGAAGCAGAGGTTGTCATGCGCTTTTAGGGTTGGATACACAAAATCTTAGTACGAAAGAACGTCACTTCATATTGCCACTTGTGTATGGACCTTTATTATGCAGTCCGTCGCTTTTATTGCTTCCATAACAAAAAGCTTATTTTCTCCGCACTAATAAGTCATGCATATTTAGAGAGCAATTTTTATTGCTTGCACCGATGAGAACTTACTTGAAGGATCTTACTCAATCCATAGGTAGGTATGGTGGACTCTCATGGCAAAACTGAGTTTAAGGGTATTTGGAAGCACAAGTAGTATATCTACTTAGTGCTAGGAATTTGTCTAGCATGAGGGGGAAAGGCAGCTCAACATGTTTGAAAGGTCAATGACAATATACTTTAACTGAGATGTGAGGAAACATAAACCATTACGTTGTCTTCCTTGTCCAACGTCGACTCTTTTATCATGTCATACTTAGTGAGTGCTCACAATCATAAAGGATGTCCAAGATAGTATATTTATATGTGAAATTTCTCTTTCCTTATTACTTCCTATTAATTGCAACGATGACCAAAACTATGCTTATGAACTCTCAACAACTTTTAAGCCTCATACTTTCTATGTGTGAAGTCATTACTATCCATAAAATCAGTATGAACTCTTTTATTCTTTTTATTCTTTCTATTTTTCTCAAGATCATAGCAAGAAAGAAAAGCCCTTGACTCAACACTAATCTTTATTATAGATAGCTCATGGACTCGATTACATAAAGAGATCACAAAGCAAACTCAAAACTACTTGATATCACAACTTCAATCTACTAGATCAAGATACTACTAAAATGATCGAACTAAATAAAATGGTAAAGATAAGAGTGTGATGGTGATACGATACCGGGGCACCTCCCCCAAGCTTGGCAGTTGCCAAGGGGAGTGCCCATACCCATGTGATTATGTCTCCTTCTTCACGGTTGGTGTTATGATCTTCTTGGAAATGATGCCCCTCAGGATACGATTCTCCTCCTCGAGCTTATTGGCTTGTTGCTTGAGGCACATAATTTCCTTGTCTCCTAAAGCTCCCTTTACCCAAGGATGTTGCATAGCTTCTGGATAACAAGTGATGCTCTTTTTCATATGTTCATAAGAAAGGAATCTAAAGTTGGAAGGGATAGCCGAGCTATGTAGTTCCCCCATCATGAATTCTGCTTGGAGACGAGAGGTGACTTCTTGATCTTCCTCCATGGCATCTATCCTTTTCAAGTCGGCCTCCATCTCATCCTCCGTTGATGGTCCAAAGTGACAGGCATCGCTTTTTGCTCCTGGACCTAGTGTCGGGTGAGACACCCGACTCTCCCCAACTGACTCTTGAGAAGACATCTTTCTCTAAATCTGCAACAGGGACAACTTGAAACAAAAGCAGAGGATCTTTGCGTGATACGGTGGTCAAAACTTTTGGGAGATTATATAATGAATTTTTACCGACCAAAATATGTAACGTGCAAGAAAATGGAGTCCGGGAGGCACACGAGGTGTCCACGAGACAGGGGGCGCGCCCAGTAGGGGTGGGCGCGCCCTCCACTCTCGTGGAGGCCTCGTGTCCTTCCCAGACTACTTCTTTCTTCCTAAAATTCTTAATTATTCCAAAACTGATAGAAATTGCCTTTAGAATTGTTTTGGAGTCGGTTTAGTTACCGTACCACATACCTATTCCTTTTTTTGGAGTCTGGAACATTCTGGAAAGTGTCCCTTATGTATTCCTCCTGGGTTACGGTTTCAATAATATTAGTTTCAACATTGATAGGATTACCCGAAATATAATGTTTAATTCTTTGACCGTTCACCACCCTCGGGCTTGTACCTTCGAAGTTGTTGATTTTTATGGCACCCGAACGGTAGACTTCCTCGACAACGTAAGGACCTTCCCATTTAGAGAGAAGTTTTCCTGTAAAAAATCTCAAACGAGAGTTGAATAATAACACATAATCACCTACGTTAAACTCACGCTTTTGTATCCTTTTGTCAAGCCAACATTTGACTTTTTCTTTGAATAGCTTGGCATTCTCATAGGCTTGGGTTCTCCATTAATCAAGTGAGCTAATATCAAACAACCTCTTCTCACCGACAAGTTTGAAGTCATAGTTGAGCTCTTTAATAGCCCAATATGCTTTATGTTCAATTCCTAGAGCTAAGTGACAAGCTTTTCCATAAACCATCTTATACGGAGACATACCCATAGGATTTTTGTATGCAGTTCTATAGGCCCATAATGCATCATCAAGTTTCTTGGACCAATTCTTTCTTGATCTATTAACAGTCTTTTGCAAAATTAATTTGAGCTCTCTATTGCTCAACTCTACTTGACCACTAGACTGCGGGTGATAAGGAGATGCGATTCTATGATTAACATCGTACTTAGCAAGCATCTTACAGAAAGCACCATAAATAAAATGTGAACCACCATCAGTCATAAGATATCTAGGGACTCCAAACCTCGGAAAAATAACTTCTTTAAGCATTTTAATAGAAGTGTTATGATCAACACTACTAGTTGGAATAGCTTCTACCCACTTAGTAACGTAATCAACAGCAACTAAAATATGTGTATATCCATTAGAGGCAGGAAAATGTCCCATATAATCAAAGCCCCAAATATCAAATGGTTCAATAACAAAAGAATAATTCATAGGCATTTCTTGACGTCTACTAATATTACCAATCCTTTGACATTCATCACAAGACAAAACAAACTTACGGGCATCTTTGAAGAGAGTAGGCCAATAAAAACCGGATTGCAATACCTTATGTGCAGTTCTGTCTCCAGCGTGGTGTCCTCCATATGATTCAGAGTGACACTTGCGTAGGATCCGTTCATGTTCATGCTCAGGTACACAACGTCTAATAACACCATCTACTCCTTCTTTATAAAGGTGTGGGTCATCCCAAAAGTAATGTCTTAAATCATAAAAGAACTTTTTCTTTTGCTGGTATGTGAAACTAGGTGGTATAAATTTAGCAACAATGTAATTAGCATAATCAACATACCACAGAGCAGTACGAGAAGCATTAATGACCGCTAATTGTTCATCAGGAAAGCTATCATCAATAGGCAGTGGGTCATCAAGAACATTCTCTAACCTAGACAAGTTGTTTGCAACGGGGTTCTCATCTCCCTTTCTATCAATAATATGCAAATCAAATTCTTGGAGCAAGAGAACCCATCTAATGATTCTAGGTTTAGCATCTTTATTTTCCATAAGATACTTAATAGCAGCATGATCAGTGTGAATAGTAATTTTGGAATCAACAATATAAGGTCTGAACCTATCACATGCAAACACAACTGCTAATAATTCTTTTTCAGTAGTAGCATAATTTCTCTGGGCAGCATCGAGAGTCTTACTAGCATACTGTATAACATTTAATTTCTTATCAACTCTTTGCCCTAGAACAACACCTACAGCATAATCATTAGCATCACACATTATTTCAAAAGGTAAATTCCAATCAGGTGGCTGAACAATAGGTGCAGTGATCAAAGCTTTCTTAAGTATTTCAAATGCTTCTACACAATCATCATCAAAGAAAAAAGGAATATCTTTTTGCAATAAATTAGTCAGAGGCCTAGAGATTTTAGAAAAGTCCTTAATGAACCTCCTATAAAAGCCGGCATGACCAAGGAAACTTCTTATACCTTTTATGTCCTTGGGACATGGCATCTTTTCAATAGCATCAACTTTAGCTTTATCCACTTCATTAACCATAAAGTGGCACTTTTCCCAATTCAAGACGAGGCTAGTGTCTTCGCATCTCTGCAAAACTCGATCAATGTTGCTCAAGCAATCATCAAAAGAGGATCCATAAACGGAGAAGTCATCCATGAATACCTCACAAATCTTTTCACAAAAGTCAGAGAATATAGCCATCATACATCTTTGAAAGGTAGCAGGTGCATTACATAAACCAAAAGGCATACGTCTATAAGCAAAAGTACTGAAAGGGAAGGTAAAAGTAGTTTTTGATTGATCCTTTGCTGACACAGGTATTTGAGAGAAACCAGAATAACCATCTAGAAAGCAGAAATGTGTATGTTTGGATAGTCTTTCTAGCATTTTATAAATAAAAGGTAAAGGGTAATGATCTTTCTTAGTGGCTTTATTTAATTTACGGAAATCAATTACCATCCTATAACCTGTAATAATTCATTGCGGGATCAATTCATCTTTATCATTAGGAACGACTGCAATGCCTCCCTTTTTAGGGACACAATGGACAGGGCTTACCCAATCACTATCAACAACGGGATAAATTATACCTGCCTCAAGGAGCTTTAGTATCTCCTTTCTTACCACTTCTTTCATCTTGGGATTCAGTCGTCGTTGAGGATCTCTAACTGGTTTGGCATCGTCCTCCAAACTAATTTTGTGTTAACATAACGTGGGACTAATGCCCTTAAGATCATCGAGAGTATATCCAATAGTAGCACGGTGCTTCTTCAGAGTTTTCAATAATATTTCCTCTTCCTGCTTAGAAAGGTTAGCACTAATAATAATAGGATATATCTTCTTTTCATCAAGATGAGCATATTTAAGATTATTAGGTAATGGTTTTAGCTCAAACACGGGATCACCCTTGGGTGGAGGAGGATCCCCTAGAATTTCAACAGGTAAGTTATGTTTCAAAATAGGTTCCTGTTTAAGGAACACTTCATCTATTTCCCTTCTTTCTTTCATAAACATATCATTCTCATGGTCTAACAAATATTGTTCTAACGGATCAGTAGGAGGCACGACAATAGAAGCAAGACCAATTATTTCATCTTTACTAGATAATTCTTTACCACGGGGTTGTCTACGAAATTTAGAAAATTAAACTCATGAGTCATATCATCCAAGCCAATCGTAACAACATCCTTTTCACAATCAATCTTAGCTTTAACAGTGTTCAAGAAGGGTCTACCAAATATAATGAGACAAAAGTCGTCTTGTGGAGAACCAGGAACAAGAAAATCAGCAGGGTATTTGACATTCCCACACAAGACTTCAACATCTCTAACAATCCGAAAGGGCCTAATAGTATCTCTATTGGCAAGCTTAATCGTAACATCAATATCTTCTAACTCAGCAGGTGCAATATCATGCATAATCTCTTGGTATAAGGAACAAGGTATTGGACTAGCACTAGCACCCATATCACATAAACCATGATAACAATGATCTCCTATTTTAACAGAAATAACAGGCATGCCAACGACAGGTCTATGTATCTTGGCATCTGGTTTACCAATATTAGCAGTTTCACCACAGAAGTAAATAACATGCCCATCTAAATTATCATCCAAGAGATCTTTAACCGTAGCAATACTAGGTTCAACTTTGATTTGCTCAAAGGTGTATAAGTTCTAGTATTACTCTTACGAACAACAGTTGAAGCTTTAGCATGATCCTTTATCCTAACAGGAAAGGTGGTTTCTCAACATAAGTAGTAGGAACAATAGGATCATTATAGGTAATAGTCTTTTCTTCAACTGTAATAGGTGCAACTACTTTTACTTCAATGGGAGGATTATATTTAAACCACTTCTCCTTAGGGAGGTCAACGTGAGTAGCAAAAGATTCACAGAAAGAAGCTACTATCTCAGAGTCAAGTCCATATTTAGCGCTAAATCCACGAAAAACATCGGTATCCATAAAAGATTTAATACAATCAAACTTAGGTGTCATACCTGACTCCTTACCATCGTCAGAACCCCAATCTTTAGAGTTGCGTTTAATTCTTTCCAATAAGTCCCATTTGAATTCAATAGTCTTCAGCATATAAGAACCAGCACAGGAAGTATCGAGCATGGTGCGATCATTGAGAGAAAGCCGAGCATAAATTTTTTGAATAATCATTTCTCTGGAGAGCTCATAATTGGGGCATGAATATAACATTGACTTAAGCCTCCCCCAAGCTTGAGCGATGCTTTCTCCTTCGCGAGGCCAGAAATTATATATCTAATTACGATCACGATGAACAAGATGCATAGGATAGAACTTCTGGTGAAATTCCAACTTCAATCGTCTATAATTCCAAGATCCCGTATCATCACATAGCCTATACCATGTCAATGCATCTCCCTTCAAAGATAAAGGGAAGACCTTCCTTTTGACAACATCATCGGGAATACCTGCAAGCTTAAATAATCCACAAACTTCGTCCACAAAGATAAGGTGTAAATCGGGATGCAATGTTCCATCTCCTGCAAATGGATTAGCTAGCAGTTTCTCTATCATACCCGAAGGAATTTCAAAGTGAACATTTTCAGTAGGTTCAGTAGGTTGAGGAGCAACTCTTTGCTCTACTGTTCGGGGCGGAGATGCCCCAAACAAGCCCCTCAAAGGATTAGTTTCCATAGTAACAAGTAACAGAAAATTTCAGCACACTATATAAATGTTTCCTTACCAAGTTCCACTCACCAAAAGCGCTACACTCCCCGGAAACGGCGCCAGAAAAGAGTCTCGATGACCCACAAGTGTAGGGGATCTATCGTAGTCGTTTCGATAAGTAAGAGTGTCAAACCCTACGAGGAGCAGAAGGAAATGATAAGCGGTTTTCAGTAAGGTTTTCTCTGCAAGCACTGAAATTGTAGGTAATAGATAGTTTTGCGATAAGATAAATTGTAGCAAATAACAAGCAATAAAAGTAAATAAGGTGCAGCAAGGTGGCCCAATCCTTTTTGTAGCAAAGGACAAGCCTGGACAATTTCTTATAATGAGAAAAGCGATCCCGAGGACACATGGGAATTATCGTCAAGCTAGTTTCATCACACTCATGTGAGTCGCGTTCGGTACTTTGATAATTTGATATGTGGGTGGACCGGTGCTTGGGTACTGCCCTTACTTGGACAATCATCCCACTTATGATTAACCCCTATTTCAAGCATCCGCAACTACAAAAAAAGTATTAAGGTAAACCTAACCACAACATTAAACATTTGGATCCAAATCAGCCCCTTACGAAGCAATGCATAAACTAGGGTTTAAGCTTCTGTCACTCTAGCAACCCATCATCTACTTATTACTTCCCAATGCCTTCCTCTAGGCCCAAATAATGGTGAAGTGTCATGTAGTCGACGTTCACATAACACCACTAGAGGAAAGATAACATACATCTTATCAAAATATCGAACGAATACCAAATTCACATGACTACTAATAGCAAGACTTCACCCATGTCCTCAGTTACAAACGTAACTACTCACAAAGCATATTCATGTTCATAATCAGAGATGTAATAATATGCATTAAGGATCTGAACATATGATCTTCCACCAAGTAAACCAATAAGTATCAACTACAAGGAGTAATGAACACTACTAGCAACCCACATGTACCAATTTGTGGTTTTGGATACAAGATTGGATACAATAGATGAACTAGGGTTTGAGAGGAGATGGTGCTGGTGAAGATGTTGATGGATATTGACCCCCTCCCGATGAAAGGATCGTCGGTGATGACGATAGTGACGATTTCCCCCTCCCAGAGGGAAGTGTCCCCGGCAGAACAGCTCTGCCAGACCTCTAGATTGGTTCCGCCAAGGTTCCGCCTCCTGGCAGTGGAGTTTCGTCCCGTAAGCTTGCCCACGATTTTTTCCAGGGTAAAAGCCTTCATATAGCAGTAGATGGACACCGGGGGGCCACCAGGGGGCCTAGGAGGCAGGGGGCGCGCCCAGTAGGGGTGGGCGCGCCCCCACCCTCCTGGCCAGGGTGTGGGCCCCCTGAGGTGTTTCTTTTGCTCAATAATTCTTATTAAATCCAAAAATAAGTTTCGTGGAGTTTCAGGTCTTTTGGAGCAGTGCAGAATAGGTTCCCAATGTTTGCTCCTTTTCCAGCTAGAATTCCAGCTGCCGGCATTCCCCCTCTTCATGGTAAACCTTATAAAATAAGAGAGAATAGCAATAAGTATTGATATATAATGTGTAATAACAGCCCATAATGCATTAAATGTTGATATAAAAGCATGATGCAAAATGGACGTATTAGTGATCAACTTGCGGGTTCGGTGACCTTGTGAACTTATGCATAGGGGTTGGCACACGTTTTCGTCTTGACTCTTCGGTAGAAACTTTGGGGCACTCTTTTAAGTTCTTTGTGTTGGTTGAATAGATGAATCTGAGAATGTGTGATGCATATCGTATAATCATACCCACGAATACTTGTGTTGGAAATATGCCCTAGAGGCAATAATAAAAGGATTATTATTATATTTCTTTGTTCATGATAGTTGTCTTTTATTCATGCTATAATTGTATTATCCGGAAATCGTAATACACGTGTGAATACTTAGACCACAACATGTCCCTAGTGAGCCTCTAGTTGACTAGCTCGTTGATCAACAGATAGTCATGGTTTCCTTACTATGGACATTGGATGTCGTTGATAATGGGATCACATCATTAGGATAATGATGTGATGGACAAGACCCAATCCTAAGCATAGCACAAGATCGTGTAGTTCATTTTGCTAGAGCTTTTCCAATGTCAAGTATCTCTTCCTTAGACCATGAGATCGTGTAACTCCCGGATACCGTAGGAGTGCTTTGGGTGTACCAAACGTCACAACGTAACTGGGTGACTATAAAGGTGCACTACAGGTATCTCCAAAAGTGTCTGTTGGGTTGACACGGATCGAGACTGGGATTTGTCACTCCGTATTACGAAGAGGTATCACTGGGCCCACTCGGTAGTGCATCATCATAATGAGCTCAAAGTGACCAAGTGTCTGGTCACGGGATCATGCATTGCGGTACGAGTAAAGTGACTTGCCGACGACGAGATTGAATGAGGTATTGGGATACCGACGATCGAATCTTGGGCAAGTAACATACCGTCTGACAAAGGGAATAGTATACAGGGTTGCTTGAATCCTCGACATCGTGGTTCATCCGATGAGATCATCGAGTAGTATGTGGGAGCCAACATGGGTATCCAGATCCCGCTGTTGGTTATTGACCGGAGAGCCATCTCGGTCATGTCTGCATGTCTCCCAAACCCGTAGGGTCTACACACTTAAGGTTCGGTGACGCTAGGGTTGTATGAATATGAGTATGCAGCAAAGCGAATGTTGTTCGGAGTCCCGGATAAGATCCCGGACGTCACGAGGAGTTCCAGAATGGTCCGGAGGTAAAGAATTATATATAGGAAGCGCTGTTTCGGCCATCGGGAAAGTTTCGGGGTCACCCGGTATTGTACCGGGACCACTGGAAGGGTCCCGGGGGTCCACCGGGTGGGGCCACCTATCCCAGAGGGCCCCGTGGGCTGAAGTGGGAGGGTAACCAGCCCCTAGTGGGTTGGTGCGCCCCCCCTTGGCCCCCCCTGCGCCTAGGGTTAGAAACCCTAGGGTGGGGGGCGCACCACTTGCCTTGGGGGGCACTCCACCCCCCCTGGCCGCCGCCCCCTTGGGAGATTCCCATCTCCAGGGCCGGCGCCCCCCCCTTGGGGGCCTATATAAAGGAGGGGGGAGGGAGGGCAGCCGAACCCTGAGTCTTGGCACCTCCCTCCCCCTGCTACACCTCTTCCTCCTCCCGCAGTCGCTTGGCGAAGCCCTGCCGGAGTCCTGCTACATCCACCACCACGCCGTTGTGCTGCTGGATCTTCATCAACCTCTCCTTCCCCCTTGCTAGATCAAGACGGAGGAGATGTCACACTGACCGTACGTGTGTTGAGCGCAGAGGTGCCGTCCGTTCGGCGCTAGGATCTCCGGTGATAGGATCATGACGAGAACGACTACCTCAACCCCGTTCTCTTGAACGCTTCCGCACGCGATCTACAAGTGGTATGTAGATGCATCTCTCTCTCTCTCATTGCTAGATGAACTCATAGATTGATCTTGGTGAACGTAGATTTTTTTTATTTTATGCAACGTTCCCCAACAGTGGCATCATGAGCTAGGTCTATGCGTAGTTCTCTATTGCACAAGTAGAACACAAATATGTTGTGGGCGTATATCTTGTCAACTTGCTTGCCACTACTAGTCTTTTCTTGCTTCAGCGGTATTGTGGGATGAAGCGGCCCGGACCAACCTTACATGTACGCTTACGTGAGACAGGTTCCACCGACTGACATGCACTAGTTGCATAAGGTGGCTAGCGGGTGTCTGTCTCTCCTACTTTAGTTGGAGCGGATTAGATGAAAAGGGTCCTTATGAAGGGTATATAGAAGTTGACAAAATCACGTTGTGGTTATTCGTAGGTAAGAAAATGTTCTTGCTAGAACCCAATTGCAGCCACGTAAAAGATGCAACAACAATTAGAGGACGTCTAACTTGTTTTTGCAGCAATTGTCATGTGATGTGATATGGCCAGAAGTTGTGATGAATGATGAATGATATTGTGATGTATGAGATCATGTTCATGTAATAGGAATCACGACTTGCATGTCGATGAGTATGACAACCGGCAGGAGCCATAGGAGTTGTCTTAATTATTGTATGACCTGCGTGTCAATGAATTAACGCCATGTAATTACTTTACTTTATTGCTAAACCGTTAGCTATAGTAGTAGAAGTAATAGTTGGCGAGCAACTTCATGGAGGCACGACGATGGAGATCATGATGATGGAGATCATGGTGTCATGCCGGTGACGAAGATGATCATGGAGCCCCGAAGATGGAGATCGAAGGAGCTATATGATATTGGCCATATCATGTCACTACTTTATATAATTGCATGTGATGTTTATTATGTTTTATGCATCTTGTTTACTTAGAACGGCGGTAGTAAATAATATGATCCCTTATAATAAATTCAAGAAAGTGTCCCCCCTAACTGTGCACCGTTGGTAAAGTTCGTCGTTTTGAAGCACCACGTGATGATCGGGTGTGATAGATCCTTACGTCCACATACAACGGGTGTAAGACAGTTTTACACATGCATAAACACTTTGGGTTAACTTGACGAGCCTAGCATGTACAGACATGGCCTCGGAACACAAGAGACCGAAAGGTCGAACATGAGTCGTATGGAAGATACGATCAACATGGAGATGTTCACCGATGATGACTAGTTCGTCTCACGTGATGATCGGACACGGCCTAGTCGACTCGGATCGTGTAACACTTAGATGACTAGAGGGATGTCAATATGAGTGGGAGTTCATTAAATAATTTGATTAGATGAACTTAATTATCATGAACTTAGTCTAAAATCTTTGCAAAATATGTCTTGTAGATCAAATGGCCAACGCTCATGTCAACATGAACTTCAACGCGTTCCTAGAGAAAACCAAGCTGAAAGATGATGGCAGCAACTATTCGGACTGGGTCCGGAACCTGAGGATCATCCTCATAGCAGCCAAGAAAGCATATGTCCTAGAAGGACCGCTAGGTGAAGCACCCATCCCAGAGAACCAAGACGTTATGAACGCTTGGCAGTCACGTGCTGATGATTACTCCCTCGTTTAGTGCGGCATGCTTTACAGCTTTGAACCGGGGCTCCAAAAGCGTTTTGAGCGACACGGAGCATATGAGATGTTCGAGGAGCTGAAAATGGTTTTCCAAGCTCATGCCCGGGTCGAGAGATATGAGGTCTCCGACAAGTTCTATAGTTGTAAGATGGAGGAAAATAGTTCTGTCAGTGAGCACATACTCAAAATGTCTGGGTTGCACAACCGCCTGTCCCAGCTGGAGATCAACCTCCCGGACGAGGCGGTCATTGACAGAATCCTTCAGTCGCTCCCACCGAGCTACAAGAGCTTTGTGCTGAACTACAATATGCAGGGGATGGTGAAGACCATTCCTGAAGTATTTTCAATGCTGAAGTCAGCAGAGGTTGAAATCAAGAAAGAACATCAAGTGTTGATGGTCAATAAGACCACTAAGTTCAAGAAGGGCAAGGGTAAGAAGAACTTCAAGAAGGACGACAAAGATGTTGCCGCGCCCGGTAAGCCAGTTGCCGGGAAGAAGTCAAAGAATGGACCCAAGCCTGAGACTGAGTGCTTTTATTGCAAAGGGAAGGGTCACTGGAAGCGGAACTGCCCCAAATACTTAGCGGATAAGAAGGCCGGCAACACTAAAGGTATATGTGATATACATGTAATTGATGTGTACCTTACCAGTACTCGTAGTAACTCCTGGGTATTTGATACCGGTGCCGTTGCTCATATTTGTAACTCACAGCAGGAGCTGCAGAATAAGCAGAGACTGGCGAAGGACGAGGTGATGATGCGCGTCGGGAATGGTTCCAAGGTCGATGTGATCGCCGTCGGCACGCTACCTCTACATTTGCCCACGGGATTAGTTATGAACCTCAATATTTGTTATTTAGTGCCAAGTTTGAGCATGAACATTGTATCTGGATCTCGTTTAATATGAGATGGCTACTCATTTAAATCCGAGAATAATGGTTGTTCTATTTATATGAGAGATATGTTTTATGGTCATGCCCCGATGGTCAATGGTTTGTTCTTAATGAATCTCGAACGTAATGTTACACATATTCATAGTGTAAATACCAAGAGATGTAAAGTTGATAACGATAGTCCCACATACTTGTGGCACTGCCGCCTTGGTCACATTGGTGTCAAACGCATGAAGAAGCTCCATGCTGATGGACTTTTAGAGTCTCTCGATTATGAATCATTTGACACATGCGAACCATGCCTCATGGGCAAAATGACCAAGACTCCGTTCTCCGGAACAATGGAGCGAGCAACCAACTTATTGGAAATCATACATACTGATGTGTGTGGTCCAATGAGCGTTGAGGCTCGCAGAGGATATCGTTATGTTCTCACTCTCACTGATGACTTGAGTAGATATGGGTATGTCTACTTGATGAAACACAAGTCTGAGACCTTTGAAAAGTTCAAGGAATTTCATAATGAGGTAGAGAATCAACGTGAACGGAAGATAAAATTCTTACAATCAGATCGTGGAGGAGAATATTTAAGTCACGAATTTGGTACACACATAAGAAAATGTGGAATTGTTTCACAACTCATGCCGCCTGGAACACCTCAGCGTAACGGTGTGTCTGAATGTCGTAATCGCACTCTATTGGATATGGTGCGATCTATGATGTCTCTTACCGATTTACCGCTATCATTTTGGGGAAACACTCTAGAAACAGCTACATTCACTTTAAATAGGGCACCGTCTAAATCCGTTGAGACAACACCGTATGAAATATGGTTTGGGAAGAAACCTAAGCTATCGTTTCTAAAAGTTTGGGGATGCGATGCTTATGTCAAGAAACTTCAACCTGAAAAGCTCGAACCCAAGTCGGAAAAATGCGTCTTCATAGGATACCCTAAGGAAACCATTGGGTATACCTTCTACCTTAGATCCGAAGGCAAGATCTTTGTTGCCAAGAACGGATCCTTTCTGGAAAAAGAGTTTCTCTCGAAAGGAGTAAGTGGGAGGAAAGTAGAACTCGATGAAGTACTACCTCTTGAACCGGAAAGTAGTGCAGCTCAGGAAAATGTTCCTGTGGTGCCTACACCGACTGGAGAGGAAATTAATGATGATGATCAAGGTACTTCGGATCAAGTTGCTACTGAACTTCGTAGGTCCACAAGGACACGTTCCACACCAGAGTGGTATGGCAACCCTGTCCTGGAAATCATGTTGTTAGACAACGGTGAACCTTCGAACTATGAAGAAGCAATGGCGGGCCCAGATTCCAACAAATGGCTAGAAGCCATGCAATCCGAGATAGAATCCATGTATGAAAACAAAGTATGGACTTTGACTGACTTGCCCGATGATCGGCGAGCGATAGAAAACAAATGGATCTTTAAGAAGAAGACGGACGCGGATGGTAATGTCACCATCTATAAAGCTCGACTTGTTGCTAAGGGTTATCGACAAGCTCAAGGGGTTGACTACGATGAGACCTTCTCTCCCGTAGCGAAGCTTAAGTCCATCTGAATCATGTTAGCAATTGCCGCATACTATGATTATGAGATATGGCAGATGGACGTCAAAACAGCATTCCTTAACGGTTATCTTAAGGAAGAGCTGTATATGATGCAGCCGGAAGGTT
Source organism: Triticum dicoccoides (assembly GCF_002162155.2). Lineage (NCBI taxonomy): Eukaryota > Viridiplantae > Streptophyta > Magnoliopsida > Poales > Poaceae > Triticum > Triticum dicoccoides. The sequence goes on from NC_041387.1 coordinate 7,203,705, forward strand.
TTGTCGATCCTAAGAATGCTAACAAAGTATGCAAGCTCCAGCGATCCATTTATGGGCTAGTGCAAGCATCTCGGAGTTGGAACATTCACTTTGATGAAATGATCAAAGCGTTTGGTTTATGCAGACTTATGGAGAAGCCTGCATTTAGAAGAAAGTGAGTGGGAGCTCTGTAGCATTTCTCATATTATATGTAGATGACATACTTTTGATGGGAAATGATATAGAATTCTTGGACAACATTAAGGCCTACTTGAATAAGTGTTTTTCAATGAAGGACCTTGGAGAAGCTGCTTACATATTAGGCATCAAGATCTATAGGGATAGATCGAGACGCCTCATAGGTCTTTCACAAAGCACATACCTTGATAAGATTTTGAAGAAGTTCAAAATGGATAAGTCCAAGAAAGGGTTCTTGCCTGTATTGCAAGGTGTGAGATTGAGCTCGGCTCAATGCCCGACCACGGCAGAAGATAAAGAAGAGATGAGTGTCATCCCCTATGCCTCAGCCATAGGATCTATTTTGTATGCCATGCTGTGTACCAGACCAGATGTAAACCTTGCCGTAAGTTTGGTAGGTAGGTACCAAAGTAATCCCGACAAGGAACACTGGACAGCGGTCAAGAATATCCTAAAGTACCTGAAAAGGACAAAGGACATGTTTCTCGTTTATGGAGGTGACGAAGAGCTCGTCGTAAAGGGTTATGTCGACGCTAGCTTCGACACAGATCTGGATGACTCTAAGTCACAAACCAGATACATGTATATGTTGAATGGTGGGGCAGTGAGCTGGTGCAGCTGCAAGCAGAGCGTCGTGGAGGGATCTACATGTGAAGCAGAATACATGGCAGCCTCGGAGGCAACGCATGAAGCAATTTGGGTGAAGGAGTTCATCACCAACCTAGGAGTCATACCCAATGCGTCGGGGCCGATCAAACTCTTCTGTGATAACACTGGAGCTATTACACTTGCCAAGGAGCCCAGGTTTCACAAGAAGACCAGGCACATCAAGCGTCGCTTCAACTCCATTCGTGAAAATGTTCAAGATGGAGACATAGAAGTTTGCAAAGTACATACGGATCTGAATGTTGCAGATCCGTTGACTAAACCTCTTCCGCGAGCAAAACATGATCAACACCAGAACTCTATGGGTGTTCGATTCATCACAGTGTAACTAGATTATTGACTCTAGTGCAAGTGGGAGACTGTTGGAAATATGCCCTAGAGGCAATAATAAAAGGATTATTATTATATTTCTTTGTTCATGATAGTTGTCTTTTATTCATGCTATAATTGTATTACCCGGAAATCATAATACACGTGTGAATACTTAGACCACAACATGTCCCTAGTGAGACTCTAGTTGACTAGCTCGTTTATCAACAGATAGTCATGGTTTCCTGACTATGGACATTGGATGTCGTTGATAACGGGATCACATCATTAGGATAATGATGTGATGGACAAGACCCAATCCTAAGCATAGCACAAGATCGTGTAGTTTGTTTTGCTAGAGCTTTTCCAATGTCAAGTATCTCTTCCTTAGACCATGAGATCGTGTAACTCCCGGATACCGTAGGAGTGCTTTGGGTGTACCAAACGTCACAACGTAACTGGGTGACTATAAAGGTGCACTACAGGTATCTCCGAAAGTGTCTGTTGGGTTGACACGGATCGAGACTGGGATTTGTCACTCCGTATTACGGAGAGGTATCACTGGGCCCACTCGGTAGTGCATCATCATAATGAGCTCAAAGTGACCAAGTGTCTGGTCACGGGATCATGCATTGCAGTACAAGTAAAGTGACTTGCCGGCGACGAGATTGGACAAGGTATTGGGATACCGACGACCGAATCTCGGGCAAGTAACATACCATCTGACAAAGGGAATAGTATACGGGGTTGCTTGAATCCTCGATATCGTGGTTCATCCGATGAGATCATCGAGGAGTATGTGGGAGCCAACATGGGTATCCATACTGTTGGTTATTGACCGGAGAGCCGTCTCGGTCATGTCTGCATGTCTCCCGAACCCGTAGGGTCTACATACTTAAGGTTCGGTGACGCTAGGGTTGTATGAATATGAGTATGCAGCAAACCGAATGTTGTTTGGAGTCCCGGATGAGATCCCGGACGTCATGACGATTTCCGAAATGGTCCGGAGGTAAAGAATTATATATAGGAAGTGCTGTTTCGGCCATCGGGAAAGTTTCGGGGTCACCCGATATTGTACCGGGACCACCAAAAGGGTCCCGGGGGTCCACCGGGTGGGGCCACCTATCCCAGAGGGCCCCGTGGGCTGAAGTGGGAGGGGAACCAGCCCCTAGTGGGCTGGTGCTCCCCCCCTTGGGCCCCCCTGCGCCTAGGGTTAGAAACCCTAGGGTGGGGGGCGCACCACTTGCCTTGGGGGGCACTCCAGCCCCCTGGCCGCCGCCCCCTTGGGAGATTCCCATCTCCAGGGCTGGTGCCCCCCCTTGGGGTCCTATATAAAGGAGGGGGGGGGGAGGGAGGGCAGCCAGACCCTGAGTCTTGGCGCCTCCCTCCCCCTGCTACACCTCTTCCTCCTCCCGCAGTCGCTTGGCAAAGCCCTGCCGGAGTCCTGCTGCATCCACCACCACGCCGTTGTGCTGCTGGATCTTCATCAACCTCTCCTTCCCCCTTGCTGGATCAAGACGGAGGATACGTCACGCTGACCGTATGTGTGTTGAACGCGGAGGTGCCGTCCGTTCGGCGCTAGGATCTCCGGTGATAGGATCACGACGAGAACGACTACCTCAACCCCGTTCTCTTGAACGCTTCCGCATGCGATCTACAAGTGGTATGTAGATGCATCTCTCTCTCTCGTTGCTAGATGAACTCATAGATTGATCTTGGTGAACATAGAATTTTTTTATTTTATGCAATGTTCCCCAACAACTTGAGGTGACATTGGAGTATGTAGGTGACATTAGGGTTTTGGTTGATTTGTATCTTAAGGTTTTATTCTAGTAGGAACTCTAGGATAGATTGAACGGAAACAATAGCTTCGTGTTATTTTACTACAGAATCTTGAATAGATTGACCAGAAAGGATAACTTTGAGGTGGTTTCGTACCCTACAATAGTCTCTTCGTTTGTTCTCCGCTATTAGTGACTTTGGAGTGACTCTTTGTTGCATGTTGAGGGATAGTTATATGATCCAATTATGTTATTATTGTTGAGAGAACTTGCACTAGTGAAAGTACGAACCCCAGGCCTTGTTTCAACGCATTGCAATACCGTTTGTGCTCGCTTTTATCATTAGCTACCTTGCTGTTTTTATATTTTCAGATTACAAATACCCATATCTACCATCCATATTTCACTTGTATCACCATCTCTTCGTCGAACTAGTGCACCTATACAATTTACCATTGTATTGGGTTTGTTGGGGACAGAAGAGACTCTTTGTTATTTGGTTGCAGGGTTTTCTGAGAGAGACCATCTTCATCCTATGCCTCCCATAGATTGATAAACCTTAGGTCATCCACTTGAGGGAAATTTGCTACTGTCCTACAAACCTCTGCACTTGGAGGCCAAACAACGTCTACAAGGATAAGGTTGCGTAGTAGGCATCAGGTCACCAAGGCTTCCACCTCGGAGCTCGAGTAGCACTACCATCAAGTCACTCAAGTGCCGTCGCCACCACATTTCCACGATCCCAACAGTTGCATGCGATGTGACAGTCGTCGCTGCACCACCATTCCTCCGCGTCAAGCTGACATTCATAGTTTGCATCTCACTGTTGAAGTATCCACCAGATCTAGAGAGAGAAACCCTCACGAAGATCTTTCGGTGGTCAGTGTAATCCACCATCTATCATGTAGAATGGTGTTTCACAAAAAGAATAAATACACCCAGCCAATTAGTCGACCATGTATGCTAGTAAAAGAGTGTATTGTAGTTCGTTAACCAAGATGTTGAAATAGGTGACGCCAATATCGAGTTACTGTTGTTTTTGGCAAACTTTGGTCCTCCTTTTCTACTTAAAAAACTTCCAATAGAGCTTCATCATGGAGGTAAACAATTAGTTAGCTTTTTCTTGCTGCCATTGTATTTACCAGTGTTATTCATCCATGTGCCAGTATGTTATTTGCACAGAGTTTAATGTGCACAAGATTCTATGTCAGGATATGTTTTTGTTTGGAAGGCAAATTTTCTTTTCTGTATTTTGCTTGAAGGCAGTCGTGCTTGGATTATGTATGGCATGTGCCATTCTGTTATCGCAACGGTTGAATGTATGCATGTATGCAAGATTATCTATGTGGACATGTTTTATTGTAAGATTATACCTTTTTTTCTCCTTGTAAAGGCAGTTGTGTTTGCAAGGCATTTTTTCTTCTTGTTTGATAGATGGATGTAAACAAGTGGATGGATGATGTGTCAATGACTAGACAGATCTTTTGCAGATATGGATGTGGGACTACTTTGTCCGAGTGTTGCTATGCACACGATGATGTGCAGACGATGTGTGAACGACAACATATATCAGTCTGTCTATGCATATTAGTGAAGTGCAGCCAACGGCTGAATCAGGCATTGATGTCTACTACGCAACTTTATTCTTGTAGACACGTGTTGGGCCTCCAAGCGCAGAGTTTTGTAGGACAGTAGCAATTTTCCCTCAAGTGGATGACCTAAGGTTTATCAATCCGTGGGAGGCATAGGATGAAGATAGTCTCTCTCAAGCAACCCTGCAATCAAATATGAGAAATCTCTTGTGTCCCCGACACACCCAATACAATAGCAAATTGTATAGGTGCACTAGTTCGGCGAAGAGATGGTGATAAAAGTGTAGTCTGGATAGTAGATATGAGTTTTTGTAGTGTGAACAATAAAAAACAACAAGGTGGTAAATGATAAAACGGAGCACAAACGGTATTGCAATAATGGAAAATGAGGCCTAGGGTGCATACTTTCACTAGTTCAATCTCTCAACAATGCTATTATAGTTGGATCATATGATTATCCCTCAAAGTGCAATAAAGAATCACTCCCGAGTTCCTATTAGCGGAGAACAAAAGATAGAAATTGTTTGTAGGGTACAAAACCACCTTAAAGCTATTCTTTCCGATCAATCTATCCTAGAGTTCGTACTAAAATAACAACAAGCTATTCTTTTTGATCGATCTAATCAAGAGTTCATACTAAAATAACACCAAATGATACATATCAACCAACTCTAATGTCACCTAGATACCCCAATGTCACTGCGATTACCCATGAGTTAATTATACGATATGTCTCAAACAATTTCAGATTCATAATACTCAATCCACACAAACAACTACAAGGAGACCCGAAAGTTTCTATCGGAGAAAAGATAATAAAAACGTGCATCAACCCTGATGCATAGATTACCCCAAAGTCACCTCGCGAATCCGCAAGTTGATGCCATAACATATATCAAGTGAATCAAAATAATACCCCATTATTACCACGGGTATTCATATGTAAGACATATATCATGTGTTCTCATATCTGAACATTCAGTCCGACATGGCAAAACTTCAAAGGGTAAAGACTCAATTCATCACAACAAGTGTAGAGAGGGGAGAAACATCATATGATCCATCTATGTTAACAAAGCCCATGATACATCAAGATCGTGACATCTCAAGATCGCGCGCGAGAGAGATTAAACACATAGCTACTGGTACAAACCCTCAGCCCCGAGGGTGGACTACTCCCTCCTCATCGTAGTGGCCGCCGAGATGGTGAATATGGCCACCGGTGATGATTCCCCCCTCCGACAGGGTGCCGGAACGGGATCCCGATTGGTTTTCGGTGGCTGCAGAGGCTTGCGGCGGCGGAACTTCTGATCTAGGGTCTCCCCGAGGGTTTTCGAAATATTAGGGAATTTATAGGGCGAAGAAGGGGTAAGGGAGGCCATCGAGGTGGGCCCAACCCACCGAGATTCTGTTTTCAATGCATTGTTTGCAATTCAACTTATTCAACAGAGTCTAAGTAAGAGCTCCACACACTCAACCATCATATAGTCTTCTATGATTGCTAACACTGACCGCATACATCCTTTCTGACGCCATTCCCGGGGAGCAATAGCGTGGGGTTGATATTCTAGTGTGTGATTGTTTTCTTTCTTAACTAAGTATTTTTTGTTTTCCCTTTTTAGTTTTGCTTAGTTGTGGGTGAAACATACAAAAAATTGAAATAATGAAAATACAAAAAGATTCACTTGCCTCATATGCCTAATAAGTTTTTCAAAAAGAGAAGTGATTGGAAAGTTATGCATTGGAGAACTGAGGGTTGACCTTGAACACTTGTGTTCATGCTCATGGAAACAATGTAAAACTTTTCATGGAAGCTTCTCTGAAAATAATTATCCCCTTGTATATATCCATTGTATTATAAAAATAACGTGCCAAACTTTGGCTAAAGTGCGTGAATTTACATTTTTTTTACTGGAAAGTCAAATGGGTCTGGAACTTTTTGCACATTACTTCTGTACAAATTGTTTAAATTTTCATATTTATCAGAAGTTTATGAAATTTCCAGTTTACTACAGACTGTCATGTTTTTGTTAGATTCTATTTTCTTTGTGTTGTTCGCTTATTTTGATGAATCTATGGGTAGTATCGGGGGGTATGAACCATGGTGAAGTCGGAATACAGTAGATATAGTGCTAATATGAAATTGTAATGAGTTTGCAACAGTACCTATAGGTAGTGATTTGCTTTATTATACTAATAGATCTCACAAAGTTTTTGTTAAGTTTTGTGTGAATGAAGTGTTCAAAGAATGAGGAGTTACCGATGTGAGAAGAATAAAGAGAGGCAAGAGTTCAAGCTTGGGGATTCCCAAGTCACCCCAAGTAAATATTTCAAGTATACTCAAGCATCTAAGCTTGGGGATGCCCCAGTTGGCATCCCTTCTTTCTTCTTCAACAATTACTGGTATACCTCGGTTTTTGTTTTGTTCACATGATTGGTATCCTTTATGTTTTTCTTTTTCTTTAGGAATCATGCTAGTATGAGATAGCCATTCATTGATTTATAGAATTCTTCATGTGCTTCACTTATATCTTTTGAGTATGGTTTTATAGAATGCTTCGTGTGCTTCACTTATATATTTTGAGCTTGGATATTGGTTAGTCTATATTAATTGTATAATGCTCCATGAACTTCACTTATATCTTTTGGAGTATGAATAATAATATCATCAAAAGTGGGTTTGGAAGAGTGCCGACTTTAGGAATTAGTGATCCCACTATTTTGGAGGGTGTTGAATCATAGTGTGATAGTTATGAAAGTGGATTTGGAAGAGTGTCAACTTTAGTTAGTAATGATTCCACTATTTCGGAAGAGGTTCCAATTGATTATGAGAACAAAAGTTTCTATATATGATTGTTATTGTGATGACATGTATTCTATAAAGAATAATGTTAACCATGAAACTTGTCATCATGATTTTAATTTTCAATTGGAGTTTGCCTCACATGATAGTTATTTTGTTGAGTTTGCTCCCACTATTCCAAATAAGAAGAATTTTTCTTATGTGGAGAGTAGAAAAATTTCTATGCTTGTAGATCATGAAAAGAATGCTTTATGTGATGGTTATATTGTTAAATTAATTCATGATGCTACTGAAAATTATTACGAGGGAGGAATATATGCTTGTAGGAGTTACAATAATATCAAGTTTCCTCTCTATGTGCCCGAAGTTTTGAAGTTATACTGTTTTGCCTTCCTATGCTAGTTGATTCTTGTTCCTATAAATTGTGTGCTCACAAAATCCCTAGGCATAGGAAGTGGGTTAGGTTTAAATGTGCTAGTCATATTCTTCATGATGTTCTCTTTATGTTTCAATTCTTATCTTTTATGTGAGCATCATTGAAATCATCATGCCTAGCTAAAATGCATTAAAGAAAAGTGCTTGTTGGGAGACAACCAAATATTTACCCTTACTGTTTTTGTGTGTTCACACGATTAAGATACTGTAGTAATCATGTTTTATAGATTTTGTTGCAATAAAGTGCCAAGTAACACCTTTGGGAAGACTTGGGTGAAAGTTAATGTGATCTTGCTGTAAAAAACAGAAACTTTGCGCTCACGAGATTAGCTGTCATTTTTTTACAGAAGAGTGCTTTTGAGTTCATTCTTTTTGCAGAAGATTAACAGAAAAATTCCTCATGTCCACCAATTTATTTCATAATTTTTGGATTAGCAGAAGTATGGTTGTTTTTCAGATCATTACAGACTGTTCTGTTCCTAACAGATTCAGTTTTTGATGCATAGTTTGCTTGTTTTCTAGTTTCTATGGATTATATTTCTCAATATAAATTGTAGCAATGATAAGGTACAGTAGGAATTGTGTGAAAACAATTATGAATCTTGTCTTTTACAGTACCAAAGTGAATGATTTACTGTTTATCATACTAACCCACCTCACGAAGTTCCGTTAAGTTTTGTGTGATTGAAGTTTTCAAGTTTTGAGTGAGATATCGATATGAGGAGAATAAGGAGTGGAAAGACCCTAAGCTTGGGGATGCCCCAGGCACCTCCACGGTAATATTCAAATAAGACTCAAGCGCCTAAGCTTGGGGATGCCCCGTAAGGCATCCCCTCTTTCGTCTTCAAAACCATCAGTATACCTTACTCGGAGCTATATTTTTATTCGTCACATGATATGTGTTTTGCTTGGAGCGTATTTTTAATTTTACTTGTTGTTTGAATAAAATCATTGCATCCAAAATCTTGAATGAAAAAGAATCCTCCCATGGCTAGTTAATTATTTGACTACTCAGCGTTCTTCACTTATATCTTTTTGGAGTAGTTTGTCATTTACTCACGTGCTTCACGTATATCCTATGAGTAAATGGTTGAATGAATTGAATATCATAAATCTGAATTTATATATGTTTCATATGCTTATAACATGGGGAGTAATGACTTCACACATAATAAGTATAGGTAGTAAACTTATTGAAAGCTAGCAAACGCAGAATTGGTCACTTGAACAATTCATGAAAGAATATTGAAGGAAGAGATATTTCACATATAAATACACTATCTTGGACATCTTTGGTAATTGTTAGAACTCATTAGAATATAACATGCTAAAAAGTTGATGTTGGACAAGGAAGACAACTTAATGGGTTATGTTTTCCTATATCCGAATAGACGTTATATTGTCTTGCATCATCCAACATGTTGAGCTTGCCTTTCCCTCTCATGCTAGCCAAATTCTTTCCACCAGTAGAAATACTACTTGTGCTTCCAAACATCCCTTAAACCAGTTTTGCCATGAGAGTCCACCATACCTACCTATGGATTGAGTAAGATCCTTCAAGTAAGTTGTCATCGGTGCATACAATACAAATTGCTCTCTAAATATGTATGATCTATTAGTGTGAAGAAAATAAGCTTTATACGAACTTGTGATAGGGAAGAAATAAAAGCGATGGACTTCATAATAAACGTCTTTATCACAAGAGGCAATATAAAGTGACGTTCTTTTGCATTAAGATTTTGTGCATCCAACCATAAAATCGCATGACAACCTCTGGTTCCCTATGCGAAGGGCCTATCTTTTACTTTTATCTTCTACCCTTATACAAGAGTCATGGTGATCATCACCTTTCCTTTTTACACTTTTTCCTTCGGTAAACACTTTGTGTTCAAGCGATTGGGATATATATATATCACTGGGATGTAGGTTTTCATAAATTATTATTGTCGACATTACCCTTGAGGTAAAAGGTTGGGAGGCGAAACTATAAGCCCCTATATATCTTTCTCTATGTCTGATTGAAACTTTGGACCCATAAATATCACATGAGTGTTAGCAATTGTGAAAAATTAAATGATAGTTGAGTATGTGGAGTTTGCTGAATCAAAGATCTTACATAGACCCTTACGGAAAATAAGATGAATTGAAATTGTTTGATGACTAAGAGCATGGTTCGTTAGTTTTCAAGGAAGTTTATGATCTATACTTTAACAAGTGAATAGCTTCTTACTTGATCATGAGAAGTTTTATGAGTTGAGCTAATATTATGATATATAATGATGCTAGATAAAGTGATTAAAACTACCATTGATCAAACTTAAGGACTTGCTAGCATTCAAACTTCATAAATTATTTCTTTTATCATTTACCTACTCGAGGACGAGCAGGAATTAAGCTTGGGGATGCTGATACATCTCCAATGTATCTATAATTTATGAAGTATTCATGCCATGTTTACAATAGTTTAATATGATTTTGGTATGATTTGATTAGAACTAACCTGGATTGACGCTGTTTTCAGCAGAACTACCGTGGTGTTGTTTTTGTGCAGAAATAAAAGTTCTCGGAATGCGCTGAAAATCAACGGAGAATTTTTCTAGAAAATATAAAAAATAATGGAACAAAGTGTTACTAGAGGGGAGTCCCGTGGGCGCCACGAGGGTGGAGGGCGCGCCCATCCCCTAGGGTGCGCCCCTGTGCCTCGTGGACTTCCCATGGGCCCCCCTGACTTGTTCTCGACTCCAACCTCTCCTATAAATGCCCAAACCTCTAGGAAATAACCTAGATCGTAAGTTCCGCCACCGCAAGCCTCTGTAGCTACAAGAAATCAATCTAGGCCCTCTCTGGCACCCTGTCGAAGGGGGACATCATCACTAGAGGCCATGGGGAGGACCTCGGAGGGGCCATCATCGCCATGAAGGCCAAGATCCAGAGGAAGAACTTCTCCCAATCCAGTGGGGAGGCCATGGAGGAGGAAGCACAAGGGGGAGAACCTCTCCTCCTCTCTCTCTCTCTCGGTGGCGCCGGAGTGTCATCGGGAGGGGAATCATTGCCGCGGTTATCGTCTTCATCAACATCACCATCATTTTCACCATCCTCATCTCTTTTACGCGGTCCACTCTCCCGAACCCCGCTGTAATCCCTACTTGAATATGGTGCTTTATGCCACATATTATGATCCAATGATGTGTTGCCATCCTATGATGTTTTGAGTAGACATCCTTTGTCTTTGGGTTGATTGATGATCTACATTGGTTTGAGTTGTATGTTTTATTTTGGTGCTGTCCTATTGTGCCCTCCATGTCGCGCAAGCGTGAGCGATTCCCTCTATAGGGTGTTGCAATATGTTCATGATTCGCTAATAGTGGGTTGCTTGAGTGACAGAAGCATAAACTTGAGTAAGGGGGTTGTTGTGTATGGGATAAAGGGGACTTGATATGTTAATGCTATGGTTGGGTTTTACCTTAATGATCTTAAGTAGTTGCAGATGCTTGCTAGAGTTCCAATCATAAGTGCATATGATCCAACAAGAGAAAGTATGTTAGCTTATGCCTCTCCCTCATATGAAATTACAATAGTGATTACCTGTCTTGTTAACAATTGCCTAGGATAATTCTGCACACCGACCCATCATTAATCCACACTCGCTATTTATAATACTTTAGTAATATATTCTAACTTTATGATAATATCACCTACTTTTATATTTTAGCTCTCCGATATCATGCAAAGTTATCCTTTCATACCCACAACATACACTAGTGCAGAACGGGGCTATAGCCTCGGTTCGTAAGGGGCTTTAGTGCCGGTTCCGCAACCGGCACTAAAGGGTGGGGACTAAACGTCCCCCCCCTTTAGTACCGGTTCGGCCCGAACTGGCGCTAACGTGCCACCATGTGGCACGAGCCATGCCCGGGTGCGTGTAGGACAATAGTACCGGTTGGTAACACCAACCGGTACTAAATGTTTGGGGGTGTTTTGGTTTTTTTCCTTTAATTTTGTGTTTTCAATTTAATTTAGTGATTGTTTTACATTATAATGAGTTGTTAAATCATTAGGTGAAAGTACCGCAGATTAGTTTCGACTGGATGCATCTTAGCTAAGTGATCAAGTATATGCCATATCCATATTATACTTGATCACCTAAGTGTATAATATGGATATGACATATACTTGATCACTTATAGCTATAGGATCCATCCAGCTGAAACTAATCTGCAGTTTCTTTCATAAATGATATAATAACTCATCATCATCATATTAATATAAAAACTCTTGCATCATATCATCACCAACAACAGTATACTAGCTAGCTAAAAATCATCATAGTCGTCATTAACACTATTTAATCATCATAGTCATTACCGCTATCTAATCACCACCAACACTAGCTTAAAGAAGAAACATTCACTTGTACCAGAAGCAAAGATATCATCGAGTTCAACATGGTCATTATATTATAAGCGTTCATAACATCACAAAAGCAAATCACTCTTTGGGATTAAGTTCAGGATGAAGAACACGGACATGAGAGGACAAGTACTAAGATCATGAACTATCTAAATCACTCGTGCTGCTCTCTCTCAGGTAAAATAGCATAGAACATGTATAGCTCTCTTGATTCATCATACTGGAGCATGTAGATGAACCTTTCTCCTAATCATGGGCTGCGCTTCTGATTGCTGCCCCCTAGTACTTCTCTGGGATCGTTAACAATTTTGCTCCAATCTTTCACTATTAAGCATTCATCGCTTTTAGAAATCCTGAATGCACTCATGTGCAATGTAGGATATCTTGGCCATAAGCTAACCATTGACATGCGACCTTTAGTCTCGACCCACTGATGCACAACTGTCATCGGGAGTCCCTGTTGAAGAACATCGTGTAGTAATTAATATACTTAGCAATGAAAGTTTAGCTTCAAAAAAAATGTATGCAAAAGATGCACTAAGGATAAATAGTAAAAATCTTACCATCTTTCCTAAATAGATGTGACCGTAGTCCAATACGATCACCATTGGTCGCACGTTTTGAGTACTAACATTTCTAAGTGCAGGAAGAAAATTTGTTTTGACAGTATGAAGATCCTCAAGCCATAAAACATAATGACTTATCTCATCGCAGTTTAGTTCAGCCCCGGGACAGTAGTAGGTCCTGTCTACCAAGCGCTGGACATGTTTGCTTGAACGGAAATAAGCTGACAATAGAAATTAGTTGTCAACTATTTTTGAATAAACAATATCAAAGACATAAATATGGTTGAGAAACTCACATAATGGTAGAACTAGAGGCATCTGCACGTCTACCCAGATGTCTCTATTACCTTCAATATCATCTTTCGGACGAATATCAAAGGTGATAACCATATCAGGCTCAAATGCATAAGCCTTACATAGTGCTTGCCAAGTTTTGCATTCAAAATAGGTGTATGTGTCTGCATTGTATAAATTGACGTTGAAAGTATAACCATGCCGGTCTTTAGGTAAACTCTCTTTACCTCCATAGTTTCCATAGCACTGAAACCTATCTTATCCAAGACAAAAATTCTTGCATGGCAAGGGATGCACTGTAGAATAGTGAAAATTTAAAATTATAAGTTGAAGCAAATGAAGCATATATAAGTCATGTTTAAAACAAGAAAAAAGACTTGTCGTTGTGACTTACTGTATCCATTTCGAAGGTCTCATCCAGCTTGATGCTGAAGTGCCTATCATCAACTAGGAAATTTGTGTCGCATAGGCCGCGCTGGTCTTCACAGTATCCGCACATAATGAAATCTTTTTCATCGTCAGATGACATTTCCTATGTTCATATAGGTGAAACAATAAACACTTACTAGTTCTATTAATTCAACTAATTCAACTACTTTTATTAATTTAACTAGTTCTAATTCAAATCTAAGATACCTAAATTTTCTTACTAAAAATAAACTACTTCTATTAATTCAACTAATTAATTTAATTAAGAATTTACTAAAAATAAACTAGTTCTATTAATTTTCTTAATAAAATAAAGTAGCTAGCTAGTTCTATATAGTAATATTTAATTAGATCATCAAATCTAAGATACCTAAATTTCCTTACTAAAAATAAACTAGTTTTATTAATTCAACTAAGAATTTACTAAAAATAAACTAGTTATATTAATTTTCGTACTAAAATATATAAAGTAGCTATATATAGTAATATTTTAATTAGATCATCAAATCTAAGATACCTAATTTTTCTTACTAAAAATAAACTAGTTCTATTAATTCAACTAGTTCAACTAAGCATTTAGTAAAAATAAACTAGTTATATTAGCTCAAATCTCATATACCTAATTCATGTAACATTCTTATCTACGTAATTCATCTAATTCGATCATCTAATTAACAATTTGACATGCATTAATCTAAACAACAGAAAACAGAAAATAAGTAAAAACAAATGTGTGTGTGTGTGTTGTTTATGTATGTATGTGTGTGTGTATGAGCAGGGGCGGCCGCGTACGGGCGGCCGCGCGAGACGGTGACGCAACGGGGACAGCGCGACGGGCGGCGGGCCGGGGGCGACGACGGCGCGAGACTGCGACTTACAGGGCGGCGGTGCGAGACGGCGTGCGACGTACGGCCGGGGCGGCAGCGCGAGAAGACGACAACGGGCGGCGGGGGCGAGGGCGCGCGCGAGGGCGAGCGTGATGGGCGATGGCGCAGCGGCGGCGGCGATGTCGCTCGAGGCAGTTGAAGAAGAAGTGGGGAGATGGAAACTGAATTTTTCATAAGTGCTATATATATAAGAGGGGCCTTTAATACCAGTTGGAGCCACCAACCGGTACTAAAGGCCAATTTTGGCCAGGCGACGCGGCGGGAAGCAACACCCTTTAGTACCGGGTGGTGGCTCCAACCGGTATTAAAGACCCACCCTTTAGTACCGGTTGGAGCCACCAGCCGGTACTAAAAGGGGTGCGCTGCCAGGCAACAAGCGCAAAGTTTAGTCCCACCTTGCCGGGTGAAGGGCAGCCGCACTGGTTTTATAAACCCAGCCGCGACTTCTCCTTCGAACTTCTCTATATAGCAGGCTTCCGAGCCTAACTATAGCGTGCTGCCCTGTGAGACCGCTGGCCCTTCTGGGCCTGAATTTGCACACCCTGGATCTGGCAGGCCCACTGGGCAGCCCCCCAACAATTTTTTATTTAGTTTTTTTCTTTTCTGCATTATTTATTTTCTTCTATTTATTTTTCAGTAATTTTTTTATATAGTTTTTTTCTTTTCTGCTTTATTTACTTTCTTCTATTTATTTCTGAGTAGTTTTTTTTGCTGTATTTAGTCTCTTTGTGAATATTTTTGCTTTAGGTACAAAAAATTACAAACTTTCTGTTAGTGCTAGTAGTTTTCAAATTTGAATAGTTTAAATTTATTTTCTTCTATTTATTTTTGAGTAATTTTTTTATAGTTTTTTTCTTTTCTGCTTTATTTATTTTCTTCTATTTATTTATGAGTAGTTTTTTTGCTGTATTTAGTTTCTTTGTGTATATTTTTGCTTTAGGTACAAAAAATTACAAACTTTCTGTTAGTGCCAGTAGTTTTCAAATTTGAATAGTTTAAATTTTATAGTGATTTTTAATTTCACGAAGTGCGTCCCGTTTTTATTGTAACCCTCTCTACTCTCTTGCACATCCTATATGTGGGTGAAATGATGATACCATGCCAAGTGTCAACATTTTCAGAGTTCATTTTGTAGTGATTTTCAATTTCATGGTCATTTAGCTATCTAAACAAATCGATAAATAAATAAAAAACAACAAATGTTGTCAAAACGGGGTGAAAATTGATGACGTCGCTTTGAATGCTGCATACTGAACGCACAAAAAGTCTGGAGTGCAAATAAGTTTAAAAAACATTGATTATACATGTGAGGGCGTAAACATGAAAAAATATACATAAAAGATACATTGATTATCAATGATCTTTTTGTGTACAATCTGAATTTTCAATATGAGTCCTCAACGGTTTAGAAACCGGTGAAGACTCATATTGCGACCACAAATTCTACACATAGAGTTCAATGAAAACCAAGTGCTTGTGATAGTTTGAGAAGTAACATATTTAAGGTGATAAAAATTCTGCTCGGGGAGCGAGGTGGGACTAAAAACAGCATGCCACAACCTCTTTACTACCGGTTCATACCACAAACCAGTACTAAAGGGGTTGGCCGGGCCCCAACCTCTTTAGTACCGGTTCGTGGATCGAACCGGTACTAAAGGTTTGTAACGAACCGGTACTAAAGATCTCCACCCGCCTAGCCGTTGGAACCGACACTAATGGACACATTAGTGCCGCCTCAAATTCAAACCGGGACTAATGTGTCTCACATTTGACCCTTTTTCTACTAGTGATAGTTTTATTTCTCGTTTCTAGTTGGAAGCAAACGTTCGGTGTACGTAGAGTCGTATCAGTGGAAGAAAGGACTTGAGAGAATATTGATCTTACCTTTAGCTCCTTGTGGGTTCGACACTCCATGCTTATCACTTCCACCTTTGGAAATTGCTACGATGATTCCCTGCACTTGTGGATTATCAGTACACATGAGCAAAATGTTACAACCGGACAAATAGAAAGATAGGGGCTTGTCATTTCGCCTCCCAACGTATTCACCTCAAGGGTGATGTCAACAATAATAACTCATGCTACCCATATCCAACTGGATATATGTTCCTAGATCTTTCCTCACCACATGATACTTGCCAAAAAGAGAAAAATAGAAAGGAATAGAGAGAAAAACTTTGACTCTTTGCATAAAAGTAAATACTGAAAAGTAAAAGATAGGCCCTTCGCAGATGAAAGCAGAGGTTGACATGCACTTATTTATTTGTATGCTCAGCCCCTTAGTGCAAAAGAACGTCATGTTATATTGCCCCTTATGATAGCAACCTTTATTATGCAGTCTGTCGCTTTTATTCTTTGCCATCCGAAGTTCGTACAACACTCAATTTTCTCCTACACTAAATGATCTAACACTTTTAGAAGCAATTTTTATTGCCTTATTGCACCAATGACAACTTACTTGAAGGATCTTACTCAATCCTTAGGTAGGTATGGTGGACACTTGAAAATAAGATTTGGGTTTAAGGGATTTTGGATGCACAAGTAGTATATCTACTTGGTGCAGAATTTTTGGCTAGCAAAGATGGGGGGCAAGCACCACATGTTGAAGGATCTATGACAATATAACTTCTATGTGAATATGAATAGACATAAATCATTGCGTTGTCTTCCTTGTCCAACGTTAACAATTTTGGCATATAATATTTTGATAAGGGCTCACAATCACAAAAGATTTCCAAGATAGTGTATTTGCATGTGAAAGTTCTCTTCCTTCTACTAATCATTCATGAATTACTTGTATGACCAATATTGTGATGGTCAAGCTTCAAAAGATTTCACTTTCTAAACCCAATGTGAAGCTACCACTAGGCATGATGTGAACCAGGGGCGGAGCCAGGAAAATCCCTGAGAGGGGGCATAGAGGTATATTTTTTTTCAAAAACATATATACGTGGTAATAGGTAGATGATTTTAAAAACCAACCACAAAAGCATACATATAGTGTGTAAAAAGCAAAATTTATACTTGCTTATATAAGATAATGTCAAAACACACATAACTATGACAGGTTCATTGCCAAAATGAAAGTATACTAACCACTGAAGGCAGAACAACTTGAGAAATATAAATATGTCGTCCCTTTTTTTGGTGCGTCCTTGATTTCTAGCCTTAAAGCTGCTTGGAAAAAACCATGTTTATATATAGAGAATGCAAAAGTTGACAGATAAAAATATAAGCTTGAGCACATTACCGAGTAAGCTTGTTCAGATCGATTTCAGGCATACTATCAGTTGTGGATTTTGCGGAAAAGAAAACTCCGTTAGATTTCCGGTCAATGTCATATAGTAGTAGTTAAACAATAAATACATTGACGTACATGAAGGCACAATATTATAATAATATATCAATTTTATTCTACTCCGACGGCCACATGCTTCCTCAGGAATTGTTACATGAAGCTAGGTTCAATTAACCTAACTACTTGTTTGTATCTTTTAAAACATGAAACCAGAATAGACTAATAATAGGAAAATTAGAAAGGAACCGATCAGAACTGAACCTAGGGCTTGATGAGTGGCGCGCTTGCTTTTTCCCTTAGGGACGGCGATGCGTCCGGCCGGCAGGCGTGCACGGTATAGATGAAGGCTGAATGGCTCATCATCAGAGGGGCGGCCGGCGGCGTGTAGGCGCTGCGCAGTTTATTAGGCGTCGGCGGCTTCGGCTGGGCGGTCGCGCGAGAAGTAGATTAGTCAGGATGAAGAGACGAAACGCATACGGTTGTAGCGATTTCAGCCTGCTCGTAGGCATCAGCGTGTTGATTCTCTCTTAGAGGGGCTGCTCGATTGCTCCCTTTCTCTCACATGGATAGATGGGCTTCTAAAACAACACAGAAGTGGGCCAGTGGGGGCAAATATCCTGGGCTGAGCGGGGGCAATGTTCTATATCGCAGGCCGGGTATAAGTGGGCCAAAAAATCGAGTGGGGGCATTCGCCCCCACGACCTTCAACGTAGATTCGCCCCTGATGTGAACATATAATTTCAACTTCATGATATTCAATTTATTCAACAATTTACTCATAGGATATAAGTGAAGCACAAGAGTAAATGACAAACTACTCAAAAACATATAAGTGAAGATCAAGCGAGTAGTTACATAAATAGATAGCAAATTGTGGAACCTCTTTTATTTAAAAACTTTCAGATCTAAGTATCTTATTAAAACAACAAGCAAAAAAAATTACATTCCAAGGATAGCACACATCATGTGAAGAAGCAAAAACTTAGGATCAACCGATACCTACCGGGGCATCCCCAAGCTTAGATGCTTGAGACTTATTGGAATATTAACTTGGGATGCCTTGGGCATCCCCAAGTTGAGCTCTTGTGTCTTCTTCATTCCTCTCATATTACGGTTTTCCTAAATCTCAAAAACTTCATCCACGCGAAACTCAACAAGAACTCGTGAGACACGTTAGTATAAATCAATGCAAAAACCTTATCATTCTCTATTGTAGCAAATCACTAAAATTATTAATCAACATTGAATACTAAATGCCTCTGCATATTTAATACTCCTATCCTGAAATAGAATCATTAAACAAGCAAACATATGCAAACAATGCAAACATAACAGCAATCTGCCAAAACAGTATAGTCTGTAAAGAATGCAAGAGTATCAATACTTATTAAACTCCAAAGATTATGAAAATCTATCAAACTGTAGAGAATTTATCAGAGCTTATTGCGCAAAAAGTTTCAACATTTTGTCACATTCTGACTTTTCTAGGGAATGTTTGCAACAATAGTAAACTTTCTATTTTCAAATAGCAACAAGTAAACTTTAAAAATAAGCATGACAAAGGCTATACTTGACATTTTTATTGAAATAAAAGATGCAAAACATTATTCTAAATAACAACAAGCAAATTCTAACAAAATAAGATGACGCTCCAAGTAAAACTCATATCATGTGACGAATGAAAACATAGCTCCAAGTGAGGTTACCGATAATGTTGGAGACGAAAGAGGGGATGCCTTCCGGGGCATCCCCAAGCTTAGTTTCTTGGATCTTCCTTGAATATTACCTTGGGGGTGCCTTGGGCATCCCCAAGCTTAGGGTCTTGTCACTCCTTATTCTCCTCATATCGACATCTCACCCAAAACTTGAAAACTTCAATCACACAGAACTTAACGGAACTTTGTGAGGTAGGTTAGTATGATAAAGAGCAAACCATTTCACTTTTGGTACTGTCAAATACAAGATTCATAGTTGTTTCCACACAATGCATACTGTAGCATATCATTTCTACAATTTATATTGAGCAATATAAGCCATAGAAACTAGGAAACAAGCAAACTATGTATTGAAAACAGAATCTGTCAAAAAAAAATAGAACAGTCTGTAGTAATCTGTACTCAAACCATACTTCTGCTACTCCAAAAATTATGAAAAAATTAGGACCACCTGAGAAATTTGTATATTAATCTTATGCAAAAAGAATCAACTCAAAATCACTCTTCTGTTAAAAATTATAGTTATTTTTGTGAGCGCAAAAGTTTCTGTTTTGCATCAAGATCAAATCAACTATCACCCAACATGATCCCAAAGGCTTTACTTGGCACTTTATTGAAACAAAAACAATAAAACATGATTGCTACAGTAGCATAATCATGTGAACACACAAAAACAATAGATAAAAAGTTTGAGTTGTCTCCCAACAAGCGCTTTTCTTTAATGCCTTTTAGCTAGGCATGATGAGTTCAATGATGCTCGCATAAAAGATAAAGATTGAAATATAACAAGAGCATCATGAATCATAAGTTCCTCTCTCATAATAATTTCAGTAGCATCATGAATAGATTCATCCATATAACCATCAGGTAAAACATTCTTTTCATGATCCAAAAGCATAGAAAATATATTACTCTTTATGGCATACATGTCATCATAATAATCATCATAAGTAGCAACTTTGTTCTCATCATAATAATTTTAAACCTCTTCCGAAATAGTGTATGTATCACTAAATAAAGTCATGAACTCTCCAAATCCACTTTCATCAATATTGTAATAAGATTCAACACCCTCCAAAATAGTGGGATCACTACTACCTAGTTGACACTCTTCCAAACCCACTTTCATCATTGTAATCATCATAAATAAGAAGCATGCTATCATCATAATAAATTTTCTTATTGAAAGTAGAAGGAATCAAATGAATCTTCAAAGCATCCCCAAGCTTATGACAAGCATTATTTTCAGCAAATAAATCTTCAAACATTTCATACTCATCAAACATAGCATCCCCAAGCTTGTGGTTTTGCATATCATCATAATCATTCTTATCAATAGCATGAATGGCACCAATAGTATATCAAACAATATTATCATATTCTTCCAAGCAAGTGCCAAAAAGATTTTCAAGACCATAAAAGACATCATTGTTTTCCCAAGCATAATCATCACAACAAGTAGTAGGCATCACAAAATCATACTCAATATCATCATCCTCCATCAACATATTTGATTCACTTTCATGAGGCACAATGGTGATAGGAGCAATATTACATGGGAGAGATACCTTTTTACCTCTATTTTTTCTTCTTCACCACCTCACGTGTGGGTTTAATCAATTTCTTCGAGCTTCTCGTTGAAGAGATTGATTGGATAGGAAGCTCCTCATCATTACCTGATTCATCATAAAAAACACTAGGAGGGTATTGGGAAATATTTTCCCTTTCATTAGTACTCTCTTCATATTCTATTTGTTTTCTTGTCTTTAGATAGTTGGCAATATAAGTCGGAATTGCTGTCAAATTCGCTCAATTGGGGTTTTTCGGTTTGTGGGTCCAAGCGGCGATGCCCGAACATACCCCGTGTAGTCGACCCGTAAAAGAGCATCTACTGCGAATATCCTTTTTCCCGGGTCCGTTTGCGGGGTCTGACTCTGCCCTCGCCCGCGTCCACCCGCGAAGCCGTTTTTCCGCGAACTGCAAACGTGTTTTGCGAGTCGGCGTTATACGGGGTCTGCTAGAGATGCTCTTAGTTCCGGTTCCAGACACCAATAAGGGCAAATCTGGAGTGTTCCCCTCGAGCTTATTACTCCTCATGGCCAGGGTTTTCAGCATTTTTGATTGCTCCAAGCTTGCAGGCAACCTACCAGTTATGTTGTTTGTAGAGACATTTAAGCTAGTGATGGACAAGTAGGAGTTCCAGATCCAGCCAGGTAATGGACTAGTGGATGCTCTTACCCACTGAAAAATTAGTAAGTGCTGCACATGCACGAACATGCATGTTCCAGTTCACCATTAATCCCATCCCACTTGGCATGGGTTCATGAGATCGGGACTTGGTCACCGAGGAGATCACACGTCCAATAGCTCTTGAAATAAACAATTCAAGTCATTGATTTGCCACCACGGCGTCAATGATTCACCACGCACCTATATAAATTAACCCGTCGTGGTGAATCATTGATGCTGCGGTGGCGAATCATTGACGCCGCCGTGGGGACTTTCGTTTCCCTATACAAAGAAAGTCTGGTCTGACGTTAATTCACGGGTACACACCTTATATACAGGTGTCATTAGACTTATCACCTTTGGATCGTCGTGGAGTATTAGAGTAGTAGGAGCCGTGATGATATTGGTTAACCAACCTTTGCGCTGATGCCTAGCATCTTGCGATGTGATTAAATCTATGTAATACATCGAGGTCTCCCAGATCATTGCATAGCATCTTGATCACCGCATCACGGTTGATATGGCCACCTTTCACATGGGTATCATAGCATCTTGATCACCGCATCACGGCTGAAATGACACAATAAAATTTCTTTTGTGCTTGAAACATTACTTGATGTTTTTTAAATTAAATCTGGCCTCAGCATTGGTTGATGCGGATAACCAAAAAAATATTAGTTGATGAGGGGGACAAACAAATTCAAAACCTGCATTGCCTAAATAGATCACAAATTGATTTTATATATATATATATATAGGATGGACAGATGGACGAGTCAACGACTTTGCGTTTGAGGGAGAGTGGAACAAAATTAGTAACCCTAGCTAAATTAGGTTTTTATACGGGTACCAGCACCGCTGGATGGAGTTCGTTGACTAGAGATGCCAGATTGGCTTCCGGCCCAATGCAAGGTCGAGTGGCAGTACAGTATATACTATATTGGCTAGCTGTAGCTAGGTAGAGGTACACACAGAGGCAGAATTGATCCGTGCATCTCCATCTCGCCATGACGCTAAGCAGCTGGGTGTGCCTTGCAGCGCGGCTGCTGCTGATGATGTCGGCGGCGGCGGTCGCTGGGAATCCGGCCATGCCGATTGGGCAGCCCAACTGCAACACCACCTGCGGCAACGTGAGTGTGCCTTACCCGTTCGGCATGGGGTCGGGCAGGTGCTACTGGCCAGGGTTCAAACTCAGCTGCCACCACGGAAGCAAGCCCCAAGGCTGCTCCTCGGCGACGGCGGTGCTGGTACGTTTGAGGTCGTCGACATCTCCCTGCAGGACAAGTCGATGCGCGTCGTCAGCCGCGAAGTTCATGCCATAGAGATTGCCGGTTCGGGCGACGGGCGCGGCCAGTGGAGCTGGAGCCTTGGTCTCGGTGGTGGGGTGTCATACGCCCATACCCATACATGCTACACTCGTCGGCAAACGAGTTCATCCTCATGGGTTGTAATGTGCAGGCGACGCTGCTAAGCATGTTAGACTTAATCTTGATTCATGTATGTGCATAGTTTGTTTTTCAGATGGTTAGTGGGTTTAGTGGCCCGAGTGGAGGCTGGGTTAGGGCGTGCGTGAGCCAGCCCGGTGTATATATATGTGTTGATCAGATGAATGGAAAGAAGGCCAAGACACCTCCCTCCAACTGTTGCGGCCCCTCCTACCGGTCACGGCGGTATTTTGATTTTCGGCCGAAAGAAAGGATTTCAGCCATCTCGGCCTGGGCGAAATCTATCTTCGGCCAAAATCGGTCAAATTTCAGTCAAACTTTGGCAGAAGTTTTTTTAAATGGCCGAAATTCGGCCATCTCGGCCTGTGGCGAAGAAATCTCAGATTGAAAATCAAAACGCTCCCCCGTTGGCGCAGCTCTCCTCTACGTTTTGCTGTTGGCGGGGGCGTGTGAGGCCCTTGAGTAGAAGTAGAAATTCGTTATCTTTGGCGTTGGGTAGACATGTCTTGCTGCTGCAGCTGACGTGATCAAGCTTTGCTTAGGCGGTACAATCAAACGTGGATGAAGTTGGTTGAGTATGTTCTTTAGCATGGCGGGTGAAGGTGAGTTAAAGGTACGACGGACTTCTTTATCATTTTGAGGGCTGCTCAAACATGTAAAATGAATCAAAGATTTGTGTTTCTGCTCAGGAACTTACCATCAGTTGTTCTTCCTACATCTCTGAATCTGAATGACAGCACTGAAATCAGAGCTCCATTTTTTTTTTTTGAGTAGTTTGGATTGCTTACCATATGTGTCACATGGTTGAAATCAGAGCTCCTGCGGCTGGGAACGGGCAACACCGTACATTCCAGGGATGATTAACTTCAAACTAGTTGGGCATCATTGAAGCTGTTTCTAATCATAAGGGCCTCTTGGATACACAGGATTCTGAAAGTGTAGGAAAGGACATACACATGAACCTCTACTACCATAGTGTAGCAGTTTTGGATTTGGAATTACCACTTCCCTCCCAGCTTCCCGCCAAAACACTTTTGAGGTGCTCGGAGCCGTTGATTTCCCACATTAGGTTGGCATCTACCGTTCATCAATTGTCAATGCTACGTATCCAACGGCTAGCATGCGCCGGATTCACCTCTCCGGCCGTGAGTCGCAGGTCCACACTGAACCAGCAGCATTAACCACGTAGAAGCTTTACAGTATTTCCCTTAAAAAAAACATAGAAACTACGTGCAGAAACTTACACGTCTATGCTCTGGCCGGTCCCAATGGATGGATTTTTTTAGCTTGACCGAGCCACTTTGGCACATTGGTGAATAAACAGATAAACAGTCAATCGCATGTTCTTCAGCACAACACGCGGGAGAAGGCGATTTAAAGGTGCCACCAACTTCCTGATAGTTTCAGAATTAGTTAAACTTCATCAAACAAAGTGGTTGCAGTTACAATGAGAATTTGTTTCTGCTTCCAAGCATTAGGGCGACTTTGCTACGCGGGATTCTGAAAGCATATATAGGAAGGACGGGCACAAGAATATGATATAGATGTGCATGTGCAAAACAGAGAATTTACAAGATAAAAGCCAGAACTTTTGTAAACTTTACGTACATGTTTGGTTCACAGGAATACGAAGAACGCATATATCCTAGTAAACTGAGTCAAACCAAAGCCAAACACACTTGAAAAATTATACATGCTTCATGTGTACGTATGAATTATAAAATGAGTTTCAAGTGGGTCGTACAATAATATCCAGCGGGGCAAGAGAGAGAATTCAGCTGGTTATTATTCTTACAAGAAAATAGCATATGAGTAGTTCAGACTGTCCATTCATATTACAAGCTAAGGCGCTTTACACAATAGCCGTTGAAGAGTGTTCCAGATCGTAGCAAGTGATGGAGTCCTGACTCTGTGTTGCCATGGAGGGGCCTCTTCCTGCTGGGATCATCCTGTTGATGCTAACCTTCATCTTAATAGCAGTGCACAGCTTGCTGAGTACCCTGTCGGTGAACCGAAAGTAAGCCTTCCTCGCGACCACGCTGCATATGAAGGTTGTGAAAACCATGGAGATTCCAAATGCAAACCCGAGCAGAGTAAATAGACAAGTCAGCGTGCCAAATCTGAGTTGAAGTTTACGGTGCCGGTGTTTGTTACTCTCTGGCACACAGATTCTGTCAAGTGGAGGCCCGCATAGATTTTGGTTTCCCAAGAACGAGTCCAAATCGAAAGTTTGCAATTGATTTCCTGACGGTATCTCCCCTGAGAGATCATTGTAGGACAAATTCAGGAAGCCCAAAGAAGTTAGCGACGCAAAGCTGTCAGGAATTGGACCCGATAGATCATTCCATGAGAGATCGAGTGACTCTAAATCCACCAAATTCCCAAGTTCAGCAGGGATACTTCCTCCAATGTGGTTCCTTGACAGATTCAAGTTAATCAGTGAAGATAAAAATCCTATTTCGTTTGGAATCTCACCACTTAATAGGTTTGCTGAGAGGTCAATGCCCTTCATCACGTACATTTCTTCCTCATAAAGAAAATTATGACCTTTCGTCATTACCTCCAAGGTATCTGTGTATACGAAAAAGTAAGCACCCCCAAGACCATAAACCTTGTACTGAAGGAAAGGCGATGTTCTTCTGTCTTGGTCTTGATTGACCAGGTGCAAGGCTGTTAAATTTCCCCAAAAATGTGGTACAGGGCCAGATAGTTTGTTGTTCGAAAGATCCAAATAATGCAGAGCAGGAAGTTGGGACAGTTCTTCAGGTATTCCACCAGAAAACTGATTGGACCCCAACCTCACAAGTATCAGAGATTTTAGGCTGTCACCTATCCATTTTGGTATGTTTCCTGACAAATTATTTTCTGCAAGATCAAGGAACATCAACATTTGACATGACTGCAATGAGGTGGGCAATACTCCTGACAACCTGTTCTTGCTAAGATGCAGTGACATGAGGGAATTTAGAGAACCCATGGTAGATGGTATTTCTCCCCACAAGTTATTGCTTGAAAAGTCTACGGCATACAGCTCCGATTTCTTTTGCCAACAATTGGGAAGCTCTCCTGAAAGGTTGTTATCAGATAGGTCAATCAGTTCCAATGATATCATGTTGCATAAATCTGTTGGGATTACTCCACTAATGGAATTTTTTGACAGTGATAGGTAATGCAATTCTTTGTCTCGAAAGCTATGTGGCAATGGTCCTGATAAGTTGTTGCAGGATAGGTCCAACACTCGGATGCTAAGCGGCAAATCTGGAATGTTACCTTGAAGCTTATTATTCCTCATGCTTAGAGTTGTTAGCATTGTCAATTGCTCCAAGCTTGCAGGCAACATACCAGTTATGTTGTTTGTTGAGACATTTAAACTAGTCATTGACAAAGAGAAGTTCCAGATCCAGTCAGGTAATGGACCCCTGATGCCTGCACTGCCTAGATCGGTCATCTCGATTATAGTTTGTGATTGCAGCCAAGTTGGAAACTCTGGTCCTACAAGGCAGTCATGCAGTCCGAGATTTATGAGCTGAAAAGGTGGCATCCAGCTTTGTTTGACTACAATCTCGAATGAATTTGATGCTAGATCTAAAGTATCCAATCTTGACAAATTGGCAAAGTGGAGTTCCGATAGTGTGCCTTTAAATCTATTGAAGGAAATATCCAAGTATGTCAGGTTTGATAGGTTACCAATACCATGTGGCACAACTCCAGACAGTGAGTTCGCACTGAGATCAAGGATTCTTAAACCTGACATGACCTCAAGCCAACCAGATAGGTTTCCGGTTAACTTGTTACCAGAAAGTTCAAGGATCTGCAACCGCTTCATACAGGGAAACAGGCTCTTGGCTGCTTCTGCAATATCTCCTGACAAGATGTTCCCGGACAAACTGATTTGAACCAAGTTGCACAACCTACTAGCTGATGTTGGTATTGCTCCAGTCAACTTGTTGTCCCCAAGCCCTATGAACATAAGTGAAGTCAGTTTGCCAAGGTCATCAGGAATCATGCCCGAAAGCCCACAACTAGTCATGTCCAACTCTGAGAGGGCAGATAGCTTGTCAATCCAATTCGGCATGGAGGAATTCAGATCGTTATTCTTCAGATTAAGCAGCGTAAGGGAAGTGAAGTTGACTTGAGAAAGAGAAGTGAGGTCGGTGGCAGGAAGACTAGCATCATTCAGGCGAAGCACTTGGAGTGATGGTAGCATGTTCACTGCCTGCAGCCAATCCACAGAAGCGGCAAGATACAACCAACTGAGGTCGAGATACCTCAGGGATGTCAGCTTGGAAACCCAACGGAAGTTATTGACAGTGATCCCAGGACCTCCAAACGAACCCAGATCAAGATAGACGAGTCTCGACAAATTACCGAGTTGAGGAGGAGCTATTCCGCCAAAACTGGCATGCGACAGATCAAGATACCTCAACATCTTGAAGGAGCCTATGAATTCCGGGATGGGCACCGCACCAAAGTCACCATGGCTCAGGTTGAGGTGCACCAATCTGGTCAAAGCAGCCAAAGATGGACTGATCTCGCCTTTGAGGGAGTAACCACCAAGGTCCAGCTTGACGACATGGCCGGTCTTCTTGCTGCAGCTCACACCGCCCCAGTTGCAGCAGTTTTCTCCTTGCCATGAGCGTAACCTCCCACCAGCATCAGTGATGCTGGCGTTGAAGGCAGCCAGTGCATCCCTCTCCACGCCGATGCACGCAGCTTTGCCCCTGGTGAAGTTGATCACGAGGCACCATAGGGCCAACCCCGTGAGCAATCTGAGCATGGTATGACCTCCCATGGCTGTGGAGTAAACTGTGAAGCTAAACTAAGCTGGCCAGGTAATACAGACCTCCCATGGCATCTCAAGCATCGTATATCCTCCCATTGTATTGCAGATCAAGATTTGTCTTCTCTCCTTGTCTGGTCTCCCTGCATGTCCTTATCTCAAGTCTGGTCTCGTATACCTGTCTTGTCTGCTTGCAGTTTGTGCTGACCAGCCAGCGGTCTCATCGTTTCAAATTAAAATAACTGGTTAGACTGATGGTGCTGAGGAGACCCACAATTCTCAAAATTCTACCACAAATCGCGAGGAAGAGTGCCGCCTCCAAGAATTATATGGAGTGGCTATACACCACTTTCCAGTACGCCCTTTGCCCAAATCGAACATCTGCTTCGTCGTCGCCCTCTGTTCAGCCTGTTCCTTCGCCACCTGCAAGCACACCCCCAAATTTGAAATATGATAAGCTTCCTTCCCCACCTTCTGTAAGTGGCCATTTCTGGAACAATGTAATGTGGCCATGGTTGTCATAATAAGAATTTTTCAGAAGTAGTGTGCAGCTTGGTTCGATCCAATCCCCTGTCTTCATCCTAATTTGGTTCTGTAGTGTCACTGTGTCAGTGTGACTGTGCATGTACATGAAATTATCCAGACTGATCCCAGGAACTCTGAATGAGCCCAGATGAAGATAGCTGAGTCTGGACAAATTACCGAGTTGAGGAGGAGTTGTTCCGCCGTAACCGGCATGCGACAGATCAAGATACCTCAACATCTTGAAAGAGCCTATGAATTCTGGGATGGGCACGGCACGAAAATCCCCATGGCTTAGGTTGAGGTGCATCAATCTGGTCAAACCGGCCAAAGATGGACTGATCTCGCCTTTGAGGGAGTAACTACCAAGGTCCAGCTTGGCGACATGGCCGGTCTTCTTGCTGCAGCTCACACCGGCCTAGCTGCAGCAGTTTTATCCTTGCCATGAGCGTAACCTCCCACCAGGATCGTCAATGATGCTGGCGTTGAATGAAGCCAGCGCATTCCTCTCCACGACAATGCACGCAGCTGTGCCCCTGGTGTTGTTGATGATCACAAGGTAGCAAAGGGCCGGCATTATGAGCAATCCAAGCATTGTATGACCTCACATGGTAAATTAAGCTAGCTGGGGAACACGGAAGCATCTTATGACCTGACTTCACTGCTAGTCTGGTCTCCCTGCATGTCCTTATCTCAAGTCTAGGAGATAAGTCTAGTCTCCACCTTCTGCAAGTAGGCACAAATGGGATAATAACAAATCATGAGTAGTAAACTAGCTGGTAGTGTGCAGCTTGGTTCTATATATCCAATTCCCTCTCTTCGTCCTAATTTGGTCCTGTAATGTCACTGTGTCACTGTGTCTGTCTGTACAGGATATGAGTATACAGTACTACTTAAGCAATCTGCAATTAACAACGCTGCGGTAGTGGTAGAAGTATGAAGTTCAGGGTGTGAGGGGGAGGGAGATTCCAACCTCTGACTCGTCGGCGTCGGAGGCGTGTCTCTGTAGCTCCTCGACGGTCCGCTCCGCGCCGCATCCGCCTACCTCTCCCTCCGACGGCGCCTCCGACCCGCCCCCGCCACCGCCGGAGGCTGACGCGGCGAACCTGGCCGCGCACGGCCACGGTCGCAGGGAGACGCGGCAGCTGTGGTAGGGCCTCGGAGCCGAGCCGCAGAGGAGCAGGCGCGGGCGGCATTTCCGGCGATGCGGGGCCGCGGCGGCGACGACCAGCAGGAGACCGGCGGCCATCGCCGGAGGAGATGGAGGCAAAAAAAAGGAAGACTGGTGGGACTAGACGATGGGATATTTCCCCAGGGAAGAGAAAGAAAGGATGCGTGCTGTCGATATTTCAATTTGAAGACTGGATTTTCTTGGATTTTTTTTCTATTTTAAATTTTTTTTACTATCCAAACCCGGGAGCATCTGCACCTATTTTTCTGGGACATATATCGCCGATTTTCTAATGGAACAATCAGTCTATAGTTTCCGTTGCAAGGGATCATGAAATCTTTATCATAATTGGTTCACTTCTACTCCCTCCGTTCAGAATTACTTGTCACAAGAATGGATGTATCTACAACTAAAATACATCTAGATACATTCATTTCTTAGACGAGTAATTCCGAACGGAGGAAGTATCTTTTTAGAAAAAAGCCAGGTTAAACTATCACATTTCTGCAATGTACTATTCTCTTGAGAGCCTCAAATTTTATTGTTTTTTTAGGGGAAGACTTAAGCTTTATTAAAAGTTCGTAGTTCCATCTGCTGTAATCTCCGAGCTTATACACTCTGGAGGTACATGAAGCCAGGTCTTACAAAGAAAATTCTTACAACCTTCCCTTGCTAAGATATGTACGACTTTATTCGCAGACCGACGCACCCAAGCAATTCTAAAGCCACTAAACGTAGAGAGTAGCGTCTTCAACTTTTCTACTATTTGCCCATTGCCAGATAGATCCTTCTGCTCACTCGAGATCTTCCGAACGGCAACCTGTGAGTCTGTCTCAAGGATCAACCTCTGGATGTTTAGTTCTTGGGCAAGGATAACAGCTCGTCGGCACGCTAGTAATTCCACCGTCTCCGCATCAGCAGCAAGAGGAAAAAAATGGCACGCTCCCGCAATGAACTCACCATGGTTGTTCCTGAGAACAGCTCCTCCTCCTCCTTATCCTTGGTGTTTGGCCAGCGCCCCATCAGAATTCGCTTTAACCCAACCATCGTCAGGTTTGCTCCACTTGTCCTGTCCCCTTACCACTGACTGTTTGATCACCGTGTCCTTGCTCGACCTCCACTCTTCCGTCAGGTACAATACTCGTTGAAGTACCAACTTTGGATCTTCCATCTGGTTGGTGTCCCTTGCCTTATTACGTGCTAACCAAAGCTCATACCAGCTCCTCAAGACTAGATCCCTTTCTTCATTCCCCGTCCTGCTCAACCGGTCCAACACCCATGCTCTCATTCCGCTGTAGGCCGCAATCCCTTCAGGCAGTCCCGCTAAGGGGGCGGCCACCGTGTCACCAAGCGGCTTCCAGTAATGGCGTGAGTGGGGACAGCGCCAGAATCTATGGATGATGGTCTCCTCCCTGCCACACGCGGCACGGAAGATTCCAGGCTTGATTTTCCGTCGGTGAAGCTCCATACCAACCGCCAGACCATTAGATAGCATGTGCCATGCATGTATTTTTATCTTATTCTGCAAGTCTGCACTCCACAACTCATTCCAACTCTTATGATCAGCCACAGATGAGGATCCTGAAGCCTGCTCCCTTTTGGTTGCCTTCAGCGACATACCAAGATGATATGCTGAGCGGACTGTAAAATGCCCACTCTTTGTGAAGTTCCAAGCCTTGTAGTCCCTTTTTCCCTGACCGCCTATGACAATAATTTTGATATCTGCTACACCCCCTTTAGAGAAAACCCGGTTCAGTTTGTCGACATCCCACTCAGAAGACTGGACCTTTAGGAAATCTGCCACCTTGGTTAAATTTGGGACAAACACAGCACCCAGTGGTGTCATGCTCCCTGCCCCTGGGGATCCAATTGCTATTATGTACATTGATTGTAGAGCCGTCTCCCACTCTCCACACCAACCCTTGTGCTAACAGATCCCTCCCATGCATTAGACTTCTCCATGTGAAAGAGCAACCTTGTGGACAAGGGGCTGACATTATATCCATTTCCTGAAAATATCTAGCTTTTAACACCCCTGCGCATAATGAATTTGGCACCATAATGATCCGCCACACCTGCTTTGCTAGAAGAGCTTGGTTGAAAATCTCAAAATTTCTGAACCCCATTCCACCTTTCCTTTTTCTCGTGCACATTTTATCCCACGCCACCTAGTGGACTTTGCGTTCCCCATCGACTGCTCCCCACCAGAATTTCGAAGAGATAAATTTCAGGTTCCATCACATTTTCTTGGAGAGCTGGAGGCAGCTCATTGGGTATGTCGGTGTTGCTTGCAGCCCCGACTTCACCAACACTTCCCTCGCAGCCTTTGACAAACCTTGTCCTTTCCACCCGGCAACTTTTGCTTTTGATGATTCTTTCACGTGCTTAAAAGACCCATCCTTAGATCAACGTTCACTAAGGGCCTCTGATTCAACCCCAATGCGTTTTTCAGCTCACATTTGCTTTCCTCCCTACACCCTTTGCCAAAAAAGATAGACGATTTTTGCATACCTTCTGACTGGACGCCTCTTCATATACATGAATAATGGATCTAAGCCTCATCATATTAGAGTGAGAGGCTTATAGAAACACTATGCTATCATCGGCAAAGAGAAGATGTGTGATACTCGGTCCCGTCCTGCCAAAAGATACCCGCTGAATCTCCTTCTCCTGTTGCGCTTGCTTGAGTAGCGCTGAGAAGCCTTCTACACAGAAGAGAAAGAGATACAGAGACAACGGGTCCCCCTGTCGAAGCCCCCTCTAGGGAGAAAGCCTTCTGATAAATCACCATTCAGTTTCATAGAGAATCTTGCAGAGGTGACACATCTCATCACCATGGCCGTCTGATAATCCACAAGTGTAGGCTTGGCCCCTCGCGAGGGTCTTGTGATGTTGGTGTTGAAGCTGGGCCGTACCTGGCCATCGATGAAGCCACGTGGTGGGCTCCAGGCAGGCAGGGCTGGATACCCCCATATCCAGGACACCGACATAATCCCCTCCCTCGCTCCCTCCGATACTGCACCAGTTGTAGATAATTCAAACTAGGAGCTCAAATGGATTCGAATAGCAGATCCAGCGCAGCCGAAAACTTCAAGCCGGCGCACCCGCCGCACGCACGCACGCATACACCAGAGAGAGTGTAAGAACCAATTTCCTCAGAGATCGAAGAACAACCAAATTCTATTCGGATAAGTGGAATTTCATGGACAAACTAGGTACAAGGAGGGAATTCGGGAGTTCAGATACTCGGCTTTTTGTACAGAGATAGGGTTCTACCTAATCCTATGAATTTATCGAATACAAGACTTGCCCGATCCAGCCTCGGAGCTCAGCTTATATCTATGATCCAGCTCACCGCTGTAAAACATAAACATCACTTAATGGTTACAAAGCAGTGACTGAGCTTAACGAAAGGGTGAAACGGTGAGGAACCCATCCGAGCCGTTGAGCCGATCTGAAATGGTAACTTCTCATCTAGGTCGTTGCTTGTCTAAATCCATCTTGCTTCTTTTTCCTCCCCTTCAGTAGTTGTGTGGTTCAGGTCCTGACAATGCCGCAGCCATGACGACCGCCTTGTCCTCGAGGCAAAACAGTTTATGACCAGGAAATGTTCTGTTGAGGCTCTCCCAATGCACTAGGCACCGCCCCACTGGATTTATACAAAACTTTTCTAATTATATACGAATTATTTTTTTAACATAAATATTTTATTAATTTGCTAGTCTTTTGACATCTATATTTTCAAATATAATTTATGTTACATTAAATGTGTATTTGGAAAGAACATTTATGTTCATTTTTTAACGATCAATGAGAACACTTTTGGCTGCAATGAATCTCTGCTAGATCTATGCAAATTAACAATGAAAAAAAATAATCTTCTTCATGATTGATGCCTATCAGTAGATGTACTATTGTGTATTTTATGCATTTGAAACTAGTATCTTTTATATCTTTCTCAAAGCTCTAGAGAATATGTGTCTACAAAATATCTTGATATAGATCCCTGATAATATGATTGTTCATATCAGATGGAATAATAGAACCATTAATTGTCACTATTCCATTAAGCCGATTCTTATTTATCCACCAAGACGAAAGCTGAGAAGTTGATTGGAGCCCTTGTTTGGACAAAGTTTGCCGATGGCGAGGCAAGATGGTGGAGGATATTGTCTGCGACCCCAGTCTAGATCTCATTGCAGGAACATCAGAATGGTGTTGTCCCTTCTTGGCAGATCCTACTAACATAAAAACAATGATGATTGTTATCGATGTTAAAACCGGCAGACCTCGGGGTAGGGGGTACCGAACTGTGAATCTCGGGTCAATGGTAACAGAGACATGGGAGACAATGTTTATCCAGGTTCGGGCTCTCTTGATGGAAATAAAACCCTATGTCCTGCTCTTATTTATATTAATGAAGTCCTGTGCCTCTGCCTTGTGAGTAGTAGTTTGGGACGTACAAGTAGGAGATGAGCGGCGGGCCACAACACAGAAGGTGACCTAGAAACATGATAATTCGATACTATTTTCAGGTCATACAGCTTCCATACAACATCATGCCATATGAATTACCATATATAGTCAGCTTCCATGCAACATCACGCCACCATGGCGTCAACATCTCCAGTATGCTTCTTGCTAGGTGATTTCAGCAACGGCACCCCTGGTCGTTTAGGTATTTGCTGTGTACCTGGCATGTCAAATTCCACATGTCTTCAGTAATAGTTTGGGAAAGAAGAACTGGTCCACAAACAACCAGCGCTAATACAACAATTGTCCTATATTTCCATGCGAAATGACAACTGAGAAAAGATCAAACTAGATAAGCATGCAACGCTCGCCCTATATCTTAAATTATATGTCACGGCAGAAGTGTGAATTGTTCTGGTGAGAATTTCACCGTTAGCATCCCCAAATAGCTCGCGTTTGACTTGGAGCTGGATGTATATCATCTCACATCTCAGTGCTATATATCAACATAATGTGTTCAAAACCTCCCTATGTTCCCCCCCAAACAAGTCTTGAGATGAATATAGTATCATGACCTAGCATATCTTACGATGGATTATCCACCCTGAACCCCCCAATATCGATGTGTGTGAAATGACGATTCCGTCACCAACTCCATCAGGAAGAACATGGATTAATCTGGTAGTTTAGCATGTATCGTTGGAAGTAACAGAGAGCAAGGCAGGGGTGAAAATAAAGTAGAGTCAGTTACCTGGAGCAGTTTGGAGATATGCCGAGATGCTACTTGCGTCGAAGCCCCAGGCTAAACCAAGAGTCCTCTCGGCGCGAAACTCGGCCGCTTGCGTGATAGTCTTGGTCTGCATGTCAACAGCAAGCACCCAAGCTGTGTGTTCGCTTTGGCGGTAGTCAATCTTGGCGAGGAAGTGAAAAATGGCATCATTCTGCAGGCTGAGGGTGGGCAGGCCAACGTGGAGAGTCGACAAGGTTGGGAGGGTAGCCGCTGTGGTACCAGAATCAACCTTTATATGGGTGGAATCGAGGTTGCCTTCGGTGTGCCAGTCCTCGGGCCAGGACCGATTTGCCTTCTGGATGCTCCATGCCACGACCTCCCAACGATGGGAGGGGGGCGTAGAGGAGCTTCTGTCGGGGTGAGGCAGCATCTCGACATACTTGATGGTGTTGCCAAGGACCGCAATGTTGCGATGAGACCTTGGATTGCCAGCGCCCACGTTGGGGCGGGGCCTGAGGGGCGGTGGCAGATTCAGGCAGCTGAGCGTGGGGCGTCCGGCGAGCACGTCGCAGAAGATGATGTTGCGCCAGAGGTCCACCCAGGCCACGGTGCCCTTGGGTCCTCCAATGGTGAATGTCTTGGTTGTAGAGTGTTTTTGTGGAGATGAATCTATCACCACCGGCTTCTTGCTCCAGGTCTTGGTAGCAGAGTGATAGATGCAGAGCTGAGGAGATTTTTTACCCCAGAATAAGTGAGCTTGTGCGGCAACGACGAAGTGACCGAACTCTGCCTGTCCATGGGGGCGTAGGTTGCCGGTGCCGGTGCCTTTGTTGGGCTCGCGCATGATGGCGAGCGAGAAGCCGTTGATTTCGTGTTGTGGGCCAGGGTGCGGGAGGTGGTAAAGTTGGCAGTAGCAGGCGTCGTAGACGAAGTATTGGCGATTTCGGAGAAGCTGGGCATCGGTTGGACGCTTACCGGGGACGACGCATAGGAGGACGAGGCCGCCGTCGGTCTCGGTGGCCACGATGAAGGGCGATACGGCGAACTCGGTGTGGTCCATGTGGGTGGCGTGGACGCAGAAGTAGGAAACGAGCGGCGGGGCGACGGCGCAGAAGGTGACCTGGAGTCGGCCCCTGAGATTGGGGGCCCCGGCCTCCATATCGATGACGGCGGTGGTGGCGTTCTTGCGGTCGGCGAAGTAGGCGCGTGGATCGATGAGGACGAAGGGCGGCCGCTCGCCGCCGCCGTCGTCGTCGGGGTAGCCGTAGGCGGGAGGAGCCGGTGGCCACTGCATGTCCTTCTCTTCGCCGCCGCCGTCGGGGTAGCTCCAAGAATCGGCCATCAATCGATCCCAAGTCGATTGCCTTGTTCATGCTGGATGGATCACAAATCGTTGCTTCGTCTCGGCGGGTGTGTGGATGGATTTATGGGGTGGGATTGGCACGATCGATCCGTGTTGGGTGGGAAGATGAAATCGAATTGGAGTGGGAGTCGGGGTCAAAGGGGATCAATGAACGCAGGCCTCCGCCGCCGCCTGCTGCTGGGAGGAGCGAGTGGGAGCGGTGGGTAGTTATTGCCGGGGCTAGGGTTTTATTCGGGCCTCCTCCTCCGACCGCCGCCACTTTGGGCTGCAACTTGGGCCACGCCCCAGCCCACGGCGAACCACCTCCCTATTTTGTTCTCTTCATTTATTATATTATATCCCCCTCAAAAAAATTATTATATTATATATGATCCTCAAAATAATTATTATTATATTTATTTCTCAAGAAGAATATTATTATATATAAGGAAAACAAAACAGTTTAACATCAGCAGTAATACCAGGCACTGTCCGCGCGGCAAGCATGATAGGCAATCTTCAAACCGTTCAAAAAATAAAATAAGCATCACTAGGTTCGTCGATCAGCAAGCGTTTACCTTTTTTTTTACTAGGACAATGTCCGTGGTTGCCACGGGACAGCATAAAAATGTTGCACTGGTTGCTTTCGTCCCTGCAACTTCATCGCTTCTTCCATTTATTCTAATTTTTTTCGACATGCATCTTATTTCTCCTACCCCACCAAGACAAATTTTGATCTACCTTCGCTCTCTTTTATCATCGCCTACTCATTACTCTACCTTCGGTGTCATCACTTCATACAGTTTTACTTGCACATGACAAGATAGCTCTAGGCCTAGCTTCTCAACAATGTATAAGTCGGGGCTAGGGTTTTACTCGGGCCTCCACCTCCTCCTCCTCCTGACCGCCACCACTTTGGGCTGCAACTTGGGCCACGCCCCAGCCCACGGCGAAACATCTCCCTATTTTGTTTTCTTCATTTATTATTATGTATATAATCCTCAAAAAAGTTATTATTATTGTAACATCCCAAATTTTCAATTTGGAATGTTATACATAGTCATTCATGCATATCATATTTTTCTGCACATTCGTTTTGCGATCCTCGAAAATCTAATCAATGAAGATAGCTCTAGGCCTAGCTATGACAAGATAGCTCTAGGCCTAGCTTCTCAATGTTGGAAATATGCCCTAGAGGCAATAATAAATTGGTTATTATCATATTTCCTTCATTGGTGCGCGTCGGTGCTATATAAACGGCTTTTAACCCCTTTCCGCGACGGAATTTGGAACCGTCGTCAAGTGAGTGTGGGCGATAGGGGGTCCTTCCCACACGACCCCGAAATCGTCGGGGATAGGCCCTCCTGGGACACAGGCTAGAGCCGTGTGCGATCGGGCGAGGCAACGAAACTCAATCATTTCCGTAGGTATGTACATCTCACACGGTGAATCTCAAAAAAACATCGCGCGTCCAGTTAATACCCTGCTCTCCTCTGAACAACAACGAAAACATCGCTCTTGTCTAAAAAAACGAAAACATCACTCAAGAAAAACTATGTAGTGCTCACACCTCAAAAACACAAATACTTCTCGAGCTGCTTGGTCCCAGCTGTCGGCCACTCCTTGCGCAATTCTCTCGTTTATTGACTACATAGGTTGACAATGGTGTGGGACCGTGATGTCAGGAAACCAGGAGGAAGCAAAAAAAATACAGTTGTAGTATATAATAAGGAGGCACTTGCGTACGTGCGGCTATGGCCCTGGTTGGTCCCCACTATCATCCTCTCCAAGTAAAGTCATCTCCTCATTACTCATGTCTGTTGACCATGTTGATAACGCGAGACGACGGCGCCACGGCGAGCGCAACAACTGGAAGGACGACAGAGTGGGCCTCGGGGGCCCTACGGATGGTCTGATACAGCGCCCGCTGCTCATTCGGGAAGCCAGGATCATAGGTCCACATGTCCGCGACGGCATTGTCGTTCGCTTGTTCACCGGTGCTCGTTGACGAGACGGAGGTTGCAACACAGGCCCTCCTGCGCTGATAGCTCTTCCGCCATTAGGGCGTCGAAGTGCGGCCGCACCTGCTCTATGGTGAACACGGCATGAACCGATTTGGACAGTGGTGCCGGCTCCTGGTCGGAAGCTACGTTCATCGTCTGATTGTCGTCACTCAGCTCGGCGAGCTCGCTGGCGAGCCAACCTGTCTACTGTCAAGCACGAGTCTGACTGCCCTGGCCCACCTAGACCGCCTCCCTCGCCCGCGCGTGCTTTCCGCCCGAAGCGGTCAGCGCCGCCCGTCTCGCTTCCCGGTGCAGGCGATTGCTCCGCCTTCAAACGACACAAGTGTTGTCCGTCCTTCCGTCTGCCGCCCACATTAATGATACGCGATTGCCGAGGCGGCTACTCCGGTGCCACACGTCTGGCCCTCTGCCGCCCACCATTGCTATATAAACTGCTGCGCCGACCATAGCCGCAGTCATCCGCATCCGCTTCCTTTCTCCTGTCCACACCACTACTGCCCACCATGGCTTCCTCGTGCTCCAGCGCTCTTCGGGACGGGCGGATGACGAACCACAAGGAGATGGCAGCCATTGCTGCCGACTCCCTGGCCGGCAGGCAGCCGGAGGACGACGGCGTCCCAATGGAGAACATGGTAGTCGACGATCCGGCGCCAACCCCCTCCTCCGTGTCATCCTTGCCGGTGCATTGCACCATGACCATCGGCGAGGCCCGTGCCCAATCCATGGACACGCTGAGGCAGAAGCGTGAGGAGCAGTTCCGGGAGGCGCAAGCCGACGCCGCCTACAACCACCATCTCCTCCAGGAGCACCTGCAGGCGGAGGAGCAGATCGCCACAGAGCGGGCGGAGCAGGAGGTGCTGCTCGACTCGTACCGGTCCGCCCGCGAGGGCCGACTCGAGCGCTGGCGGTACCGCATGCGGGTGGCGGAGGCTGCGGCCGTCTACAAAGAGGGCGATGAAGCGGGCGAGGCGCTGTTTGGCGAGACCAAGGACGAGGCAGAGGACAATGCTGGCTCTGACGAGTCCCCGCTCCGCTGGCGTCGACGAGGCCCTACTCCGCCGAGGCCCCGCGGCGCCAACAACGAGGCAGAGGACACCGCCGGCTCCGCTGAGGCCCCGGCCCGTCGGCACCGAGGCGGAGGCCCTACTCCGCCAAGGCCCCGTGGTGCCAACAACGAGGCAGAGGACACCGCCGACTCCGCCAAGGCCCCGCCCTGCCGGCACGGAGGCGGAGGCCCTACTCCGCCGAGGCCCCGCCCCGCCAACAACGAGGCAGAGGACATCGCTGGCTCAGCCGAGGCCCGACCCTGCCGACAACGAGTGGGGGGATTTCCCCCGCTCCGCCGAGGCGCCGCCCCGCCGGCAACGAGACCGAGGACATCGCTGGCTCCGTCGAGGCCCCGCCCCGCTGCCAACGAGGTCGCGCCATACAGAAAACGAGGAAGAGTAGAACACGGTAGGTCGCCGCCGCTCGGGTCCAAGTAAGGCCACCGCTGCTACCCTCCGGTTGAAGCCAAGGGTTGACCATTGATGGCGATTAGCTTCTTGGCGGTGACATGGAGTCGGAGAGCTATGTTGGAGAAGGACGTTGCTTCTACTTAACTGCTGGTACAGTTGGCTCACTAACACGTGGGCCCAGCAAGCATCTGGGCCACATTTCAGTTACGCAACTGCACATGTAGCTAAGTCACTGAAGCTCAGTCCGCTGGAGAAGAAGCTTTTGTTTGGCTCAGCCGGACACAGGTGGGTAGCTTCAGTTAATTTATTATACCTCTAGTGCACCCCTTTTTAGTTGAAGAATGTATGAAATGTATTGAAATCTGGCATGTTCTGACCGTGCATGAATGAATTTAGTTCGATTAGTTCGAATTCTTGTATCACTGGCATTGGATGAACATGCAAAACAAAACGTACTAGCATTATTCCCAGGGTGATCACCTCATTTGCAGCAGTTTCACATGTACTCCCTCCGGTCCTTTTTAGTCTGCATACAAGTTTTGTCTGTAGTCCAAGTATCTCTACTTTGACCAGAGTACAAAGAGTTTGAGCAGCTTTTTAGTGTTCCTCTACATTGCAATCAAACACGCAGGCCTGGCAATTCATAGAGAACATTCAAAACAATCGATGATTATGCATCTGAGCGATTCACATGTCAGAGCCAATATTTACATCACAACTAAAGAATAAAGAAAAATAGATCGACGTTGCTGACAGCAAGGGCGTCCCATTCAAAACTATCAAACGCATGTCTTCTTGCTAACATCACTGAGCAAAATTTGACAAGGTTGTCCCATTCCAAAATGTCAAATGCGTGTTGTTTTGCGTACATCAATGAGCAAACTTGACAAGGGTTTCCCATTCCAAAATACCAAATGCCTATGATTGTGGAATGGGCAGGGTTTGCCATCAGTTCAGACATTGACATGGCACCTCGTGCTAAACAAACCAGCTGTTCTTTTTGTGCAATTCCACCAAAATCAACCAAATTCGTGCATAGCTTGTATGATTTCGCCTTTATATGTTGCAACGCTTGAACATATCGGCACCTCCTTTCTTGTGGTGGAAATGAATGATTCAAGAATATTCGATGTATTCGTGAACATTTTGTGCAGTTCCCATTGAAATCAAGCTGAGCACCCCTGTTTGCATAAATACAAAAAAGTGATTAGTATAAAGCAAATTGTACTATGAATTGACAGTTTAAACAGTCAACCTACATGATCCATGCAGAGCACACATTTAAAAAATGGAACTCACCGGAAGGAGTCGTAAAACAACATTGTACTGACCATCACCGCAACAAAGATGGAGATCCGTGAGTCCTTCTGAGCTGAAGTTAGTTTGTTCTTGTGGGTAATAATGTAACCATCCTTCAACTGCTCCCTTCTTAAGAAGAGAGGCTTGGCTTCTTTTTCCTGGCATAATCGGAACTAGGCACTTCACATACTCCATATTCTTCTTCAAAGGAGGATGATCATGTTGTCAAAGACAAGAGGACCACTAAATAGCATCCCTGTTTGCTCGAAAAAAAGGAAAGGAAATATTTAAAACAACACGGATGAAGCACTTCTCAAGGACAATACCACTTTCTCATGACATTATCTAAACAGTAGCACAACACCAATAGAGATGACAAAGCTCAATCATATGGATGAAATCCGTGGGCGAGTACCAACCTTTGTCAGGAGGCTTATTGTGTAGAGCATACAGATCAAGCACTTCTCCGGAACCATCTGTAGTTATCTACTGTGGTTGCCATGCTTACTATATACTCCTCAATTTAGTTTAATGTTTCCAACATCTTATTGTGCAGTTCCACTAAAATATATGATATCTTCAAAGAAGATCCCTGTTTGCACAAGTAGAGATAATTACATATTACATTAAGAGTGGCATCAAATCAGTTGCAAAACAATTGCTCGTTCCAGCCATAGCAATAAATTAAGATGCAAAACTATATCATTACTTGTGTCATCAGAGTTCCAGTGCTTCATTACAGCACTGGGAGTTGATTTTTGTTTTTCTTCCGCCTGTTCTTCCCCTTCATCACTTGGTTCAATAACAGACAAGCTTCACCTTCAATGTAAGTCAATTAGGGAGCACAAGTATAGCACTAAACAACGACATTAATTTTCTGATGAAAGTGGCAAAATACAGGCTAATAGTTGTGAAATATCCTTATCTTACCTCAATGGGATATTACGATGCGCATACAGATTGGAAGTCTTGTCTCCATTTGTGCAGTTCACTAAAATCAAGTAACTTTAACGTACAAGTAGCACAACATACGAAAGCACACTAACAATCATGTGAAAGAAAGCTAGTACTGACCTCTCATGACGCGGAATTCAAACGACTCACAAGAAGAAGATCTGAACCAAATTTGCCAACACGGATAGGAAGTAAGATCTCTTGTGCAGTTCCACTAAGATCAAGCAATGAAGCAACGTTGTCGGTATGACATTTTGGTTGAACTGCACAAAACACTCTTAAAAAGGTGTTTTGTGCAGTGCAACAAAAGGTCACAATAGCAACAAGGTGAAGTAGATAACCCTGTTTCCACAGAGGTGCAAAGGAAACAACTAGTGGTCAATAACGGTGGATGACACCGAAGCCAACAAAAAGAAGCATCTAACTTATCTAAATGGGAAAGAAAGCAAGACAGTGGCATTTCTCAAATGGTGGTATTGATTAATATTAACAGAGATATTATATTAACAATAAAATTCATTAAACATGTAATTTGCTTTTAACTATGGCATTGCATCAATTTTCCAGCGACATTATTAGAGGGTGTTTGTTTACATGGACTTTTTGGTGTAGGGACTAAATAAAGTCCATGTCAGTCCCATCTAAACCAAACATGAGGGACTTTTAGGGACTAAAAGTGGGAATTTGGGACTAAAGAAAGAAGACCCCGAGGGAGAGTCTTTTTTGGGACATTTTCCAACAGTTGCCCCTGCCCCGCATCGCACCTTGTCTCTATTAGTTCATTACTAGGGGTAACATGCTCTTTTAGCATGTTATTTAATAACCTCCAGTCCATGTTTAGTCCCTGGAACAAAGCAGGTAGGGACTAGGACTTTTTAACCAAACAGGGCCTTAGATTAACAACAGCTAAAGAGTTGCACGGGACAGTAGACACACCAACACCATGTGCATCTACCGATGTATGAAGAGGTGATGCACAGTCTGTTGCAACAAAGAACAAACAACCAAGGAGCATATTTGTGTTGGTCCCAGTTTTGTTATCTTTAGACAACTTTCCCTATGTGAGCACAGCGAATCTAGTCATGCTCAAACTCTACAGCCTTGTCCCCGAAACAAAAAGATCAGTTCGTTACAGATGTGCGTACTTCGTTTGTCATTGTTTTCCCTTTTCGACCAACGTAGGTGCTGGATAACCAGTATGTACTAGTACTTTCCCCCTTCCTTTCCTCTTTGAACCACGTCCCAGATTCATGCTATACAACTTTCCCCACTACGTTCCCCCCATTCCTTTCCTCTTTGAACCACGTCTTAGATTCATGCTATACAACTTTCCCCACAACTTCCCCCCTTCCTTTCCTTTTTGAACCACGTCCTAGATTCATGTTATACAACTTTCCCCACTACTTTCCCCCATTCCTTTCCTCTTTGAACCATGTCCTAGATTCATGCTATACAACTTTCCCCACTACTTTCCTGTTTGATCCAACACCTAGATTCGAGTGCAGAAGCAGAACATGCCCACATGCAGCTAGAGCAATGCATGTGGAATAAGTAAATTATACCTTAAGGTTCTTGGGTTGTGGTTGTGGGCGACCGGAGGCCGTTCGGCCCACACTACATATGGCGGCGAGGAAGAAGGGGTCGGAGGCCCTCTCGTGCCGCCATTGGGTGAAAGAGAACAGCTACGCCGGTGGTGGATTCCCTCCCTCACTGAAGGTGACAGCGTTAAGCCTCCTTCCCTTCCCGGCGGACGGATCCTGCCGGCTCTTTGACCAGCAGTGAGGGGAGAGAGAGAGAGGCCAACAAAGTCTTGTTTAGATCTAGAGAGGGTGAGAGAGTATGAAGAGAGCAACTACAAACGTTGAGGCTCCAGTGTGTATATATATACTGGAGAGAGTGTGTGAAGAGTGCAAACCATAGAAAAGCGCCAAGGCTGCAGCGTATACGTGATGAGGTGATTATACGGTCACTATGAGATCGTATAGCTCTGTATCCATCCATTTTGACAAGTCAAAGAATCCTCCTGGCACCGCCCCAGATCACTTTCTCTCTCTATCATGCGGGGCCTACCTGTCATTGGGTGGAAGAAAGAAGTCGAACAAAAACAAAAATATGCTCAAGTGTAGTTATCCAACCCGAGACCTCAAGTTTGATGAGCGAACAGGCTAACCAGCTACACCACCCTCCCATTATGTTCAACAAGAGGAAAATAACCTTTTATACATTCCTGCATTCGTGTGACAAGCATGCCGTGTTTTTTTTGCGGGCGA
The DNA here is from genome assembly GCF_002162155.2 of Triticum dicoccoides. Classification (NCBI taxonomy): domain Eukaryota; kingdom Viridiplantae; phylum Streptophyta; class Magnoliopsida; order Poales; family Poaceae; genus Triticum; species Triticum dicoccoides. Next base: position 7,247,763 of record NC_041387.1, read on the forward strand.
GTCATTGGGATTTAAATCATAATCGTGTCATGTGGCTTTGGTGGTAAGGTCTTTTGGGATTTAAAGCAGTGTTGGTAGTACAGAATTAATGCAGCCTTAGTCATCTTACCTCTCTCCACGTAGTATGTTGGGTCCCACTAGTCAAAGGGTAAAACAAACAAATTAATAAAAAAAATTCAAAGCGCCAACGGTGTATCTTACCTCACACATCTCGCTACTGCTCGTGAACACTGTTCAATTGATCCCTCTATTTGCTCACGTACTATTTTAAGTGAATCCTTATTATAACATGCACACAATTTTGGGCACTTGTATTCGACCTAAGTCAGTGTGCCACCGTATCTCATACTACTCCCTCCGTCTAGGTGTAATAAGTCACATTAGAAGGTGTAGCGGGACCAAGGTGCAAGTAGATTGGAGGAGAAGGAGAAACTTGACCGGTCCTTCCTCCAATCAAAGCCCTGATTTCTATCTCTAAACGCAACAATTAATCCCAACAACTAAGAGCAAGTATAATAAGCCTAGTCAGCTGGCTATAACACATGCCAGGTCATTGAAATCAGCTGGAAGGGTGAGAAAGAAGGAGAGAGAGCGCAGCGGGCGCTTGATCTGTCGCCGGGCGTTAGCACAGGTTACTAGAAAAAGTGCTTGCATGCAGCGTGTGAACAAGTGCAGTCTTCTTTCCTCCCAATAAAGTATGTTTCTTTACTTGTCTTCACATGCATATATTAAATACTATAGCCAACCTATTAGCCGGCTTATTATATGAGTATACTTTTAGAAGGCTATATGTGACATGGCGCCAATATATAGCCAGCAGCAGGCTCTATTATTAGCCATGCTCTAAGAGATGTCGTTTTAATTACCATGCAGGGCCATGTATTAACTCGCATGCAAGCCGACTTTGATTTCTTGACTGATCAACATGCACTTGCGCTCCATGCATTGGGTTTCCGGGGGAGAGTAACAAGGCAAAGTAAGGCTGGTCATAGTAGTGAGTAACTTGGACTAGTAACATGCATATGTTACTAGTATATGTTACTACTAGTACCTTCGTCCTGATTTATAGGCCCCCTTTGTAGTTTGTGCCAAATTTTGACCAAAGATTTAACTAACAAAATGTTAATGCATATCAACAAAAAATATATCGTTGGATTCGTATTTGAACATAGTTTTCAATGATATATTTTTTTGTGACATGCATGAATATTTTTTTAGTTCAATCTATGGTCAAAATTTGGCACGAAATACAATGGGGACCAATAAACCAGGACGGAGGTAGTACGCGAAGTTTGCCGTCGAAAGCGTGCCGATCTAGCTCTCATGAGCTAGCAAGGTTTTTCTAGCCCGCCCAAGCTAGCTGGCCCAAAAAAGCCAACATATTTTAACAGTTGCAAACCACTAACCTTGCCCGGCTAGGCTATAAACTGTTCTTGCTAAGGATCCAAACGCTCCCTAGTAACTAGCATGATATTCCTATTCTATGAACCTGTGTGTGCGTGTGCGTGTGTGTTTAACAACATGTGTGTGTTAGAGAGAGCGACACATCGACCTACTCCTACAAAGAGATGGTCTGTAGTGTACGATTTAGCCGCGAGAGTCGATGCATCCTCTTCCGGGCGTCCGGTCGGGACAGGCGGACCGCTGCCACACCCTCTCCTGACCAGCCTGGCCCACCCAAAGCCCCTCCATCGCCCGCGCGCGCTTCCCGCTCGAAACGGTCAGCGCCTCTCCAAAGAATCGGTGCCGCATTCATGCCCGGGCAGAGCGGACGCGACCTCTCACTGGCGCCTGCGTTGAAGAGAGAAGCGGATTCAAGAGTGATGGTTGCTTTGTCTGTCCAACTTACTGCTAGGTCTATGTGATTTGACGGCTCATTGGTCATTATTACTGAGGTGGTAGGACTGTTGGATGTTCCACGCTTTCGGCAAAAGGAGGTACTACTAGATTACAATTTTCTCCATCCTTACAGCGGAGAGTGCGAGAGTAGTGAAAAAACGCAGGCCCAGTGATTACATGGACCACCTCACATTATCACCATATTCTCTGGACACCATGCGACACCTAACTCTTTACATAGTACTACTAGTATAGTACGTACTGTAATTTATCAGCGAGATAAATTTGTACAATGCTATGAAGCTTCCAGCTTCTGTTTCATGTATCTTGCATCCAACGTTGCCCATTGCAACATTTCATCAAATACAAAGGAGACTAACATGCATGCTATTGCATCTTAATGATTGACAGATCATAGCCAATATGTACTCCCTCCGTTCCAAAATAAGTGTCTCAACTTTATGTAAACTTTAGTATAAAGTTGTACTACTACTAAAGTTGACACTTATTTTGGAACAAAGAAAGCTAATGAAAAAAAACGATCCATGCAGTCCCTAGCCCTTGAACCGTAAAACCCTTTTAACCAGGCTTTAATTTGCTGGCAACATTGGAGCTTCCGAAGAAATGAAGTTTGCAACCCTTTGACCATCAGATCATTTTGTGCAGTTTCACTAAAATCGAGATGAGCATCCCTGTGGCAAAGAAATTGAAGAAGCGTGATTAGAATAAGATTACTGGGACTAGTTGATGAGACATAAACTCATCACAAATACAATACATAGAAGCCATTAGAGGTATGTGCGGGGCAAAGAAGTAGAGAAATATCCACATGGAGTGATGTGGGCAGCTGGAGCAGTGGTGCAAGCCGGCTGTAAAGGGAGTTGTACCTGAGGGATGTCGGGACGTAGCTCAACCTAGACGAGGGCGGCAGGAGGCGGCAACTGCCCACGTCGCAGCAGTGAGAAAGGGACGAAGGCAACCTCACCGGCTTTGTGAGAGAGAACGGTGGGGACCCTTGATCGGGACGTGCCGACAGTGGGTTTTCGCCGTCAGCGACGGCGACCGCATCTACACTAAGCATCCACCCCTTCCCCCGGCGGACGTGATCCGCCGGGATGTTAGAGATGTGGCCACAGTCATTTTGTGCGAGAGAGTGTGAAGAGAGCAACCCCAGCAAGCAACCGTGAAGGCTCGTCCTGCCTATGTATATAGTGGAGCGGTTTCCTTTTCTCTCCACATGAACCTATTTATATTGCGTACGTTCCACTGAAGAAAAAAAACTTCATTTATAAATGACGCGACACCTACTACTCGTTCTCCTATAAACCTTGCGCTTTGCATCTCCAAAATATTAACCTTGCGATTGGCTCTCCACCTTTTTGGGAAGTCGAGCAATAATAGTACTCCCTCCGTCTAGGTGTGTAAGTCATCTTAGATTGTGCACCGTGATCAAGGCGGAGTGGAAAACAGAAGAACTTAATATCTATTTGCTAATTAATAGCATTGCATGCGATGAACTAACCACTGCTTTGTCATGTTTGTTAGTCTCAAATCATTAAAAGCATGCATGGACCACATCTCTTACTGGTTGACATGTCACAAAATAAGAAACGACAAGGGAGTTAATGTACCGTGCCTAAGTGTTTTGGGATTATTTGATTTTCGTAAGGTGACTTACACACCTAGACGGAGGGAGTACTGCAGTATATATCATTCTGGCTGTATGAGACCGAATGAATTACTGCACGTCCACCACGTGGGCGAGGGTCGAGGGGCGAGGGAGAGTGCGTACTATTACGTCCGTTTCAATATGGACTACATACGGGGCAAAATGAGTGAATCTACACTCTAAAATACGTCTATATACATCAGTGTTTGGAGTATGTACTAGTAGTTCATATTGAAATCTACTAAAGGACATATATTCCAAACAATATGATAATCTCTCTAACCAAGGTAGGGACGAGGAGTAAACAGAGGGAGTAGTAAAAATTTCTCCTCGTACTGCGAGCCACCACGCGCATGGGCGAGGGAGCGGGCGTAAGGCGTAGTACTACTACCTCCGTCCTGGTTTATAGGTCACCTTTGTAGTTCGTGCCAAATTTTTACCAAATATTAAGCTAACAAAATGTTAATGCATGTCAACAAAAATTATATCGTTGGATTCGAATTTCAACATAGTTTTCAATGATATAATTTTCGGTAACATGCATGAACGTTTTGTTAGTTCAATCTATAGTAAAATTTGACACAATATACAATGGGGACCAATAAACCAATATACAATGAGTAGTAGTAAGCAAGCTTCACCTCGTCTTGTGAGCCACCGCGCCCGTGCGCGGGGGAAACGGCGTAGTAAGCAAGCTTCTCCTTGTTCTTCGAGTTGATGGGACACATCAAAAGTAATACGTACAGAGCATCTCGAGTGTATAGAACCTTGCCTATAAGGTAGGCCCCGCATGGTTTGACTCTTTTCTAACATAACGCGTCAAGTAGCAATTTGTTTGTCCACCAGTGGTAAACGATCCTCCATCAAGTGGACAACCAGTACACGTGTCAAATTAACATGTGGGCCGCCTTTTCATACAAAAATGAGCTCCACCGTGTACCCGCGCGGGTGTGGTTGGGAAAGAGACGGGAGTACGTGCACCATGTGTGCACCTTTTCTCTTCGTGCACGTCCCCCACCTACGTGGGTGTGTGTGAGAGAGATACAAACCTAGACAGATGGCGTGTGTGTTCGTGAGTCTTTTTTGTTTGGGGGGGGGGTGATTTCGTGAATGTATCTGTGGGAATATGTGTCGATGATATCTCAAACAAAATTTTGCATGCAATGTGTGTGAAATAGAGGCCTATCCATATCATATATAGAGGGGGCGATCCACGAGAAGAGAGGAAGGGGTCATAGATATCGATAGAGTTGAAGAGAGGATCAAGTGGGTGGGTGCGAGATCGGTGAAGAGAGCCATCGAAATTGTGTGTGTGCAAGTCAAAGATATAGGGTGACTGACCTACCAGAATGTCAGAGGGCACAGGGCAAGTTTGTGTGTGGCAGGGAGACATGACTAGAGCACTTGATGTATCGGTGTGTTGAGAAGGAGAGACCCAGCTATGTCTTGAGGGAGAGCGGTCGGAGAGAGAGATAGAGAGAGAGAGGGGGAGAGAGAGAGAGAGAGGGAGAGAGGGGTAGAATGCTGGATGGGTGATGGAGTTGCTTCTCGAAGATGGTGGGAGAGGCCTACTAGATAAACTGAGGGTAGAACTGCAATATTATCACTAAGAGTGGCGATGTGTTTCTGTGTGTGCCTGTGCGTGATAGATCTGTCGGGGCACATGCATGGATGAAGAAGGGGAACCATGTGTTTCGTAAGTAAACCTAACTAGATCGGTAGATCAATTGTTGTTTGTTGGAGGAAGGGAGAGACATAACTAATGAGGTAGATCGATCGACGCGTGGGGAAAACGAGTTATAAGGACCTAGCTAGCTATATGCATAGCGGGAGATCGGTCGGTGTACATCCATTTTGTAGAGGCTGCTACCTCTTGAGCTTGCGTCGGATTTTTCCCTTGAAGAGGAAAGGGTGATGCAACACACTAGCTTAAGTATTTCCCTCAGTTTTTAAGAACCAAGGTATCAACCCAGTAGGAGACTACGCACAAGTCGCCTCGCACCTACACAAAACAAATAAGAACCTCGCAACCAATGCGATAAAGGGGTTGTCAATCCCTTCACGGTCACTTACGAGAGTGAGATCTGATAAAGATAATAAGATAAATATTTTTGGTATTTTTATGATATAGATTAAAAGTAAAGATTGCAAAATAAAAGTAGATCGGAAACTTACATGATGGAAAATAGACCCGAGGGCCATAGGTTTCACTAGTGGCTTCTGTCAAGATAGCATAAGTATTACGGTGGGTGAACGAATTGCTGTCGAGCAATTCATAGAAAAGCGAATAATTATGAGAATATCTAGGCATGATCATGTATATAGGCATCACGTCCGAAACAAGTAGACCGAAACGATTCTGCATCTACACATCGACCGCTATCCAGCATGCATCTAGAGTATTAAGTTCATAAGAACGGAGTAACGCATTAAGAAAGATGACATGATGTAGAGTGATAAACTCAAGCAATATGATATAAACCCCATCTTTTTATCCTCGATGGCAACAATACAATACGTGCCTTGCTGCCCCTACTGTCACTGGGAAAGGACACCACAAGATTGAACCCAAAGCTAAGCACTTCTCCTATTGCAAGAAAGATCAATCTAGTAGGCCAAACCAAACCGATAATTTGAAGAGACTTGCAAAGATAACCAATCATACATAAAAGAATTCAAAGAAGATTTAAATATTGTTCATAGATAAACTTGATCATAAACCCACAATTCATTGGATCTCGACAAACACACCACAAAAGAAGATTACATCGAATAGATCTCCAAGAGAATCGAGGAGAACTTTGTATTGAGATCCAAAGAGAGAGAAGAAGCCATCTAGCTAATAACTATCGAC
>NC_041387.1:7254422-7280475 GCF_002162155.2 Triticum dicoccoides
GGATCTCACGGGTACAGAAGGTTGCGGCGGTGGAAATAGGGTTTTGTCGTGCTCCTCGATGTTTTTAGGGTATAAGAGTATATATAGGCGAAGGAAGTCGGTCAGGAGAGGCACAAAGGGCCCACGAGGGTGGGGGGCGTGCCCACTGTCAGTGTCAAAACCGGTGGATCTCGGGTAAGGAGTCCCGAACTGTGCGTCTAAGGTCGGTGGTAATAGGAGACGGGGGACACGATGTTTACCCAGGTTCGAGCCCTCTCTATGGAGGTAATACCCTACGTCCTGCTTGATTGATCTTGATGAATATGAGTATTACAAGAGTTGATCTACCACGAGATCGTAATGGCTAAACCCTAGAGGCCTAGCCTGTATGACTATGATAATGAGTATCCGCCTATCCTGACTACGCTCTCCGGTTTATATAGACACCGGAGAGATCTAGGGTTACATGGAGTCGGTTACATAAAAAGGAATCTACATGATTGATCGCCAAGGCTTGCCTTCCACGCCAAGGAGAGTCCTGTTCGGACACGGGTGCAGTCTTCGGTCTTCGTATCTTCACAGCCCATCAATCCGGCCCATGGATAAGACCCGAACCTGGCTTCAATGACGAGGAGTCCGGCGCGCAGATTTGTCCTCGGCATTGCAAGGCGGGTTCCCTCCTTCCGAACTCCAGAATAGTCTTTGGACGTAGTGAGTATATCCGGACCTATGTATACAATTGCAAAGAATACAATATTCCACGAGTCCAATCTGCTGACAACTGTTTGTGACATTACATCACGCCTACCCAGATATTATTTCGAACCGTTGGCTAGCCCGCTGTCCCACGTCTCGAGACACGGTTTTACTGGCACGTCTTGTCAAAGCAAAGATCGTGTCCCCTTATTCACGGGATTTTCATCAATGCGGGCGTGGGTAACCTGATGTCTACTACGCAACCTTCTCCTTGTAGACGTTGTTGGGCCTCCAAGTGCAGAGGTTTGTAGGACAGTAGCAAATTTCCCTCAAGTGGATGACCTAAGGTTTATCAATCCGTGGGAGGCGTAGGATGAAGATGGTCTCTCTGAAGCAACCCTACAACCAAATAACAAAGAGTCTCTTGTGTCCCCAACACACCCAACACAATGGTAAATTGTATAGGTGCACTAGTTCGGCGAAGAGATGGTGATACAAGTGCAATATGGATGGTAGATATAGCTTTTTGTAATCTGAAAATATAAAAACAGCAAGGTAACTAATGATAAAAGTGAGTGTAAACGGTATTGCAATGATAGGAAACAAGGCCTAGGGTTCATACTTTCACTAGTGCAAGTTCTCTCAACAATAATAACATAATTGGATCATATAACTATCCCTCAACATGCAACAAAGAGTCACTCCAAAGTCACTAATAGCGGAGAACAAGGGAAGAGATTATGGTAGGGTACGAAACCACCTCAAAGTTATTCTTTCCAATCAATCCGTTGGGCTATTCCTATAAGTGTCACAAACAGCCCTAGAGTTCGTACTAGAATAACACCTTAAGACACAAATCAACCAAAACCCTAATGTCACCTAGATACTCCAATGTCACCTCAAGTATCCGTGGGTATGATTATACGATATGCATCACACAATCTCAGATTCATCTATTCAAACCAACACAAAGTACTTCAAAGAGTGCCCAAAAGTTTCTACCAAAGAATCAAGACGAAAACGTGTGCCAACTCCTATGCATAGGTTCATGGGTGGAACCCGCAAGTTGATCACCAAATCATACATCAAGTGAATCACGTGATATCCCATTGTCACCACAGATACGCACGGCAAGACATACGTCAAGTGTTCTCAAGTCATTAAAGACTCAATCCGATAAGATTACTTCAAAGGGGAAACTCAATCCATTACAAGAGAGTAGAGGGGGAGAAGAAACATAAGACCCAACTATAATAGCAAAGCTCGCGATACATCAAGATCGTGCCAAATCAAGAACATGAGAGAGAGAGAGAGAGAGAGAGAGAGATCAAACACATAGCTACTGGTACATACCCTCAGCCCCGAGGGTGAACTACTCCCTCCTCGTCATGGAGAGCGTCGGGATGATGAAGATGGCCACCGGTGAGGGATTCCCCCTCCGGCAGGGTGCCGGAACAGGGTCCCGATTGGTTTTTGGTGGCTACAGAGGCTTGCGGCGGCGGAACTCCCGATCTATTCTGTTCCCCGATCGTTTTAGGGTATATGGGTATATATAGGAGGAAGAAGTACGTCAGGGGAGCCACGAGGGGCCCACAAGGGTGGAGGGCACGCCCTAGGGGGGTGGGCGCGCCCCTACCTCGTGGCTCCCTCGTTTCTTTCCTGACGTGCACTCCAAGTCTATCAGGTTGCGTTCCTTCCAAAAATAACTTCTCCAGAAGGTTTCATTCCGTTTCGACTCCATTTGATATTCCTTTTCTTCGAAACACTGAAACAAGGGAAAAAACAGGAACTGGCACTGGGCTCTAGGTCAATAGGTTAGTCCCAAAAATAATATAAAAGTGCATAGTAAAGCCCATAAACATCCAAAACATATAATATAATAGCATGGAACTATAAAAAATTATAGATATGTTGGAGACGTATCAGCATCCCCAAGCTTAATTCCTGCTCGTTCTCGAGTAGGTAAATGATAAAAACAGAATTTTTGATGTGGAATGCTACCTAACATATTTCTCAATGTAATATTCTTTATTGTGGCATGAATATTCAGATCCATAAGCTTCAAAACAAAAGTTTAATATTGACATGAAAACAATAATATTTGAAGCATACTAGCGAAGCAATCATGTCTTCTCAAAATAACATGGCCAAAAAAAGTTATCCCTACAAAATCATATAGTCTGGCTATGCTCTATCTTCATCACATAAAGTATTTAATCATGCACAACCCCGTTGACAAGCCAAGCAATTGTTTCATACTTTTGATGTTCTCAAACTTTTTCAACTTTCACACAATACATGGGCGTGAGCCATGGACATAGCACTATAGGTGGAATAGAATGGTAGTTGTGGAGAAGACAAAAAGGAGATGATAGTCCCACATCAACTAGGCGTATCAATAGGCTATGGAGATACCCATCAATAGATATCAATGTGAGTGAGTAGGGATTGGCATGAAACGGATGCACTAGAGCTATAAGTGTATGAAAGCTCAACAAAAGAAACTAAGTGGGTGTGCATCCAACTCGCTTGCTCATGAAGACCTAGGGCATTTTGAGGAAGCCCATCATTGGAATATACAAGCGAAGTTCTATAATGTAAAATTCCCACTAGTATATGAAAGTGACAACATAGGAGACTCTCTATCATGAAGATCACGGTGCTACTTTGAAGCACAAGTGTGGTAAAAGGATAGTAGCATTGCCCCTTCTCTCTTTTTCTCTCATTTTTTTGCCTTCTCTTTTTTTGGCCTCTTTTTTCTCTGTTTTTTATTTGGGCTTCTTTGGCCTCTTTTATTTATTTATTTTTTCGTCCAGAGTCTCATCCCGACTTGTGGGGGAATCATGGTCTCCATCATCCTTTCCTCACTGGCACAGTGCTCTAATAATGATGATCATCACACTTTTATTTACTTACAACTCAAGAATTACAACTCAATAGTTAGAACAAGATATGACTCTATATGAATGCCTTTGACGGTGTACCGGGATGTGCAATGACTCATGAGTGACATGCATGAAAGAATTATGAACGGTGGCTTTGCCACAAATACAATGTCAACTACATGATCATGCAAAGCAATATGACAATGATGGAGCGTGTCATAATAAACGGAACGGTGGTAAGTTGCATGGCAATATATCTCAGAATGGCTATGGAAATGCCATAATAGGTAGGTATGGTGGCTGTTTTGAGGAAGGTATATGGTGGGTGTATGATATCGGCGAAAGGTGTGCGGTATTAGAGAGGCTAGCAATGGTGGAAGGATGAGAGTGCGTATAATCCATGGACTCAACATTAGTCATAAAGAACTCACATACTTATTGCAAAATGTATTAGTTATCAAAATGAAGTACTACGCGCATGCTCCTAGGGGTATAGGTTGGTAGGAAAAGACCATCGCTCGTCCCCGACCGCCACTCATAAGGAAGACAATAAATAAATAAATCATGCTCCGACTTCATCACATAACGGTTCACCATATACGTGCATGCTACGGGAATCACAAACTTTAACACAAGTATCTCTCAAATTCACAACTACTCAGCTAGCATGACCCTAATATCACCATCTTCATATCTCAAAACAATCATAAAGAATCAAACTTCTCATAGTATTCAATGCACTTCATATGAAAGTTTTTATTATATCCCTCTTGGATGCCCATCATATTAGGACTAGTTTCATAACCCAAGCAAATTACCATGCTGTTTAGGACTCTCAAAATAATATAAGTGAAGCATGAGAGTTCATATATTTCTTCAAAATAAACCCACCGCTGTGCTCTAAAAGGATATAAGTGAAGCACTAGAGCAAACGACAAACTACTCTGAAAGATATAAGTGAAGATCAATGAGTAGTCGAATAAGTATGCAACTATGTGAAGAATCTCTAACATTTAAGGATTTCAGATCTTGGTATTTTATTCAAACAGAAAGCAAAACAAAATAAAATGACATGACGCTCCAAGCAAAACACATATAATGTGGTGAATAAAAATATAGCTCCAAGTAAAGTTACCGATGAACGAAGACGAAAGAGGGGATGCCATCCGGGGCATCCCCAAGCTTAGACGCTTGGTTATCCTTGAATATTACATTGGGGTGCCTTGGGCATCCCCAAGCTTAGGCTCTTTCCACTCTTTATTCCATAGTCCATCGAATCTTTACCCAAAACTTGAAAACTTCACAACACAAAACTTAACAGAAAACTCGTAAGCTCCGTTAGCAAAAGAAAACAAAACACCACTTCAAGGTACTTGTAATGAACTCATTATTTATTTATATTGGTGTTAAACCTACTGTATTCCAACTTCTCTATGGTTTATAAACTACTTTACTAGCCATAGATTCATCAAAATAAGCAAGCAACACAATAAAAATAGAATCTGTCAAAAACAGAACAATCTGTAGTAATCTGTAACTAACTCAAACTTCTGGAACTTAAAAAAATTCTAAAATAAATTGGTGGACCTGAGGAATTTGTCTAGTAATCATCTGCAAAAAGAATCTCTCCAGTAATTTTTTTAGCTAATCTCGTGAGCGCTAAAGTTTCTGTTTTTTTACAGCATGATCATAAAGACTTCACCCAAGTCTTCCCAAAGGTTCTACTTGGCACAAACACTAATTAAAACATAAAAACACATCTAACCAGAGGATAGATGAATTATTTATTCCTAAATAGAAGCAAAAAGCAAAAAAAAAACTAAAAATAAAATTGGGTTGCCTCCCAACAAGCGCTATCGTTTAACGCCCCTAGCTAGGCATGATGATTTCAATGATGCTCACATAAAAGATAGGAATTGAAACATAAATAGAGCATCATGAAGCATATGGCTAGCACATTTAAGTCTAACCCACTTCCTATGCATAGGGACTTTGTGAGCAAACAACTTATGGGAACAAGAATCAACTTGCATAGGAAGGTAAAACAAGCATAACTTCAAGATTTTAAGCACATAGAGAGGAAACTTGATATTATTGCAATTTCTACAAGCATATATTCCTCCCTCATAATAATTTTCAGTAGCATCATGAATGAATTCAACAATATAACCAGCACCTAAAACATTCTTTTCATGATCTACAAGCATAGAAAATTTACTACTCTCCACATAAGCAAAATTCTTCTCATTCGGAATAGTGGGAGCAAACTCAACAAAATAACTATCATGTGATTGAGAATTAAGATCAAGATGACAAGTTTCATGGTTATCATTATTCTTTAAAGCATACGTGTCATCACAATAATCATCATAGATAGGAGGCATGCTTTCATCATAGTAAATTTGCTCATCAAAGCTTGGGGGACAAAAAATACCATCTTCATCAAACATAGCTTCCCCAAGCTTGTGGCTTTGCATATCATTAGCATCATGGATATTCAAGGAATTCATACTAACAACATTGCAATCATGCTCATCATTCACATATTTTATGCCAAGCATTCTATGTAATTCTTCTTCTAGCACTTGAGCACAATTTTCCTTTCCATCATTCTCACGAAAGATATTAAAAAGATGAAGCATATGACGTAAACTCAATTCCATTTTTTGTAGTTTTCTTTTATAAAGTAAACTAGTGCTAAAACAAGAAACAAAAAGATTCAATTGCAAGATCTAAAGATATACCTTCAAGCACTCACCTCCCCGGCAACGGCGCCATAACCCAACCGTCCCCTGGGTACAACTCTTTGGAGATAGGTAAGTTTCAAGACCCAGGAGGAGACGCTCAATATTCGGGGTCTTTATATAGGGACCCGAACCCGTCTTTTTTCCTTTGCGCTTGCTTCTTCCTCAACCCCAGCCACCTCGAGTTCCAACCCTCGTGTTCCAATCGCCACCAGCCCCAATCATGTATGGATCCAGCCGTCAAGGCCGGTGGGTGGCTTCTTCTGTCACAGAGGAGGATATTGCATAGGTCCACGCGGCGAGGTATCTGACCCCATAAATCCTTCATCGGCTTCCTGCAAAGGGGCAGGTTGTACCTACCCCCAGGTCCGGCGAGAGGGTAGTATTTGTGTCCCACTTCCTCCACGGGTTAGGGTCCACGCTTAACCCCTTCGTCCTGGGGCTCATGTTCTACTACGGGCTAGATTTTCACAATCAGGCCCCGACTCCATTCTTCTCATCTCGACATTTATCGTTTTGTGTGAGGCCTTCCTCCGGATTCCTCCGCACTTTGGTTTGTGGCTCAAGACCTTTGACATGAGGCCGCAGGTGATAGAGGGGGAATAGGCAGAGTGCGGCAGCGCCACAATAGGCAAGCTTGCCAGCGCGGTTTGGTTCAAAGGATCTTTCACCGAGTCTTCTGACCTATGGCAGCAGGGGTGGTTCTATATCAACGGGCCGCGTGGCTCCAGGTGGGCGGCTATGCCTGCGTTCCGACCCGGCCCTCCAATTTAGCTTGCTTCATGGATCAATAAGGGATTGGACTGGGGATCCATCAATGAAGTGCAGACTCTGCAGAGTCGCATCCGAAGCCTTACCGAGAAGGGCATCGATCTTGTGAACATCATTCAAGTAATGCTAGTCCGCCGGACCCTGCCATGTCAGCGGCGGCCTCTCCGTATGTGTGAGTTTAATCCAGAAGGGCGGCAGACTCTTCAGCACTTCTTCGCCACCACGCACGAAGGAATGTGGAAATTATATTTCAGGGAACGAGGGCAATGGCCGGACACCACCGAAGATGTTGGCCTTGACTGCAATCATCCGGACACTTCGATAAGTATTCAATCTCCGCACACCTTCCATTCAAGCATCTCTTGACAAGATACTGAACAATCCATCCCTATACAGGACTGGATAAAGAAAGCGGTATTAATCTGGTGCTCGGCGCCCGTTCCCGAAGACTCAGCGAATGCCCTGCTGACGGGAATGCTGGCTTCGACACCGTACCAGGTGCCTGCAGAGGAGGGCAAGAACAGGGAGACCAGAGGTGATCTCCGCCCCAAGGATAGATTAGATGTTGTGTTCGGGGAAACCTAAACCCTTTTGCCCGAGGGCAAAGGTGCAGAGGAAGTCTTTCATGGCAAGAAGAGGGCCGCTTCCGAAGATCAGGAGGGGAAACTTTCCAAGAGAGGCAAAATGCCATCGTCGGGCAGCTTGGGCCGGGCAAGCGATGTTGCCGTAGAGCTTTATGATGAGGACAAGCCTTTGGTCAAACCGTAAGTGAAGCAGGGTACTTTAAACATACCTCATTCTTTTCCTATTACAGAAGTAATCATCCGATATATGTACATCTTCGCAGGTTAACGCCCGGTGTTTCTCAACCCTCCTCCTCCTCGGGACACCTTCTTCCGGAGATGATGGAGAGCGGTACGCCTTCTCCGGCCTTCTCGCCCAATAGGGCAGATGATTTTGAGGTATCATCCTGGAGGGCCCCTACCGATCGACAAGTAGTGCAGGGGACGAAGAAGGTGTTACCCAAAGGTGGTGCGCCTGGGTGACCGCTGTGGGAGGTTCTGCTCTCTTTTGGCTTGATGCTTGGAATGTGGGAGGTTCTTCCAGACTGTTGAACTTGAGGCTTCCAATATTATTCTCTTTTGTTCTGGATGACAAGCTCTCCGTCAGAGACTTCATACAAAACCAGGACTTGTTTTCCATGTTCCATCTGCCAATCTCACAAGAGGCAGCAGCAGAACTGGAAATTTTGGAAGGATGGTTATTTAATCTTCAGAGAGACCCCACCCTGCCTGATGTATGGCTCTGGCCTGGCAAATCTGGACAGTTTTCGGCTAAGAGCTTCTATGTGATCATGCACTCACACCTTCCAACTATCCAACCTTGCAAGTGGCTGTGGCAGAGCAGGTGTACTATGAAAATTAAGGTCTTTGGCTGGCTCCTTTTCTTTGACAGGCTCAATACTAAGGACATGTTAGTCAGAAGGCACTAGAGGCCCCCTCTGGATGATAATTTATGTGTCATCTGCAATGCGTTTGTCTATGAGGACAGAGCACATCTTTTCTTTGAATGCAATTTCAGTTGCAGGGTTTGGAATTATTTGCAGCTAGATTGGAATCATGGCTCAAATATTCAACAGTGCATCTCCCACGCAAGGCAAAGTTTTGGCCACCCATTCTTATTTGAAGTGATGCTCATGGCTGCTTGGAATATTTGGATTCTGAGGAATGGACGAACCTTCAGGGGGACGAGGGCTACTTTTGGTGCATGGAGATGTAATTTTATTCATGATATCCTTCTATTGTCTCATAGACTCAAGGATACCCTTAGGACTAGACTTGTTGACTGGGTTAACTCCCTCATGTAAAGTAAGCTTTCTTTCTTTTAGCTTAGGCCTGTAAATATTGTAACCTCTGTACAGTTTGGTTTTGTTTGGTTGAGGCAATAAAGGGCTGTGGGGTTTTTACCCTAGATTAAATATTAAAAAAAAGAACGTTTTGAACAAGGCCTTCACGAGCCTTCTAAGAGGTTTCGAGGTTTGTGATGTAATTTTGCCAATTGAATTTTATTGACAGAATGCACCTGTTTTATATGCAGTAGCCCCTGAGACTCGGATTGCCTTCCGAAGGAAGCAATCGGAGGATCAAAAAGATATGCTTAGGTACTAACCTTGATTTAATTCTGAATACAGGCTGCCTCCCCCCGGCGGCTACCCGAAACATGGAAGTGGCCAAACTGCAGCGAAAGCTGGATGTTGCGGGGGATGACATTGCATTGATCAACATGCGTCTTGATGACTCTCGCAAGGTATATATTTCGAGCATTCCTTACACCAATGTGCTTATAATTTAAGCCTGATGCTGAAAAGAGTTTTATATGAAATGTGCATGAATGCAGATGGTGCTACCGCCGTTGAAGCTCTTCGGGCGGAGCTAGACCGGGCCAAGGAGCAGGCCCGGTGTAGTAATGCGGCTGCCGAAAAGGCATAAGATGATCTAAGAGCCGAACAAGCAGCTCGACACCAAAATGAGGAGAAAATATCCGCACTGGCGCTTGAATCGAAGAATGCTGCTAGCCGCTGTGAATATCTTGAGAAGGAGAATAAAGCCAAAACGGCTGAACTTGATAAGGCCTTACGAGAGGCGAGTGAAGCTCGGTCTGAATCCAGGTCAGCTCGCGAAGAGATTCGACAGGCTAAGGAGATAGCGGCCGGTAAGCCCTTTTTTGCTTCAGACTAAGTTTGGCGATCCGGACTATGTTCAGCTGAACCAGGTCTGGAGTTCTCTGGCTGAATTTTTGGACTTGCCGAAGAGTTCTTTCGATGTGGCGTAGTTTTACCAAGCGCAAGAGGGGTATGCAATGGAGAAGCTTTTCTGGTCACAATTTGGCGCATCAAAGCGCACTCTGTTGCTGAATGAACAGATGTCCCAATGGGTCGAGCTTCATAGGATATCCGGCGACGCCATGAAGAACGTCATAATCCGGTTGTGGCCAAATGAGCCTATTCTGAAGAGTTACTTTGGCTTGGTGCGGCATCTTGTTGACGCGGTGCCACGTATCGACACTGTGAAGCGATCGACATGCATTGAAGGTGCACGGATGGCCTTTGCCCGAGTCAACACATTCTGGGGGAAGATGAAGGCCATCGATGTTGCGGCGACGAGTCTGCCCAAGGGCAAGGACCGTAATGAGACGGAGCATTATTTTTAAGACGTCCTGGAAGCCGCCCGCCTGATAGAGGGTCAATGCTCGAAGAACATAATGTTCAAGTCAGGTGTATTAGAATTGTAAAAGACAATTTTATAATTAATCTATTTTGATATATTGCTCAAAAGCTTGTGCTCCTCCTATGCGGTCGTTTTAATATAATCTGAAAGTTTTCTAGTCGTCGGCTTCAGCCCCCTCGTAGGAAGTACGGGGGTGTTCGAAAAAAGCATGTAATCTCTCTTGATCAAACTCTTGGTCCATAAAGGAGGTGACAATGCGGCGAATCAGGCAATCGGACTATAGGGCGTTAACACTTTCACTTAGCCATAGGAGTTCTTTAGGTGGGGTTACGATATAGCCCTTGGTATGTATACGACTTATTCCGATGTGATGTGTTACATATATGACCTGAAAAGGAGGCCTTCGTGTTACATGGAGGAATTGCGACAGATTCCGATAAGTCATCGAGTGGTTGACGAGCTCACGCAGCATCATGATAGTCGGTTTTCAGCTTTCTCTACTGAGGTGCTTGACCAGATGAACCGGAAGCACAATCGCAGTAGTTCTCCCTTTACTACGCTAGCCGATAGAGCGGAATGTAAGGTAGCAAGCACAGGAGCCAGGCAACCCAACCATTGACCCAAGACATGATTCGGAGCTGATGCATATAAGGCCAAAACTCGTGACGCCGAAGTATGCTATAAAGATGTTCGGACTTTGCTGGCAACTCATTTGTTCCCATACCGAGCCCCTGGCAGGTTATGCCGAGGTGCATCTGTAAAGCAGCCATTAAGGCCGTACTCATTGTTGAAAGAGTATGAAAGATTAGTTCGGATAAAGTTTACTGGGAGCGAAACGATATGCCAATGATAAATTCATATTTATAAAAACCACAAACCTGGCTATTTGACATGCTCGGGGTCGGGAACGAAGGAGAAAGGCATAGTACAGGCTCAAAATAAAGAGTGCGGTCTACAAAAAGTTATTTTGGACCTCTTGTTGCACGTCTGCGCTGCCCGTCCTCGGGAGGGAGGGGGGGAATCCTTAACTGAAGTTGCCCCTTAGGTGAGTGTACGGATCCGAACTCCGATAGTGTCAGTTATAGATGCTGTCCTTTTCGTCACCCGTTTTTAAGAGATAATATTGAAAGAAAAAAAGAAAATAGGTAAAAAACGTTACGTGAATGCTTGCAGGGTTGTCCGTATTGTGCTTCCGTCGACGCCCATGGTATCTTGAGTGCGTAGTGATGTACGCGCGGTGTAAATTTTGCCGGTATAGGAGGTGGGTGGTGGAAGCCGAACAGCTATTTCCGTTCCGGGAGTGGTCGAACTTCAGAGGGAAACTATTTCTGGCCCCTGGTGTTTGGCTGGTGAGCCGCTCCGTCGTCTTTATCGCCTGGCGGCCTCCTCCCCTTGTGCTCGCCGTTGAGCTTGCCGGCCTTCTTGAAGACCCAACAGTTTCTGTTGGTATGATTAGCTGGCTTATCAGGGTGGCCGTGAATCTGGCAAGGTCGGTCCAATATGTTGGGAAACGTAGTAATTTCAAAAAATTTCCTACGCACACGCAAGATCATGGTGATGCATAACAACGAGAGGGGAGAGTGTTGTCTACGTACCCTCGTAGACCGGCAACGGAAGCGTTGACACAACGTAGAGGAAGTAGTCGTACGTCTTCTCAATCCGACCGATCCAAGCACCGAACGTACGGCGACTCCGAGTTCTGCACACGTTCAGCTTGATGACGTCCCTCGAACCCCGATCCAGCCGAGTGTTGAGGGAGAGTTTCGTTAGCACGACGGCGTGGTGACGATGATGATGTTCTACCGATGCAGGGCTTCGCCTAAGCACCGCTACGATATGATCGAGGTGGAATATGGTGGAGGGGGGCACCGCACACGGCTAAGGAACGATCACGAAGATCAACTTGTGTGTTCTAGGGAGCCCCCTTGCCCCCGCATATAAAGGAGGGAGGGGGAGGCCGGCCGGCCCTCTAGGCGCGCCCCCAAGAGGGGAATCCTACTAGGACTCCAAGTCCTAGTAGGTTTCCACCTAAAGGAAGAGAGGGGGAAGGAAGGAGAGGGAGAGGGAGAAGGAAAGGGGGGCGCCGCCCCCCTTCTCCTAGTCCAATTCGGACCAGAGGGGAGGGGGCGCGCGGCCCCTCCTGGCCGGCCCCTCTCTCTCTCCACTAAAGCCCAATAAGGCCCAATACTTCCCCGGGGGGTTCCGGTAACCCCTCCGGCACTCCGGTTTTATCCGAAACTTCTCCGGAACACTTCCGGTGTCCGAATATAGTCGTCCAATATATCAACCTTTATGTCTCGAACATTTCGTGACTCCTCGTCATGTCCGTGATCACATCCGGGACTACGAACAACCTTTGGTACATCAAAACATATAAACTCATAATAAAACTGTCATCGTAACGTTAAGTGTGCGGACCCTACGGGTTCGAGAACAATGTAGACATGACCGAGACACGTCTCCGGTCAATAACCAATAGCGGGACCTGGATGCCCATAATGGCTCCTACATATTCTACGAAGATCTTTATCGGTCAGACCCCATAACAACATACGTTGTTCCCTTTGTCATCGGTATGTTACTTACCCGAGATTCGATCATCAGTATACCAATACCTAGTTCAATCTCGTTACCAGCAAGTCTCTTTACTCGTTCCATAATACATCATCTCGCAACCAACTCATTAGTTGGAGTGCTTGCAAGGCTTAAGTGATGTGCATTACCGGGTGGGCCCAGAGATACCTCTCCGACAATCGGAGTGACAAATCCTAATCTCGAAATACGCCAACCCAACATGTACCTTTGGAGACACCTGTAATGCTCCTTTATAATCACCCAGTTATGTTGTGACGTTTGGTAGCACCCAAAGTGTTCCTCCAGCAAACGGGAGTTGCATAATCTCATAGTCATAGGAACATGTAGAAGTCATGAAGAAAGCAATAGCAATATACTAAACGATCAAGTGCTAAGCTAGTGGAATGGGTCAAGTCAATCACATCATTCTCCTAATGATGTGATCCCATTAATCAAATGACAACTCATGTCTATGGTCAGGAAACATAACCATCTTTGATCAACGAGCTAGTCAAGTAGAGGCATACTAGTGACATTCTGTTTGTCTATGTATTCACACATGTATTATGTTTCTGGTTAATACAATTCTAGCATGAATAATAAACATTTATCATGAGAATAAGGAAATAAATAATAACTTTATTATTGCCTCTAGGGCATATTTCCTTCAGTCTCCCACTTGCACTAGAGTCAATAATCTAGTTCACATCACCATGTGATTTAACATCGATAGTTCATATCATCATGTGATTAACACCCATAGTTCACATCGTCATGTGACCA
The DNA here is from genome assembly GCF_002162155.2 of Triticum dicoccoides. Taxonomy (NCBI): domain Eukaryota; kingdom Viridiplantae; phylum Streptophyta; class Magnoliopsida; order Poales; family Poaceae; genus Triticum; species Triticum dicoccoides. The sequence continues at coordinate 7,268,082 of NC_041387.1, forward strand.
ACACCCAAAGGGTTTACTAGAGTCAGCAATCTAGTTCACATCGCTATGTGATTAACACCCAAAGAGTACTAAGGTGTGATCATGTTTTGCTTGTGAGATAATTTTAGTCAACGGGTCTGACACATTCATATCCGTATGTATTTTGCAAATTTCTATGTCAACAATGCTCTTGCACGGCGCTACTCTAGCTAATTGCTCCCACTTTCAATATCTATCTAGATCGAGACTTAGAGTCATCCAGATCTGTATCAAAACTTGCATCGACGTAATTCTTTATGACGAACCTTTTGTCACCTCCATAATCGAGAAACATATCCTTATTTCACTAAGGATAATTTTGACCGCTGTCCAGTGATCTACTCCTAGATCACTATTGTACTCCCTTGCCAAAATCAGTGTAGGGTATACAATAGATCTGGTACACAGCATGGCATAATTTATAGAACCTATGGCCGAGGCATAGGGAATGACTTTCATTCTCTTTCTATCTTCTGCCGTGGTCGGGCTTTGAGTCTTACTCAATTTCACACCTTATAACACAGGCAAGAACTCTTTCTTTGACTGTTCCATTTTGAACTACTTCAAAATCATGTCAAGGTATGTACTCATTGAAAAAAAAACTTATCAAGCGTCTTGATCTATCTCTATAGATCTTGATGCTCAATATGTAAGCAGCTTTACCGAGGTCTTTCTTTGAAAAACTCCTTTCAAACACACCTTTATGCTTTGCAGAATAATTCTACATTATTTCCGATCAACAATATGTCATACACATATACTTATCAGAAATGCTGTAGTGCTCCCACTCACTTTCTTGTAAATACAGGCTTCACTGCAAGTCTGTATAAAACTATATGCTTTGATCAACTCATCAAAGCGTATATTCCAACTCCGAGATGCTTGCACCAGTCCATTGATGGATCGCTGGAGCTTGCACACTTTGTTAGCAACTTTAGGATCAACTAAACCTTCTGGTTGTATCATATACAACTCTTCTTAAATAAATCCCTTAAGGAATGCAGGTTCGACATCCATTTGCCAAATTTCATAAAATGTGGCAATTGCTAACATGATTCGGACAGACTTAAGCTTCAATACGAGTGAGAAAATCTCATCGTATTCAACTCTTTGAACTTTGTCGAAAACTTTTTGCGACAATTCGAGCTTTGTAGATAGTAACACTAGTATCAGCGTCTGTCTTCCTCTTGAAGATCCATTAGTTCTCTATGGCTTGCCGATCATCGGGCAAGTCCACCAAAGTCCATACTTTGTTCTCATACATGGATCCTATCTCAGATTTCATGGCCTCAAGCCATTTTGCGGAATCTGGGCTCATCATCGCTTCCTCATAGTTCGTAGGTTCGTCATGGTCAAGTAACATGACCTCCAGAATAGGATTACCGACCCACTCTGGTGCGGATCTTACTCTGGTTGACCTACAAGATTTTTGTAGTAACTTGATCTGAATTTTCATGATCATCATCATTAGCTTCCTCACTGATTGGTGTAGACATCACTGGAACTGATCTCTGTGATGAACTTCTTTCCAATTCAAGAGAAGGTACAACTACCTTATCAAGTTTCTACTTTCCTCCCACTCACTTCTTTCGAGAGAAACTCCTTCTCTAGAAAGGATCCATTATAAGCAACGAATGTCTTGCCTTAGGATCTGTGATAGAAGGTGTACCCAAACATTTCCTTTGGGTATCTATGAAGACGCACTTCTCCGATTTGGGTTTGAGCTTATCAGGATGAAACTTTTCACATAAGCATCGCAGCCCCAAACTTTAAGAAACGATAGCTTAGGTTTCTTGTGAAACCATAGTTCATACGGTGTCATCTCAACGGATTTAGATGGTGCCCTATTTAATGTGAATGCAGCTGTCTCTAATGCATAATCCCAAAAAGATAGTGGTAAATCAGTAAGAGACATCATAGATCGCACTATATCTAATAAAGTGCGTTTATGACGTTCGGACACACCATTATGCTATGGTGTTCCAGGTGGCATGAGTTTGTGAAAGTATTCCACATTGTTTTAATTGAAGGCCAAACTCGTAACTCAAATATTTGTCTCTACGATCAGATTGTAGAAACTTAATTTTCTTGTTACGATGATTCTTCACTTCACTATGAAATTCTTTGAACGTTTCAACTGTTTCAGACTTGTGTTTCATTAAGTAGATATACCTATATCTGCTCAAATCATCTGTGAAGTTCAGAAAATAACGATACTTGCCACGAGCCTCAACACTCATTGGACCACATACATCAGTATGTATTATTTCCAATAAGTCAGTTGCTTGCTCCATTGTTCTGGAGAATGGTGTCTTAGTCATCTTGCCCATGAGGCATGGTTCGCAAGCATCAAGTTATTCATAATCAAGTGATTCCAAAAGCCCATCAGCATGGAGTTTCTTCATGCGTTTTACACCAATATGACTTAAACGGCAGTGCCACAAATCTGTTGCACTATCATTATCAACTTTGCATCTTTTGGCATCAATATTATGTGCATCACTGTGATCGAGATTCAGTAAACCATTTACATTGGATGTATGACCATAAAAGGCTTTATTCATGTAAACAGAACAACAATTATTCTCTGACTTAAATGAATAATCGTATTGCAATAAACATGATCGAATCATATTTATGCTCAACGCAAACACCAAATAACATTTATTTAGTTCCAATATTAATCCCAAAGGTTGAGGGAGTATGCGATGGTGATCTTATCAACCTTGGAAACATTTCCAACACACATCATCGCTTCGCCCATAACTAGTCTCTGTTTATTTTGCAACTCCCGTTTCGAGTTACTACACTTAGCAACTGAACTAGTATCAAATACTGAGGGGTTGCTATAAACACTAGTAAAGTACACATCAATAATATGTATATCAAATATACTTTTGTTCACTTTGCCATCCTTCTTATCCACCAATTATTTGGGGTAGTTCCGTTTCTAGTGACCAGTCCTTTTGCAGTAGAAGCACTTAGTCTCAGGCTTAGGTCCAGACTTGGGTTTCTTCACTTGAGCAGCAACTTGCTTGCCGTTCTTCTTGAAGTTCCTCTTCCTTCCCTTTGCCCCTTTTCTTGAAACTAGTGATCTTTGTCAAACATCAACACTTGATGTTTTTCTTGGTTTCTACCTTCGCCGATTTTAGCATCGCGAAGAGCTTGGGAATTGTTTTCGTCATCCCTTGCATACTATAGTTCATCACAAAGTTCTACTAACTTGGTGATGGTGACTAGAGAATTCTATCAATCGCTATTTTATCTGGAAGATTAACTCCCACTTGATTCAAGCGATTGTAGTACCCAGACAATCTGAGCACATGCTCACTGCTTGAGCTATTCTCCTCCATCTTTTAGCTATAGAACTTGTTGGAGACTTCATATCTCTCAACTCAGGTATTTGCTTGAAATATTAACTTCAACTCCTGGAACATCTCATATGGTCCATGACGTTCAAAACGTCTTTGAAGTCCCGATTCTAAGCTGTTAAGCATGGTGCACGAAACTATCAAGTAGTCATCATACCGAGCTTTGCCAAACGTTCATAACGTCTGCATCTGCTCCTGCAATAGGTCTGTCACCTAGCGGTGCATCAAGGACATAATTCTTCTGTGCAGCATTGAGGATAATCCTCAGATCACGGATCCAATCCGCATCATTGCTACTAACATCTTTCAACATAATTTTTCTCTAGGAACATATCAAAATAAACATAGGGAAGCAACAATGCGAGCTATTGATCTACAACATAATTATGCAAATACTATCAGGACTAAGTTCATGATAAATTAAAGTTTGATTAATCGTATTATTTAAGAACTCCCACTTAGATAGACATCCCTCTAATCCTCTAAGTGATCACGTGATCCATATCAACTAAACCATAACCGATCATCACGTGAAATGGAGTAGCTTTCAATGGTGAACATCAATATGTTGATCATATCTACTATATGATTCATGCTCGACCTTTCGATCTTCGTGTTTCGAGGCCATATCTGCATATGCTAGGCTCGCCAAGTTTAACCTGAGTATTCCGCGTGTGCAAAACTGGCTTGCACCCGTTGTAGATGGACGTAGAGCTTATCACACCCGATCATCACGTGGTGTCTGGGCACGATAAACTTTGGCAATGGTGCATACTCAGGGAGAACACTTCTTGATAATTAGTGAGAGATCATCTTATAAAGCTACCGTCGAACTAAGCATGATAAGATGTATGAAAGATAAACATCATATGCAATCAAAATATGTGACTTGATATGGCCATCATCATCTTGTGCCTTTGATCTCCATCTCCAAAGCATTGTCATGATTTCCATCATCACCGGCATGACACCATGATCTCCATCATCTTGATCTATATCAATGTGTCGTCACATGGTCGTCTCGCCAACTATTGCTCTTGCAACTATTTCTATCGCATAGCGATAAAGTAAAGCAATTATTTGGCGCTTGCATCTTATGCAATAGAGAGACAACCATAAGGCTTTTGCCAGTTGCCGATAACTTCAACAAAACATGATCATCTCATACAACAACTTATATCTCATCCCGTCTTGACCATATCACATCACAACATGCCCTGCAAAAACAAGTTAGACGTCCTCTACTTTGTTGTTGCAAGTTTTACGTGGCTGCTACGGGCTTAGCAAGAACCGTTCTTACCTACACATCAAAAACCACAACGATAGTTTGTCAAGTTGGTGCTGTTTTAACCTTCGCAAGGACCGGGCGTAGCCACACTCGGTTCAACTAAAGTGAGAGAGACAGACACCCGCCAGTCACCTTTAAGCAACAAGTGCTCGTAACGGTGAAACCAGTCTCGCGTAAGCGTACGCGTAATGTCGGTCCGGGCCGCTTCATCTCACAATACTGCTGAACCAAAGTATGACATGCTGGTAAGCATTATGACTTATATCACCCACAACTCACTTGTGTTCTACTCGTGCACAACATCAACGCATAAAACCAGGCTCGGATGCCACTGTTGGGAAACGTAGTAATTTCAAAAAAATTCCTATGCACACGCAAGATCATGGTGATGCATAGCAACGAGAGGGGAGAGTGTTGTCTACATACCCTCGTAGACCGGCAACGGAAGCGTTGACACAACATAGAGGAAGTAGTCGTACGTCTTCTCAATCCGACCGATCCAAGCACCGAACGTACGGCGACTCCGAGTTCTGCACACGTTCAGCTCGATGACGTCCCTCGAACCCCGATCCAGCCGAGTGTTGAGGGAGAGTTTCGTTAGCACGACGGCATGGTGACGATGATGAGGTTCTACCGACGCAGGGCTTCGCCTAAGCACCGCTACGATATGATCGAGGTGGAATATGCTGGAGGGGGGCACCGCACACGGCTAAGGAACGATCACGAAGATCAACTTGTGTGTTCTAGGGTGCCCCCTTGCCCCCGTATATAAAGGAGGGAGGGGGAGGCCGGCCGGCCCTCTAGGCGCGCCACCAAGAGGGGAATCCTACTAGGACTCCAAGTCCTAGTAGATTTCCACCTAAAGGAAGAGAGGGGGAAGGAAGGAGAGGGAGAGGGAGAAGGAAAGGGGGGCGCCGCCCCCCTTCTCCTAGTCCAATTCAGACCAGAGGGGAGGGGGCGCGCGGCCCCTCCTGGCCGGCCCCTCTCTCTCTCCACTAAAGCCCAATAAGGCCCAATACTTCCCCGGGGGGTTCCGGTAACCCCTCCGGCACTCCGGTTTTATCCGAAACTTCTCCGGAACACTTTCGGTGTCCGAATATAGTCGTCCAATATATCAACCTTTATGTCTCGAACATTTCGAGACTCCTCGTCATGTCCGTGATCACATCCGGGACTCTGAACAACCTTCGGTACATCAAAACATATAAACTCATAATAAAACTGTCATCGTAACGTTAAGTGTGCGGACCCTACGGGTTCGAGAACAATGTAGACATGACCGAGACACGTCTCCGGTCAATAACCAATAGCGGGACCTGGATGCCCATAATGGCTCCTACATATTCTACGAAGATCTTTATCGGTCAGACCGCATAACAACATACGTTGTTCCCTTTGTCATCGGTATGTTACTTACCCGAGATTCGATTGTCGGTATACCAATACCTAGTTCAATCTCGTTACCAGCAAGTCTCTTGACTCGTTCTGTAATACATCATCTCACAACCAACTCATTAGTTGTAGTGCTTGCAAGGCCTAAGTGATGTGCATTACCGAGAGGGCCCAGAGATACCTCTCCGACAATCGGAGTGACAAATCCTAATCTCGAAATACGCCAGCCCAACATGTACCTTTGGAGACACCTGTAATGCTCCTTTATAATCACCCAGTTATGTTGTGACGTTTGGTAGCACCCAAAGTGTTCCTCCAGCAAACGGGAGTTGCATAATCTCATAGTCATAGGAACATGTAGAAGTCATGAAGAAAGCAATAGCAATATACTAAACGATCAACTGCTAAGCTAGTGGAATGGGTCAAGTCAATCACATCATTCTCCTAATGATGTGATCCCATTAATCAAATGACAACTCATGTCTATGGTCAGGAAACATAACCATCTTTGATCAACGAGCTAGTCAAGTAGAGGCATGCTAGTGACATTCTGTTTGTCTATGTATTCACACATGTATTATGTTTCCGGTTAATACAATTCTAGCATGAATAATAAACATTTATCATGAGAATAAGGAAATAAATAATAACTTTATTATTGCCTCTAGGGCATATTTCCTTCACAATATCCTGTCAAGGGTGGATGGTCCGTCTTGGTTTTCCTTCAGTGGCTTCTTCCGTTGACCGGGTTTCGGATTGTTAAATCCGGCGTTGACCGCTGTGTCGCGTGATCTTTCATTGTTATTGCAACTGGTGTGTTCGGTTCGTCGTGGCTTGCCGTTGCCGTCTCAGATTTCGAAAGTGCCCGGGTCGCTGGCGTTGTTGCTTTTACGAGCGAGCCAATTGTCTTCTCCTGCACAAAAGCGAGTCATTAGAGCGGTAAGGGCTGTCATGGATTTGGGTCCTTCCTGGCCGAGGTGACGTGCTAGCCATTCATCCCGGGTGCTATGTTTGAAGGCCGCAAGGGCTTCCGCATCCGGGCAGTCGACAGTTTGGTCTTTTTGACTAAGAACCTAGTCCAGAGCTCCCTGGCTGACTCATCGGGCTGCTGGACAATATGACTTAAGTCATCGGCATCCTGTGGCCGGACATATGTTCCTTGGAAGTTGTCTCTAAAGGCGTCTTCCAAATCTTCCCAGCTGCCAATAAAATTTTCTGGCAGACTGTTTAGCCAGTACCGCGCTGGCCCTTTGAGCTTGAGAGGTAGGTATCTAATGGCATGAAGGTCATCTCCGCGACCCATGTGAATATGAAGGAGGAAATCCTCAATCCATACCGCAGGATATGTTGTTCCATCATATGATTCGATGTTAATGGGTTTGAACCCGTTTGGAAATTCATGCTCCATTACCTCGTCAGTGAAGCAGAGAGGGTGTGCGGCTCCTTTATGTTGGGCCCACGCTGTGAAGCACCTCCGGTGGATTCCGTTTGCGGTTTTCAGACCGGACGTGGTCGGGTCTGTTGTGTCTGAATAGGTAGCCATCATTGGCGGGCGCGGCACGTCTCCGCGATCTGTACATTGATCTTGTGTGTCCTGCTCTGCCATCCAGGTCTTGTTGGATGTCGTGGGTATTCCCCCGAACTGCTTTGTTTTTGATTTGACGGCCGGGTGGGGTGGTATGGTGTTCTGCTTGGGCTGCTACTTTATCCGGACTGAACTGTGGTTGGCCTACCGCATTATGCGATGGTGGTGCGGGCTCTAGCACCTCGCCATCGTATTGTGGGAGCCACCTACACTTGGGGTGGCTTTTGTCTGGCTGCTAAGGCCGTATTCTTCGGTGGCCAGGACCTTGGTCCATCTACCATTGAGAAAATCTTGGCTCGCTTGAAGTTGCAGCTGCTTCTTTCTTAGGCTCCTTGTAGTGGCTATTAGTCGGCGTTTAAAGCGCTCCTGCTCGAGAGGTTCCTCAGGCATGGTGAAATCCTCGTTGCTGAGGCTCTCCTCTTCCTTGGAGAGTGGAAGATAATTACTATCCTCCGAGTCTCCATATACGGCCTGTTCATCAGGGCTATCTTGCCCGCTTTCCTGTTCCTCCTGTTCGGATCCTACCTCAACAGGGTCTTCATTTTCCGGAGTGTTGTCTTCTCTGGTGCTAGTATTGTTTTCTCTTGAGCGACGTGGCTTAGAGCGGCGCTGGGGGCGCCGGTGTTCGGACTGTGTCCCAGGAGGCTTATCCTCAACTGGATCCTCCTTGTCATTGTCGAGAGCGTCGTTGGGTGTGCCTACCATACACACGTCATACCAGGAGGTGGCCGTCCCGCGTCTAGTGGATGGTGAGTTCTAGCCTTGCCCCTCATCGTCGTCCATACCGTCGATGTCTTTGGAGCCGGGGTCAAGCGTGTTGGTTGGGTCTTCGACAGTGGCTATGAAGTGAGTGGCGGGTGGGAAGCAAGATTCTCCATCTTCCGCCGCATGTTCGAACCGGACATAGTTCGGCGGCCAAGGATAGGTTTTTTAGTGAGTTCAGTACGTCGCCATGGGCGAGTGTTGGAAGACGTCTACGGCGCTGAACTTGAAGATCGATAACCGATTGAGTTCGGTATCCGTGTACTCGCAGGGTTCGGAACTTATCGCCGGAGACGAGTTCGGGGTTCCGTTGATGCAGATATCATATGAAGTAGAGTCTGTGTGCGGCTCCAACACCGCGGAATCGGCAGCCTCCGTGATGGGGTTGAGCTTCCCATCTTCGGATGACTTGATCTGCTCCAGATCTAAGGCCAGAGTTGTTACAGGAGCTATCTCCTAGATGCAGCCCGATGACAGGTTTAAGCCATGCTTATCGGGGCAAAGGGGAGTGGTTGCCGCGGTCTCAAATCCGTCGAAGATCGAGTCTCCACGGATGTCCGCGACGTAGTTCAAGCTTCTGAATCTAACCTGAAGGCCAGGGGCGTAGCTGTCGATCTGCTCCAGATGGCCAAGCGAGTTGGCCCGCAGTACGAAGCCGCCGAATACGAAGATCTGTCTGGGGAGGAAGGCTTCTCCCTAGACAACGTCATTATAGACGATCGAAGGGGACATCGGACCCTTTGCCGACGGCACAGTGGAACTCTCAATGAAAGCACCAATGTCGGTGTCAAAACCGGCGGATCTCGGGTAGGGGGTCCCGAACTGTGCGTCTAAGGTCGATGGTAACAGGAGATGGGGGACATGATGTCTACCCAGGTTCGGGCCCTCTCTATGGAGGTAATACCCTACTTCCTGCTTCATTGATCTTGATGAATATGAGTATTACAAGAGTTGATCTACCACGAGATCGTAATGGCTAAACCCTAGAGGCCTAGCCTGTATGACTATGATAATGAGTATCCGCCTATCCGGACTACGCTCTCCGGTTTATATAGACACAGGAGAGATCTAGGGTTACGTGGAGTCGGTTACATAAAAAGGAATCTACATGATTGATCGCCAAGCTTGTCTTCCACGCTATGTTCGGTCTTTGTATCTTCACAACCATCAGTCCGGCCCATGGCTAACAGGCCGGCCGCCCGAGGACCCCTTAGTCCAGGACTCCCTCACCCACCCCATGGGGTGCGCCTCCCTGCCTCGTGGCCTCCTCACTTGTTTCTTGACGTCCACTCCAAGTCCCCTGGATCACGTTTGTTCCAAAAATCACGCTCCCGGAGGTTTCATTCCGTTTGGACTTCGTTTGATATTCCTTTTCTGCGAAACACTGAAATAGGCAAAAAAAACGACAATTTGGGCTGGGCCTCCGGTTAATAGGTTAGTCCCAAAAATAATATAAAAGTGTATAAATAAGTCCATTAAACATCCAAAACAGATAATATAATAGCATGGAACAATAAAAAATTATAGATACGTTGGAGACGTATCAGAGGCAAATAAGGCCCAGCGAGACAGATAGACAGAGAGAATGGAGCTAGGAGGTGGTGCGAGAGGCCGAGCTACTAGCTAGATAGGGGGAGGAGTGTGCGGTTGTGAGATCGATGAAAAGAGGGGAGAGAGTTTACACGTGTGTGGGACCGTATGAGAGACACGAGGCATGGACACAGAAAGGAGGAGATGGAAGGTGCGTGTGTATGTTGTAGGCAGACATCGCCGGAGATGTTTATCGATCCGTGTGTGTCGGAAAGGAGTTGTGGAGACTGTGGGAGAACGACCTAAAGATGAAAAAAAATGTGCGCGATGGATGGAATGCTGAGGGAGGGGGAGGGCGAGGAGGGCGTGTGTGTGCACGAGAGAAAGTTAGTGCTAGCTACAAAGGTTAGAGGATTGTGTGGGTGTAAAAGACTAACAAAGATCATAATTTGATATGAAAGTGGATTCATATATTTGAATAGGAGATCATAGTGTTATAAACATATGCATGCATGAATATAGCGGTGATACGCGTGTTGTGGGTTTGCACATGTTATACCATAATGTGATAATGCATGGCATTTGCAACTCACAGCTAAATGTTGAACAATCTAAACCATACTATACATCGAACAATCTCACATTTTATTTGAATTTGTGATAATGTGTGGTGTTTGCAGCTTACAACTAAATATCGAACAATCTAAACAATACTATATATATCGAACAATCTCACATTTTATTTGAATTTGTGGTAATGTGTGGTGTTTGCAACTCACATCTAAATACTTGTAGGCGTAGGGGGCGGGGCACCATACATTATGTGATAAACACATTATACATATGAGACATGGTTTAGATTATGAAGATCTAGCTAGAGCTTGAAATGTACTGTGATTTGAAAACAGCATAAAGTGGATTCAAAAAATTGTGTTCGAGTTCATATAGTACACATAGTTCATATCTAACTCGAGAGTAATCATGTGGTGTGCTGTGAAGATAATACACGAACGATGGTTTAACTTGACAATAATGATGATTGTATATCTTATTAAAATAGAGAAACAAATTCAAATGGGTTGACTTCACAGCAATCATTATTGTAGATCTTATTCAAATAGAGAAACAAATTCAAATTTAGTTCATATTTAAGCGGTAGTATATACCTTTGGAATGCACTAAAACGTTCATTTGAGTAGCAAGTTGCATGCATTATACACGTAGCGAAGTATTTTAATTGAACATAACATGAATTCAAAGTTTTGAATGACATTTTGTAGTGCGAATTGATTTGGTACAGTACACAGGACTAGACTCTCTTGTGTGCTGCGAATTGATTTTTTTGTTTTTTCGTCGACGGAAGTGCGAATTGATTTGGTACAGTACACATTAGGCTTGTCCGGAAATTTCAACCCGCGCCTTGTTACCCCGAAATATTTAAGATATATCTTTGTCTCGTTGTGCTCCGACAACTCCCTCCATCTCAACCCGCGCCTTGCTATTCCAAAATTACAACACGCGCGAAAACTCCCACCTCCTGTGAAATCCTGACACGCGAAATGCCCGTGATACCCCTGAACCGAAAGAACCGCCTAGGTCAAATCGGTGGGGGTACTTTCATAACTTACCCCACATTTCGGACAAGCGCGTCCCTAAGCCATGGTTCCCCACTCCCATCCCATCCGCCCACCCATTCGTACACCGAGGCCGCGAAAACCCGCGAAGCCCCACACCCTCCTCCATCCGCCACCCAACCGGAGCCTCTTCCCTGACGACGCCGTCCAGATCAACACCTCAACGTCCCTCATCCACCGTACCAGATGAGGATCCGTCGTCGATCTCGTCGTCCCGCCGGTTCAGCCACCCCGTCCTCCACCTCCAAGGAGCTGCCCCGATGTTCCCCTCGTCTTCCCCGCCACCTCCATTCCCACACTGCCGTCTTCACCTGCACCACCGGAAGAGCATCATCATCACCGTTTCCTCGGATGAAGCTGAGGCCTAATCGGTGCCACCAGAGAGGCTGTACACTAATCACCACATTTTCTTCTTGATTCGACTCACGGTGCTGCCGGCGCTCGGTCCCGAGCCAACACGGCGTGGCTCCATCCACGGCGACATCGCCGGCCACTTCCTCCACGGCGTCGCTCCCTTGGCGGCGACATCCACATTAGTAGGAGCTGCTGCTGCTTTAGCTCTCGCTCGTGCTGCTGCTCTGCTCTTGCTCTCGGTCCCCTGCTTGGTTTGATATTGTTATTGCTCTTGCTCTTGCTCTTGCTACTGCTCTCGCTCTTGCTCTTGCTTGCGATGCTGCTCCGATTTAGCTACACTTCAGTCGACTAAATCGACTTTCGGGTCAGTCAATTTTCAGGGGGTGGGGGGCTCACCGGAGTTAAGGAATAACCAGCCGCAGCGGGGAGGGGGGCTCGCCGGAGAGGTACCGCACTATCT
>NC_041387.1:7280742-7285626 GCF_002162155.2 Triticum dicoccoides
GCACGGGGGTGTGGGGGGGGGCTAGAGGGATGGCCGGGGCGGCGGCGGACCGGCGGTGGGGAGTGGTTTCGGGGCGGTCGGGGCTGCGGGGGGCGGCTCTTTGGCCGGTGGTGGTTGGCGGCTCAGGGGGTGGAGGTTGAAGATGAACTGCAGGCCCTTAATTTTGTATCCAACGGCTAGAAAATCGACTGACCAAAGATGAAAAAGTCAGTCGACTAACGTGTAGCCTCACCTGATGCTGCTACACGACCAGCTGCCCCGGCTCTCGCACGCGCTGCTGCTGCTGCTACTACTTTTCTGCTACTAGTGCGTTCAGTTTCGACAGTACAATTCAGTTACGACAGCAAAATTCAGTTTCGACAGTTAAGTTCAGTTTCGACAGTTAAGTTCAGAGATGAGCGGCTGATGTATTTTACATCTAGCACTTTGTGGTTATGTATTTTATGTCATCTATTGGAGATGCTATTAGAATTCCACTCAGGTTAACGTTGTCTCTCCTGTCCTGCTTCAGCCTCGGCATCGTACAACTCATCGGAGCTGCTCCAACGACGAAACCCTCCATCACAGCGGAGCAGTCCCCCGGGCTCCATCTCAAGATGCCTAAGATCTTCTTCCCCTCCTCCGACAGCCAAGTCAGCCGGATCATCCTCACCGACCAATCCAATCACGCTGAGATCGACATGGCTTCGCCAAAGAGGTTGTACACTTGTTGCATCTCTTTTTTACTCTACATGTTATATATATTGTCCACTGAGCACACACAGTAACGTGAAATATGATTAGTTTCTCCTACTATATGACAAGCAATGAGGTACCAGGCAACTTAGCTATCTGTGATGGACTCTCTTGAATGCCATCATTATTTATCTCTACGCGTTTGAGCTGTGCATTTGTCGATGGGCCTAGGAGTTGAGCTAGTAGGGCAGTGGCCTGGGTCCAAAGTAGTAGAAGTAGCACAAAAATATTTTTTGAGTGTAGGCTTTTCTTTGCTCAAGCCTGCCTGCTAGAATTGCTAGTGCTTGAAAGGAAAAGTGAAGAAAAACATAGGAATTGGAAAGTTTCCTATGGTACTACTATTCATGCATTTGGTTCAAAGGAATGCAACAAAGGAAAATTGTAGGATTTGTTCCTTTAGTGTCTCCTTGAAAGAAAAACCGTAGGAATTTTAATATCCACTTGTCCTCCTTTTCAAATTCCTATTCATGTAGCACAAGACTAAGAGATAGTAGCATAATAGCATTATAACCGTACATTTTCTTGTGGTTTGACTTAATCTCACCCTGCTTCTTTGCATCATGTGATCTTCCAATTCTTGTGAACCAAACACTCAGATTGGCAGAAATCCTGTGTTTTTAAATTCTCTGTTTTGCACGTGCATTCCTATCCTATTACTGTGTATTTCCTATCCCTACATTGTTAGAATCCTCCAATTCAAACAAGCCCTTACAGAATTACTTCTCTTACAGATAGTTGTCAAAGAAAACCTTGTGTGGTTTGTCCCGCTCCTACTGCGCCGTCGTCCACCCCAGCTCAGCGGCTCCAATTACAGAAGGGTCCAGCACAGCAAGGATCTGGCCTCTAGACCGTCTTTCGCCGCCTCAGATCTTCTTCCCTGCTGCTGCCAGCCATGACAACTGCATTACCATCATCAACCGAGCAGATGACCTCGAGGACTACACGGGTTCGCAAGAGAGGTCACACTCTTTCATGTCTGCTTACGTTATGCATCGCTTAATATTACATGCTACTTTATGTGGTTTGTCCCGCTCCTACTGCGCCGTCGTCCACCCCAGCTCAGCGGCTCCAATTACAGAAGGGTCCAGCACAGCAAGGATCTGGCCTCTAGACCGTCTTTCGCCGCCTCAGATCTTCTTCCCTGCTGCTGCCAGCCATGACAACTGCATTACCATCATCAACCGAGCAGATGACCTCGAGGACTACACGGGTTCGCAAGAGAGGTCACACTCTTTCATGTCTGCTTACGTTATGCATCGCTTAATATTACATCGCTTAGATGATTCAGAGACAGATGACCAGTCCTATTTCCCCTCAAGGTGTATGCTCTAACTTGGTAGGGTTATGTTGCTCATATCGTGCGTATGGTGTCTTGCATTGCTATGTCATTTGATTAGTTTAGACATGCTTTGTGTGAATGCCACCTGTTTATTGTCTAATTCCCATATATGTGAATTATGCATTGCCATCTTGTTGCAAGACATTATATATGTGAATTATGTAATGCTATCTTGTTGTAAAGGCATTATATATGTGAATTATCCAATGCCATGCTGTTTAGCCAATCATCATGTATGTGAATTATATCATGCTATATATTTTTTGTATTACGTGTTCCATTTGTCGACAACATTTGTATATTCAACTACTCTTCCTGTGCATCAGCCATTTGAAGCGGTGATGCAAGTATCTGGAGTGAAAACAAGGTATTCAGAGCAGACAATGCTACGTGCTGAAGCAGACATCTTGCTGGTCACAGAGAGCTCCTCAAAGGAGGATTCAGAGACTGATGACCAGTCCTATTTCCCCCTAAGGTCTATGCTCAAACTTGGCAGGGTTATATTACCCATGTCATGCATGTTGTCTTGCATTGCTTAGTTTTTACATCATATATGGATTGCCATCTGCTTACTTGCTTACTATATAAATCATATATTTGAATTATATCATGCCATCATGTTTACATACACAACATCTATCTGAATTATGGCATGGCAACCCATTTAGTAGACATCATATAGTTATATCATCTCATCCTGTTTAGTGTTTACAGTCATCATATTTTGAATTATGTCATTCTGTCCGTGAATTATATCTTGCTATCATGTTTCCATAGGCGGCATGTATGTGAATTATGGCATGCCAACCTATTTAATAAAGACATTGTATAGTTATATCATGCCATCCTGTTTACATAGTCATCATATTTTGAACTATGTCTTTCCATCTTTTTTAGTTAGCCATCATAATGTGAAATTGTGTCATGCTATCCTATTTAGTTAGCCATCATATATGTGAAATTGTGTCATGCTATCCTGTTTGGTTAGACAGCATAAATGTGAATTATTTCATGCCCTCTTTTATTCCCCACTATCCATTGCACCTGTATTATCATAAAATGTCTACACATTCAATTACTTTTCTTGTTTATCAGCCATTTGAATTGGAGAGGGTGATGGCAGTTTCTAAGGGAGTAACAACACGATCTTCAGAAAAGATAGTGCTAACAGTTGATGCAGATAGAACCACTGTTGTACTTGCCCAAGAACCAACCCCACCAAACATAACCCAGACTCTCGCAAACTGTACCCCTACCCAGTTGGACAGAGAACCAGCTACACCCCTTCTAACCCCAACCCCAAAAGATAGTAACCCAGTTCCAGTCGACACAATACCGTCTCCACCACAGAGCACCCAAACACGAGCAGTTAGTAAGGGAACTGCAGTGCCCAAAGCACGAGGACCACCACTCCGAATCCCAACTCAACGCGTAAAGGAGAAGAAGAATTGTTCTCATGTCAGGTTCTGTAGCTATGGTTCATACTCCTTTGCTCTTGCATCACTGTATTTACTCATACCAACTATTTTCAAATTTGAAGGATGGAATTGAAACTCCAATGGCGCAACAGGTATGTTTTAAACCTGTTTCTTTAACTAGTTTGTTGTTGTAACTTGCTCTATGTTGATTCCGGTTTCAATTGAATAAACATTTATGTTCTCATGTCATGCACATTACAAGTGTTGTTATTGCTCTATAGTTTCCCACACTTATATTCTGTCTATTCTGCTTTGTCTTGAACCATAAAGTGACCATGGTACATAGATATATGTTTGTTTCATGTTGTTATCCTGTCCACTTTACAACTGATCTGATTTACCAAAATGAGTTTCATATACAACATGGTAACCCTGTGATGTGTCTGCTTGTTTCTCTTTTAGAATGCAGACAAAATATTGGAGAACAGTACCCCGTTATGCAATGGAAGTAATGTAGATAAGGTTTAAGATAGTGAGACATCCCTATTGGTCTCCAAGAAAGCTGATAAAAACTATCTTAACGACAGTGAGATAACCCAAAAGTCGTGTCTTGATGTAGTGTTTGAGTTACTGGCCACTACTACTGGCACAAGCTCTTCGAACTCGCTGCTTGAATCGGTTCGTCTTCTTGAGTCTCAACTTCAAGTTGAAAGACATTGATTAGATGTGCTGCGGCAGGAAGCTGAAGGACCGAGGAAGTCCCTGCAGAATTCAGATGCATACTTTCTGGTGCAACAGCAAGCGGTGGAGGATTTAAGCGCCCAAACAAGAGAAAGTTAATAAGTGTAACATCCCAAATTTTCAATTTGGAATGTTATACGTTAGGTCATCATGCATATCATATTTTCTCGCATTTTTCTGATCCTAGAAATTTCACGCAACTCAAGGACCCTCGGAGAGAGTTGGAAGTTTCATTATTTTCATATTTGGGATTTCTCAAATTTTGAAAATAGGATCATTGGATTTATTTAATTATCTTCATAAAGTTTTTCCTATAAAAAATATTTTGAGAGGGAATAATATGACTTTCCCAACAATTAGGAAAAATGAAGATTTTATAAATAAATCAAATTCGGTTTTGGAAGATTTATTTTGCTTAGGCAAAAATGAGCATTTTAAAAAAATTTATGCATGTTTGCCGTTTTTAAAGTTCATTTTGTTCGACTCATTTTTAGGAGTCGGGGAAAATTCGTTTTATTTAATTTGGAGTTCATTTGGTATTTTTTTTAATTCATTTGGTTTAAATTTCATTAAAAAAAATACGCGCCCCCCCCCCCCGGGCCGAGGCCCAGCCGCCCCAGCCCAGCGCCCCCCGGCCCACCTCCCTCCTCC
>NC_041387.1:7286181-7294235 GCF_002162155.2 Triticum dicoccoides
CCGCCGCCCTCGCCGCCCCCTCGCCGACCCCGCCGGACCTCCCGCCCCGCCCGGAGCCCCGCCGGAGCTCGCCGGCGAGATCACCGGAGGTAGCCCCGCGCCCCGATCCGGTTTTCCCCTAATAAACCGATCCGGTTTTTTTTTAAAAAAAGATGTTCGGTTTTTTTTTAAAACCCTAGATTGGTTTTATTTTTTTCGGTTTTCTTATTTAACGAACGTTCACCGAACCGTTCGTTTCAATGAACGCGTTCGTTGGATTCGTTCTGTTAACGAACGTCTGTTATTTAAACCGTTCGTCGTTTTTCTTTTAATCGGATTTAATCCGTTATTTTTCTGATTTGATTTCAGATCCGATTTTCAAAACTGTTTTATTTCTCGCTCGTTTATCGGAATCAGGTGATTCAAGCGCCTGGAGTTTCGTAACGAAACCGCCGTTCCGACTAACCTACTTTCACAGAGTTTTGCTACTGTGAAATTTTGACCTAATTTCAGATTGCTAAACCGAGTCGTTCTCTCTCGAGTTTCGACTTTCGGAGTTTATTTTGATTCGATTCTTTTGCAACCAGGGTTCTTAAGTTGAACTTTCTGGTTAGATCTTTTATTCGAGATTTCCCCGTGCATTAGATGAGTACTTATTGTATGCTTGTTGTTTGTCTGCGTTAGATCACCCGGAGTGCGCCGCTTGTTACTTCGAATCTCTAGGTCTCGCGGATCATCAGCAAGGCAAGTAACACTTTGATCATACCCTTCTCATACCCAGTTTTTATGCATTAGATCTATTCCTCAAACACTTGCATGATTAGGATCTAATTAAATTGTGGGTTTGGGAAGTAGATTGAGGTAGTACCTATTACCTGTTTTACTTATGAAACCTTGGGAGTTACTTCTACGTTTGCTTATTATGCTATGCTATGCTAATAGACGTGGATTGGGTGAGTGAATATCCATGACAGATGTGAGATTGTTAATTAATGGTTTATCTAAGGTGGCAACCTAAACACACATCTGGGTGGATTGAGGCACCTGGTTTCTATCAGAACTTGCCTGTATTTCTTCGGACCGCCACCCAGGCTCTAAGGGATCATAAGATTATTCAAACTGGAAACTTCCGTGTGCAGCCACAAGCCAATTATGGGCTCTGGCGTAGTTGACTAAGTCGTGCGAGCTCTTACGGGTAGGCTAGCTGATGTAGGGGATGTAGGTTGGTACGGTCTACCCACATGTAAGGTGCTAGCGCTTCTGAAAGGCTATGTCTCGGTCATCCGTTTCTCAAACACCATGTAGTGCGAGAACCAAGCGGAGGCGATCGAGTCTTGTGGGGAAAAGTGCGCAAACCTCTGCAGAGTGTATAAACTAATCATGATTAGCCGTGTCCCCGGTTATGGACAATTTGAGTATCCTGTAATTGAATATCATGTGAATCTCAACATGTTACTTCTAATAAAAGTTATTGGGTTTGATGAGTACTTTTAATTGGGATTGAGGATGCTGTCAACCATTCTCAATGTTTAACAACCACCATGATAGTTAAATAAAACTATTCCTTTGATGTAGGGAAAAATCAGCTTTATGCAAATGTAACCGTAGAGCCTTACCACCAGCCATATATGCATGTAGTATAGGCTTATTTCCTTCATTGCTCTTTATGTGTTACATTGCCAGCATATTCCATGTGCTGACCCGTTTTCGGGCTGCAACTTTCACGTTGCAGACTTTTCAGACGACGAGTAAGGTGTTAGGTCGTGGTTCTATACTCAGTGATGCCGTTGGAGTTGATGGACTCGCTTATCTTCCAAGCCTTCCGCTGTTATTATTAGATGGCCTTAAGCCATATTATTGTAATAAGTTCCCTTGTGGACAACGATGTAATAAGTGTGTGATTGCTACTCTGCAATAAATCCTTCGAAGTACTGTGTGGTGTCAGCATTACTGATCCAGGGATGACACTGAGCACAGAGACTGGATCCATTCGGGTCTGGTCGCTACAGAGAATGGTATCAGAGCACACGCTGACTGTAGGACACGACCACTAAGTTAAAGCCATAGATCACTACTCTCTTCCCATTTTCTAACTCCTCATCTTTTCTACTCTCTTTAGGATGACGGACGCAAAGATCAAGTACACCCAACCGGATGAAGGCACACCTTTTGGATTTCACTTGAAGGAAGTTACTAAGTACCTGAACATTGGACTACCAAGCTTCACCGGGACTTTCAACGCCACTCTGCCTGAAGAGGAGCGCTGGAAGATTCATGCTCACGTTCCAGGAAGGACATTCGCCCCAATCACCAAGTCTATAGATAGTGTTTTCAGTGCACCAACTTGGAGTCTGGGAAAGAGCATGGCAGCTCACATCACCATGGGACGCATTGGAGAAGTTTATCAAGAAGACCTCAAGGACACCATCTACCAGATTTGCGGACGCCGAGATGACAACTGGGACGTCGTCAACACCAAGAAGGATAGATCCATTGCAGCTTTCATCCAGGAGTTAAATCAGCACATTCGACGCCAGGAGAACCAAATGTGCAATGACATGTTGGAGTTGCAGAAGACAAAGGGAAGGATCATCGAACTGGAAGAAGAACTAAAGACTACACGCAAGGACTACATGGACGAGATCGTAGCTCTGGCAAGACACAATAACGATCTTAAGTACGAGATCGAAGAACTCAAGAAGAAGTTGGCGCTCAGGAATGAAGACTAGTATGTCGAACACCCAAGCGACTACATTAACATCGACGACACCGATTCGGATCCAAGTGAACCCGACTTTGAAGACGAAGCTGGAGCAGACATCATGGAGTCTTCCACCGGTTCAAACTAGTAGAAGTCCCCCACATATTAGTAGTATCTCCCTCCATGTAAACATTATAGTACACGCACTTTTGCGATAGTTAGATCGTTGTAAGCCCTTGTTTGATTGAATGGAGTGATTTTGTGTGTTTTTGCTCATGTGCATTTGGGTAGTGATTCCCTTAGACCTCATTCTATTCTACATTTCTCTCCTTTTCTAAACCCATCAGATGCCTCCGAGACGCGACCCCGGATTCGTTTTCCCGCCAGAGATCACCCAATTGATCCAGCAGCAGAATACCCTGATTCAAACATTGGTGCAGAACAACAACAACAACAACCCACCGCCACCACCACCACCTGCGGATCATCTGACTCGTTTCCTTAGACTGAACCCGCCGGTGTATTCCAGTAGCACCGAGCCGATTGTAGCAGATGACTGGCTCCGCAAGATAGGAAGGGAGCTGACCACTGCAGGATGCACAGATGGTGAAAGAGTGAAGTTTGCAGCACATCAGCTTGAAGGACCCGCAGCAACATGGTGGGAGAATTTCACAGCCACTTACCCCGTAGACACTGTCACATGGGACCAGTTTCAGCAAGCTTTTCGCACTGCCCATGTTTCAGCAGGAGCCATGGCCATGAAGAAGCGTGAGTTTCGCAACTTACGCCAAGGAGGAAGGACTGTTGGCCAGTATGTGGATGACTTTAGTAAATTAGCACGTTATGCCCCAGATGACGTTGCTACAGATGCGGCTAAACAGGAGAAGTTTCTAGAAGGACTGAATGATGAGTTCAGCATGCCGTTGATGGTAGCAAGTTTCAACAACTACCAGGAGTTAGTAGACCGAGCTCTCATGATCGAAGGAAAGCAGCAGCAAATTGAGAACCGCAAGCGGAAGTATGGACAAGGGAAGTATAACTCTGGATCCCAGCAGAAGCCTCGTTATACCCCTAAATCAGGAATTCAGTTTCAGCATACCCATGGAGGAGGTAATTCGCACAACCATAATGGCACTAAGAATGGGAACGGGAATGGAGGAAGCAACGGACAGAACCACACCAACCCGTCAACACCATCCAAGGTAGATCTGAGTCATATTACTTGCTTTAAGTGCCGCAAGACTGGGCACTATGCAAATGACTGTCCAGAAGGCCAGAATGGAAATGGCAATGGAAGCTCTGGAAAGAAGCCCAACCCTTTCAACAGGGGACAGGTGAACCACATTGATGTGGAGGAGGTTGAAGATCAGTCCGATGCAGTAATCGGTAAGTTTTTGGTTAAGTCATTTACTGCAATTGTTCTTTTCGATACTGGTGCATCGCATTCATACATATCAAGGGGATTTGTGGATAAGTACAAGTTACCAACCCAAGCCCTTAGGTCACCCATGCTAGTAACCTCACCCGGAGCAGAGTACATGGCTAGTAAATGGTGTGATCGACTGCCACTACGGATTGGACACTATGTTTTCCCCTCAGACCTAATAGTTCTGGAATCCCAAGGATTGGATGTGATATTAGGAATGGATTGGTTATCAAAGTATGGAGGAAACATAGATTGTACCACAAGGTCAATTTTGCTCACCACACCAGAAGGAAGAAGGATCAAGTATGTATCACGGCACGAGCCGAGGAGAGCACAAGTTAATTGTTTATCAGGAGTGGTACAGGAAGAAGTACCAGTGGTGAAGGATTATCCTGATGTATTTCCGGAAGAGTTGCCAGGAATGCCGCCGGATAGAGACATTGAGTTTTTGATCGAGCTGTTGCCAGGAACAGGCCCGATATCGAAGTGACCGTACAGGATGCCCGCAAAGGATTTGGCGGAAATCAAGAAGCAGATTAAGGAACTATTGGATAAAGGTTTTATTCGCCCAAGTTCTTCACCTTGGGGATCACCCGTTTTGTTAGTGGAGAAGAAGGATGGATCGTTGAGAATGGTTGTTGATTACCGTGGATTGAATGAAGTAACAATCAAGAACAAGTACCCACTACCTATGATTAATGATCTGTTTGATCGCTTGCAAGGAGCCAAAGTGTTTTCTAAGATCGACTTGCGATCAGGGTACCATCAGTTGAAGATTCGGGAGCAAGACATACCCAAGACCGCATTTACCACGAGATATGGACTGTACGAGTATACCGTTATGTCATTTGGACTGACTAACGCACCAGCCTATTTCAGGAACCTGATGAACAAAGTGTTTATGGAGTTTTTGGATAAGTTCGTCGTGGTGTTCATTGATGATATTTTGATTTTCTCGAAGAATGAAGAGGAACACAAGGAACATTTGCGATTGGTTTTGGAGAAACTGAGGGAACACCAGTTGTATGCCAAGTTCAGCAAGTGTGAGTTTTGGCTAAAGGAAGTTGGATTTCTCGGACATGTTATATCCGGAGAAGGGATAGCAGTTGACCCCACAAAGGTTGAGACCGTAACCAAATGGGAAGCACCAACGACAGTTGGAGAGATTCGGAGTTTCCTTGGACTCGCAGGATACTACCGAAGATTCATTGAGAATTTCTCAAGGATTGCAAAGCCTATGATAGAATTGTTGAAGAAGGAAAACAAATTCATATGGACTGAGGACTGCGAGGCAAGTTTTCAGGAGTTGAAGAAAAGATTGGTTACCTCACCCGTTTTGATATTGCCAGATCAGACTAAGGATTATGAGGTGTATTGCGACGCTTCACGTCGAGGACTTGGAGCAGTGCTTATGCAGGAAGGAAGAGTTGTTTCGTATGCTTCACGACAACTTAAGCCTCATGAGTTGAATTATGCCACTCATGATTTGGAGTTAGCAGCCGTTGTGCATGCCTTGAAGACGTGGAGACATTTTCTCATTGGAAATCATTGTGAAGTATATACGGATCACAAGAGTTTGAAGTACATCTTCACCCAGAAGGAATTGAATCTCAGACAAAGGAGATGGTTGGAACTTATTAAGGATTATGATATGAGATTGCATTATAACCCCGGAAAGGCTAATGTCGTAGCTGACGCATTGAGCCGTAAGAGCCACGTCAATACCCTAATGATGGGAGGAATACCCAATGAGTTAGCTGAGGACCTTCGAGAACTATGTTTGGAAATAGTTCCGAGAGGCTATGTAGCAGCATTGGAGATTCAGTCGACACTAATGGACAAAATTAGAGAAGCCCAAAAGGCAGATAAGGAAGTTGCCTCTATAAAGGAGAAAATGAGCAAAGGAAAAGCAAAAGGATTTCGTGAGGATGAGCACGATACCCTATGGTTTGAAGACCGTGTTTATGTGCCCAATGACCCAGAGATCAGGAAGTTGATTTTGCAAGAAGCCCATGATTCACCCTATTCGATTCACCCAGGAAATACCAAGATGTATTTGGATTTGAAGAATATTTTCTGGTGGACCGGAATGAAGAAGGATATTGCGGAGTATGTAGCAGTTTGCGACATATGTCAGAAAGTAAAGGCAGAGCATCAGAAGCCAGCAGGATTGTTACGACCATTGCCGATACCCGAATGGAAGTGGGATAAGCTAGGCATGGATTTCATCACAGGTTTGCCAAAGACCCGTTCAGGATATGACTCGATTTGGGTCATAGTCGATCGTTTGACCAAGGTAGCTCATTTCATTCCAGTCAAGACTACCTATAGCAGTGCTAAGTTGGCAAAGATATATATGACCAGAATTGTGTGTTTACACGGAGTTCCGAGGAGCATCGTACGGATAGAGGAACCCAGTTCACTTCGAAATTTTGGAACCAGTTGCACGAAACATTGGGAACCCGATTGGAATTCAGTACAGCTTTCCACCCACAGACCGATGGACAGACCGAGAGAGTCAATCAGATTTTGGAGGACATGCTGAGAGCTTGTGCACTAGATTATGGATCCAGTTGGGATGATAATTTGCCGTATGCAGAATTTTCCTACAACAACAGTTACCAAACCAGCTTAAAGATGGCACCTTTCGAGGCTCTGTATGGAAGAAGGTGCAGGACACCGTTGTCATGGGACGAAACTGGAGATCGTCAGTTGTTTGGACCAGATTTGATTAAGGAGTCTGAACAGAAAGTTAAGTTGATTCGAGACAGGCTCAAGGTAGCCCAGTCCAGACAGAAGAGCTATGCCGATTCAAAACGCAAAGCGATTGAGTATGAAGTTGGAGACAGAGTATATCTCACAGTATCCCCGCTTCGAGGAGTTAAGCGTTTTTGGAGTGAAAGGAAAGTTAGCACCCCGTTTCGTTGGACCATATAAGATTTTGCAACGCATGGGAGAAGTTGCGTATAAATTGGAATTGCCAGAAGGACTGTCAGGAGTTCATGATGTATTCCATGTTTCTCAGTTGAAGAAATGTCACCCCGAGATAGCAGAGGTACCGTTAAGAGATGCAGTGCCACTAGAAGCAATTCAGTTGCAGGATGACTTGACATATGAGGAAAAACCAGTTAAGATTCTCGATTATGCCAGCAGAGTTACCCGCAGCAAGGTTATCAAGTCTTGCAAAGTTCAGTGGAGCCACCACACTAAGGATGAAGCCACCTGGGAAAGAGAGGAAGTTTTGCTTAAGGACCACCCTCACCTATTTTCTAGCCAACCAGAATCTCGAGGGCGAGATTCATCTTAAGGGGGTAGGTTTGTAACATCCCAAATTTTCAATTTGGAATGTTATACATTAGGTCATCATGCATATCATATTTTCTCGCATTTTTCTGATCCTAGAAATTTCACGCAACTCAAGGACCCTCGGAGAGAGTTGGAAGTTTCATTATTTTCATATTTGGGATTTCTCAAATTTTGAAAATAGGATCATTGGATTTATTTAATTATCTTCATAAAGTTTTTCCTATAAAAAATATTTTGAGAGGGAATAATATGACTTTCCCAACAATTAGGAAAAATGAAGATTTTATAAATAAATCAAATTCGGTTTTGGAAGATTTATTTTGCTTAGGCAAAAATGAGCATTTTAAAAAAATTTATGCATGTTTGCCGTTTTTAAAGTTCATTTTGTTCGACTCATTTTTAGGAGTCGGGGAAAATTTGTTTTATTTAATTTGGAGTTCATTTGGTATTTTTTTTAATTCATTTGGTTTAAATTTCATTTAAAAAAAAATACGCGCGCCCCCCCTGGGCCGAGGCCCAGCCGCCCCAGCCCAGCGCCCCCCCCGGCCCACCTCCCTCCTCCCTCGCGCGCTCGGCCGCCCGAGCGAGGTGCCCCGCCGCCGCACGCCATCGCCCCGCCGCCCGGGAGTCCGGCTCCCCCTC
>NC_041387.1:7294798-7300680 GCF_002162155.2 Triticum dicoccoides
CTCGCCGCCCCCTCGCCGACCCCGCCGGACCTCCCGCCCCGCCCGGAGCCCCGCCGGAGCTCGCCGGCGAGATCACCGGAGGTAGCCCCGCGCCCCGATCCGGTTTCCCCTAATAAACCGATCCGGTTTTTTTAAAAAAAAAGATGTTCGGTTTTTTTTAAACCCTAGATTGGTTTTATTTTTTTCGGTTTTCTTATTTAACGAACGTTCACCGAACCGTTCGTTTCAATGAACGCGTTCGTTGGATTCGTTCTGTTAACGAACGTCCGTTATTTAAACCGTTCGTCGTTTTCTTTTAATCGGATTTAATCCGTTATTTTTCTGATTTGATTTCAGATCCGATTTTCAAAACTGTTTTATTTCTCGCTCGTTTATCGGAATCAGGTGATTCAAGCGCCTGGAGTTTCGTAACGAAACCGCCGTTCCGACTAACCTACTTTCACAGAGTTTTGCTACTGTGAAATTTTGACCTAATTTCAGATTGCTAAACCGAGTCGTTCTCTCTCGAGTTTCGACTTTCGGAGTTTATTTTGATTCGATTCTTTTCTAACCAGGGTTCTTAAGTTGAACTTTCTGGTTAGATCTTTTATTCGAGATTTCCCCGTGCATTAGATGAGTACTTATTGTATGCTTGTTGTTTGTCTGCGTTAGATCACCCGGAGTGCGCCGCTTGTTACTTCGAATCTCTAGGTCTCGCGGATCATCAGCAAGGCAAGTAACACTTTGATCATACCCTTCTCATACCCAGTTTTTATGCATTAGATCTATTCCTCAAACACTTGCATGATTAGGATCTAATTAAATTGTGGGTTTGGGAAGTAGATTGAGGTAGTACCTATTACCTGTTTTACTTATGAAACCTTGGGAGTTACTTCTACGTTTGCTTATTATGCTATGCTATGCTAGTAGACGTGGATTGGGTGAGTGAATATCCATGACAGATGTGAGATTGTTAATTAATGGTTTATCTAAGGTGGCAACCTAAACACACATCTGGGTGGATTGAGGCACCTGGTTTCTATCAGGACTTGCCTGTATTTCTTCGGACCGCCACCCAGGCTCTAAGGGATCATAAGATTATTCAAACTGGAAACTTCCGTGTGCAGCCACAAGCCAATTATGGGCTCTGGCATAGTTGACTAAGTCGTGCGAACTCTTACGGGTAGGCTAGCTGATGTAGGGGATGTAGATTGGTACGGTCTACCCACATGTAAGGTGCTAGCGCTTCTGAAAGACTATGTCTCGGTCATCCGTTTCTCAAACACCATGTAGTGCGAGAACCAAGCGGAGGCGATCGAGTCTTGTGGGGAAAAGTGCGCAAACCTCTGCAGAGTGTATAAACTAATCATGATTAGCCGTGTCCCCGGTTATGGACAATTTGAGTATCCTGTAATTGAATATCATGTGAATCTCAACATGTTACTTCTAATAAAAGTTATTGGGTTTGATGAGTACTTTTAATTGGGATTGAGGATGCTGTCAACCATTCTCAATGTTTAACAACCACCATGATAGTTAAATAAAACTATTCCTTTGATGTAGGGAAAAATCAGCTTTATGCAAATGTAACCGTAGAGCCTTACCACCAGCCATATATGCATGTAGTATAGGCTTATTTCCTTCATTGCTCTTTATGTGTTACATTGCCAGCATATTCCATGTGCTGACCCGTTTTCGGGCTGCAAATTCACGTTGCAGACTTTTCAGACGACGAGTAAGGTGTTAGGTCGTGGTTCTATACTCAGTGATGCCGTTGGAGTTGATGGACTCGCTTATCTTCCAAGCCTTCCGCTGTTATTATTAGATGGCCTTAAGCCATATTATTGTAATAAGTTCCCTTGTGGACAACGATGTAATAAGTGTGTGATTGCTACTCTGCAATAAATCCTTCGAAGTACTGTGTGGTGTCAGCATTACTGATCCAGGGATGACACTAAGCATAGAGACTGGATCCATTCGGGTCTGGTCGCTACAATAAGCTTGCTAAGCATCTTTCCAGCATTATGGGTACCCAGGATATTGTTTCTTGAGATCTTATGAAGTAGTTTCAGTTCTGGACTTGTTTTGCTACGGCGTTATTTGCACTGGTCGCCAACTTTGACAACCAGTGTATATGATATGCTGCTTTGTTCCGTATATTTGCACTGGTGGCGAACTTTCATGCCCAGTGGATGTAATATGTGTAATAGCTGTGATAGCCTAGCGTAAGTTGCTTGCTTATTTATTTCCTTGTTTGTCTTGTTTATTTGTTTGCTTGTAGTCAGTGCAGTTCTTTTTCCGCGGTTTGGCCGCAATAACCTATTTTTTAAAACTACGCCACAATAACCATGGGCTACATATTTATTGTAGTTACCATGGGCCCCTACGGGACGTAGAAACAATGGGCCTTCTACGGATCGTAGAAACAATGGGCCTTGTAAGGGCTATAGCATCAATGGGCCTTCTACGGGTCGTAGCATCAATGGGCCTTCTACGGGCCGTATGAACGATCGACCAAACATGGGCCAATAACAGACCGCATTATGGGCTGTAAACGGGCTAGATTTGGAATCATCCATTCATGGGCCGACAATAACGGGTCGTCGTTAATCGGCCGTATTTGATGAGGCTATGAAAATGGCCCAACGGATTAACGGGCCGCAAACGGGCCGATTGTTACCACGGGCTGAATTTGGCCCACAAGCAGAAAAGGCCAGTAACATGCTGTAAGTAACCGAATGCTGGAAATAAGCCCAGGAATAAATGGGCCCTAAGAAGGCCGAAAGATAACACGGGTTGGAAACGGCCCAATGGAATAATGGGCCGTTAGTGGGTACGAAGCGATACACTCTTCATTGCGGGCCAGATTCACTACGGGCTGTTAATGGGCCAAGAGTTACAAATGGCCTCGTATGGGCCGAAAGACATCATGGGCCATACATGGGCCGGAAGTTACAATGGGTTGGAATCATATTGGATGCCCCAAATGAAGCTACTGAGCTTAATTCCGATAGGCCGTAACGGGCCGTGAGTTAGCGGTCCGTAAATGGGCTATATAGGAACATGATTTCCGTGGGCCGGCCCGTTACCTTTTGACCAAGTCAAACTGGCCGGCCTTTTCACCGGAATGGGCCTCTGTTGGGCCGTGCCATGTGTCGACCTATCATAGGCGCCTCCTGTCCAATGAATGGATGACATCTGTCCCAACGGTGAGCCAACACGTGTTTCCTCTGGCCAATGACAATTTTACACGTGGAAAATCCTCATTGGTCCGGGCTTTAACGGGTTATCAGATCCAAAACCGGACCCGATAGCTTAACGGCGGCCCATTACATTGGATGCCACATGTCGGTCACCCTTGACGAAAGCACTTCCATGATGCGCGATTTATCGCCATGGAAGTGGACACTTCCGTAATGATAATATTGCTAATGTCATGGAACACTTCTACTGCAGCACAGGTATGACTATCTTGATTCTGTCATAAAGTTGTCATGGATGTACATGCATGACAGAAAACGTGACCTACTATGACAAACACGTATCATCACGGAAGTGTATTTTTTTGTAGTGAATTCCCTTAAACCTGCATACCTTGCGTTTCATCAAAATGCTTGTTGATGCGGTCGATCTCTTTGTCAGCTAGTTTAAGCTTCCGATTTAACTCGGAAACCTCTGCGGCTCGGACAGATGCCGCAACCAAAGAAGCCTGTTCAAGCACAAAGTACACAGTTCAACTCCATCAGGCACTACTGTATATATATATATATATATATATATATATATATATATATATATATATATATAGGGTTCTCTTTAAAGAATATTACATCGCATACCTCAAAGTTTGTTGGTAGGCTGTTGAAAGCTTCGTTCAGTCCGCCTTTGACGGACTGAATTTTCTCCATGACTGCACTCATCAGAGTGCGGTGTTCCTCTATGATGGAAGCACTTTGCAGTGCTCCCTCCAGAGTGTTCGGCACCTCCGGATGGACGGTGGGCACCGTGGGACCAGTCTCTCCCTCCCCCATCACGGGGGGCTGATCTCCTGATTCCGGAGCCGCACTGGGCCCCGACACAGTGTTCGGTGGGGCCCCAGATTGCATGGCCCCCCATCCCTGGTCACCATGGGGATTGCTCCCCCTTGGTCGACAGCGGCCGAGGGATTGACCTCGGGCGCCCTTTCGTCCACCCCACTCCCACCTGCTGGAGCAGGGGGAGTCTGTAGAGCGGATACCTCGGTATCCCCCATAGTGGGCGACGAGCCCCGCGGAGGCGTATCACTCTCCACCATCCCCAGCGATAGGGAGTTCCCCGATGACAGTGAAGCCACGGGGATGTCATGTGGAGGACTATATAAAGGCAAAGTAAATATTAGATGCTAAAAAGGAAAATTATCCGAACATAAGCTATTATCATCTAAATACTTACGATTCGGCCAGGGGCTTAATCTTGGGCTGAACTCGATACCTGTGTTCGAACATTGAGTCCGAACTATCTGGAAGATTCAATTTCTTCCTGGGCACGGCATTGCCTGCGTCAGCAGGGGCCGCCCTTTTCCTCCCCGTCACTTGGATAGGGGAGTCATCTTCTTTTTCCTCCTCCTCTTCTTCTTCAGGAGAGAGGAGGGTGCCAGTTTCCCCGAACCTTGTGTCCGCGAGACCTATAGGGTGGGGGTCGCTCTTGACTTCCTTACCCTTCTTCTTGGCCTTCTTCTCTGGCACCTTGTACGGCACCGGAACCAACATCGCCGTCAACTGAGGCGTCTCTGGGTCTTCTGGCAAGGGAGCCGGACACTTGATCCGCTCTGCCTTTTTCGTCCAGGCCTGGATAGAGCGCAGAAACTTCAACTCCTGTTATAATTGAAGTATGAATGGAGTGTGTATTCGACGGAAATCTTTATTACCTCTGAAGCAGTGAGCACGCTGCTGAAGCCCTTGTCTTTGGTCCCCTCTGGCCACCCCTTCTGGGTCTTGAAGAGGTACTTCCATATGTCTTCGTGCGTAGTGCCGAAGAGACGCTTCAATGACCGGGGCCCTTCCGGATTGAACTCCCACAGATGGGAGTCTCGGTGTTGGCAGGGAAGGGGGAGACGGAAGAGCATTACCTAAATTACATTTGTGAGGAGGGTGCCCTTGGTGATCATGTCGGCGATGCGGCTTTGGAGCGCCAGCACCTCCGCCTGAGACCCCCATCCGGACCCTTGTCGGTCCAAGAGGTTAGTCTCTCCTGGGAGTCCAGATCTAAATGCGGGCGCCGCCGCCCACTTGGTGTCGCAGGGCTCGGTGATGTAGTATCACTCCTGCTGCCAGGCCTTGTTCGTCTCCACAAAGGCCCCCTTGGGCCAAGTGGCGTCGGGGAGCTTGCTCACCATGGCACCTCCGCACTCCACGTGCTGCCCGTCGACCACCTTCGGCTTCAAATTGAAGGTTTTGAGCCAAAGGCCAAAGTGTGGGGGGACACGGAGGAATGCCTCACATACCACTATAAAAGCGGATATGTGGAGAATTGAGTTCAGGGCAAGATCATGGAAATCTAGCCCACAGAAAAATAAGAGGCCCCCTACAAAGGGGTGGAGAGAGGAAATCCCAGCCCCCGAATAAAGTGCGAGAGGAAGATGACCCTCTCCCCCGCCTTAGGGACAGGGATCACTTGGTCCTTTTCGGGGACCCGGTGCGCGACATCGTCAGTGAGATAGCCCGCACTCCGAAGATTATTCACGACCTTCTCTCTGACCATGGAAGCTTCCTACTTGCCCTTGGAACCGGATCCGTCCATGGCTGGGAAGGGGGGCGGTGGTTGAGGAGTCGAGAGTTGCGGGCGCAAGAGCTGAGGACGCTGGGGCTAGGGAGATTGGAGAGCTAGGGCTTAAGGAAGGCGTGGGGCTGGTGAAAGGGGGATTT
>NC_041387.1:7301022-7310692 GCF_002162155.2 Triticum dicoccoides
TAGTCGTGAACCTCGCCGGTTCCCAACGTAGTCGTGCGTAAGGCATGGTTAAGATGCTCACGTCACATTGATAAGGATCCCGTAATAAGCGGGCACGATCTCTATTTTGACAAGACGTGACAATGGGGCTATACCTCAAAGCACGACACTGGAGACAAGAAAACGGTTTGATATATTAAAGGGACAGACGTGACGCTTCGCTGAAAAAAGTTGTCAGTAAAGACGCAATATCCCTTTTTTGATACCTTGCCTTCGAGGCGAAGGGTTGTACTAACCATGCAGAGCCGGACGTAGTACCTTTTTGTAGGGAATATTGCTTCAATGTGTTCGGGAGGAGGAACCCACCTTGCAATGCCGAAGACAGTACGCGAGCCGAACTCATCGTCATGAAAGACTGGTTCAGGGGCTACTAAGGGAGTCCTGGATTAAGGGGTCCTCAGGTGGCCGGATCGCTCGTCATGGGCCGGACTGATGGGCCGTGAAGATTATTGATGAAGACTATCTCCCGTACCCGGATTGGACTCCCATATGTGTAAAATAGCAAGTTTAGAGTTCGAGTGTAAAACATTCCTTCCTCTGCAAGATGGTCATGTACAAACCCTAGGTCCCTCCGGTGCATATATAAACCGGAGGATTTTAGTCCGTAGAGACAGAAGAATCGTAGCAATTACATAGGCTAGACTTTTAGGGTTTAGCCATTACGATCTCGTGGTAGATCAACTCTTGTAACCCTATATTCATCAAGGTTAATCAAGCAGGAAGTAGGGTATTACCTCGATTGAGAGGGCCTGAACCTGGGTAAACATCGTGTCCCCAGCCTCCTGTTACCATCAATCCTCAGACGCATAGTTCGGGACCCCCTACCCGACATCCGCCGGTTTTCACACCGACAGTGATGACACCGAAGGTAGAGTAATGAGTAGACGGTGATAAAAGAGGGCGAAGGTAGATCAAATTTTGTCTTGGTGGGGTGATGTCTACTACGCAACCTTCTTCTTGTAGACGTTGTTGGGCCTCCAAGTGCAAAGGTTTGTAGGACAGTAGCAAATTTCCCTCAAGTGGATGACCTAAGGTTTATCAATCCGTGGGAGGCATAGGATGAAGATGGTCTCTCTCAAGCAACCCTGCAACCAAAAAACAAAGAGTCTCTTGTGTCCCCAACACACCCAATACAATGATAAATTGTATAGGTGCACTAGTTCGGCAAAGAGATGGTGATACAAGTGCAATATGGATGGTAGATATATGTTTTTGTAATCTGAAAATATAAAAACAGCAACGTAGCAAGCGATAAAAGTGAGCGTAAACGGTATTGCAGTGCTAGGAAACAAGGCCTAGGGTTCATACTTTCACTAGTGCAAGTTCTCTCAACAATAATAACATAATTGGATCATATAACTATCCCTCAACATTCAACAAAGAGTCACTCCAAAGTCACTAATAGCGGAGAACAAACGAAGAGATTATTGTAGGGTACGAAACCACCTCAAAGTTATTCTTTCTGATCAATCCATTGGGCTATTCCTATAAGTGTCACAAACAGCCCTAGAGTTCGTAGTAAAATAACACCTTAAGACACACATCAACCAAAACCCTAATGTCACCTAGATACTCCAATGTCACCTCAAGTATCCGTGGGTATGATTATACGATATGCATCACACAATCTCAGATTCATCTATTCAACCAACACATAGAACCTCAAAGAGTGCCCCAAAGTTCCTACCGGAGAGTCAAGACGAAAACGTGTGCCAACCCCTATGCATAGGTTCATGGGCGGAAACCGCAAGTTGAACACCAAAATATGCATCAAGTGAATCACGTGATATCCCATTGTCACCACAGATACGCAAGGCAAGACATACATCAAGTGTTCTCAAATCATTAAAGACTCAATCTGATAAGATTACTTCAAAGGGAAAACTCAATCCATTACAAGAGAGTAGAGGGGGAGAAGCAACATAAGATCCAACTATAATAGCAACGCTCGCGATACATCAAGATCGTATCACCTCAAGAACACGAGAGAGAGATCAAACACATAGCTACTGGTACATACCCTCAGCCCGGAGGGTGAACTACTCCCTCCTTGTCGTGGAGAGCGTCGGGATGATGAAGATGGCCACCGGTGAGGTTTCCCCCCTCCGGCAGGGTGCCGGAACAGGGTCCCGATTGGTTTTTGGTGGCTACAAAGCGTTGCGGCGGCGGAACTCCCGATCTATTCTGTTCCCCGATGTTTTTAGGGTATATGGATATATATAGGTGAAAGAAGTCGGTCAGGGGAGCCACGAGGGGCCCACGAGGGTGGAGGGCGCACCCAGGGGGGTGGGCGCGCCCCCCTGCCTCGTGCCTTCCTCGTTGCTTTCTTGACGTGGACTCCAAGTCCCCCGGATTGCTTTCTTTCCAAAAATAACTTCTCTAGAAGGTTTCATTCCGTTTCGACTCCGTTTGATATTCCTTTTCATCAAAACACTGAAACAAGGGAAAAAACAGGAACTGGCACTGGGCTCTGGTTTAATAGGTTAGTCCCAAAAATAATATAAAGTGCATAATAAAGCCCATAAACATCCAAAACAGATAATATAATAGCATGGAACAATCAAAAATTATAGATACGTTGGAGACGTATCAGCATCCCCAAGCTTAATTCCTGCTCGTCCTCGAGTAGATAAATGATAAAAACCGAATTTTTGATGTGGAATGCTACCTAACATATCTATCCATGCAATTCTCTTTATTGTGGCAAGAATATTCATATCCATAAGATTCAAGACAAAAGTTTAATATTGACATAAAAATAATAATACTTCAAGCATAGTAACTAAGCAATCATGTCTTCTCAAAATAACATGGCCAAAGAAAGTTCATCCCTACAAAATCATATAGTTTAGTCATGCTCCATTTTCGTCACACAAGAATGATCTCATCATGCACAACCCCGATGACAAGCCAAGCAATTGTTTCATACTTTAGTAATCTCAAACTTTTTCAACCTTCACGCAATACATGAGCGTGAGCCATGGATATAGCACTATGAGTGGAATAGAATATGATGATGGGGGTTATGTGGAGAAGACAAAAAAGGAGAAAGTCTCACATCAACGAGGATAATCAATGAGCTATGGAGATGCCCATCAATTGATGTTAATGCAAGGTGTAGGGATTGCCATGCAACGTATGCACTAGAGCTATAAATATATGAAAGCTCAACAAAAGAAACTAAGTGGGTGTGCATCCAACTTGCTTGCTCACGAAGACCTAGGGCACTTGAGGAGGCCCATTGTTGGAATGTACAAGCGAAGTCCTATAATGAAAAATTCCCACTAGTATATGAAAGTGACAAAACAAGAGACTCTCTATCATGAAGATTATGGTGCTACTTTGAAGCACAAGTGTGGTAAAAGGATAGTAACATTGCCCCTTCTCTCATTTTCTCTCATTTTTTGGGCCTTCTCTTTTTTATGGCCTTTCTTTTTTTATTCCTCACTTGGGACAATGCTCTAGAAAATGATGATCATCACACTTCTATTTATTTACAACTCAATGATTACAGCTCGATACTAGAACAAAGTATGACCCTATATGAATGCCTCCGGCGGTGTACCGAGATATGCAATGAACCAATAGTGACATGTATGAAAGAATTACGAATGGTGGCTTTGCCACAAATACTATGTCAACTACATGATCATGAAAAGCAATATGACAGTGATGAACGTGTCATGATAAACGGAACAGTGGAAAGTTGCATGGCAATATATCTCGGAATGGCTATGGAAATGCCATAATAGGTAGGTATGGTGGCTGTTTTGAGGAAGATATAAGGAGGTTTATGTGTGATAGAGCGTATCATATCACGGGGTTTGGATGCACCGGTGAAGTTTGCACCAACTCTCATTGTGAGTTAGGGCAATGCACGGTACCGAAGAGGCTAGCAATGATGGAAAGGTGAGAGTGCGTATAATCCATGGACTCAACATTAGTCATAAAGAACACACATACTTATTGCAAAAATCTACAAGTCATCAAAAACCAAGCACTACGCGCATGCTCCTAGGGGGATAGATTGGTAGGAAAAGACCATCGCTCGTCCCCGACTGCCACTCATAAGGAGGACAATCAAGGAACACCTCACATTTCAAATTTGTTAAACAACGTTTACCATACGTGCATACCAACGTTACACAAGTTATTTTTGGAAATAATAAAAAATATTGAGCGAAGAAAATACCAGAGGGGGCCCACACCCTGACCATGAGGGTGGGGGCGCGCCCCCTGCCTCGTGGGCCCCCTGGCAGGCCTCCGGTGTCCATCTTCTGCTATATGAAGTCTTTTACCCTGGAAAAAAATCAGAAGAAAGCTTTCGGGACGAGACTCCGCCGCCACGAGGCGGAACCTTGGCGGAACCAATCTAGGGCTCCGGCGGAGCTGTTCTGCTGGGGAAATTTCCATCCGGGAGGGGGAAATCATCGCCATCGTCATCATCAACTATCCTCTCTTTGGGAGGGGGTCCATCTTCATCAACATCTTCACCAACACCATCTCCTCTCAAACCCTAGTTCATCTCTTGTATCCAATCTTTGTCTCATAGCTTGAGATTGGTACCTGTAGGTTGCTAGTAGTGTTGATTACTCCTTGTAGTTGATACTAGTCGGTTTATTTGGTGGACGATCATATGTTCAGATCCATTACGCATATTAATACCCCTCTGATTATGAACATGAATATGGTTTGTGAGTAGTTACTTTTGTTCCTGAGGACATGGGAGAAGTCTTGCTATTAGTAGTCATGTGAATTTGGCATTCGTTCGATATTTTGATGAGATGTATGTTGTCTTTCCTCTAGTGGTGTCATGTGAACGTCGACTACATGACACTTCACCATTGTTTGGGCCTAGAGGAAGGCATTGGGAAGTAATAAGTAGATGATGGGTTGCTAGAGTGACAGAAGCTTAAACCCTAGTTTATGCGTTGCTTCGTAAGGGGCTGATTTGGATCCATATGTTTCATGCTATGGTTAGGTTTACCTTAATACTTCTTTTGCAGTTGCGGATGCTTGCAATAGGAGTTAATCATAAGTGGGATGCTTGTCCAAGTAAGGAAAGCACCCAAGCACCGGTCCACCCACATATAAAATTATCAAAGTAACGAACGTGAATCTTATGAACGTGATGAAAACTAGCTTGACGATAATTCCCATGTGTCCTCGGGAGCGTTTTCCTTTGTATAAGAAACTGTCCAGGTTGTCCTTTTCTAAAAAAGGGATTGGGCCATCTTGCTGCACCTTATTTACTTTCATTACTTGTTACTCCTTACAAATTACCTTATCACAAAACTATCTGTTACCGATAATTTTAGTGCTTGTAGAGAATACCTTGCTGAAAGCCGCTTATCATTTCCTTCTGCTCCTCGTTGGGTTCGACACTCTTACTTATTCAAAGGACTACGTTAGATCCGCTATACTTGTGGGTCATCAAGACTCTTTTCTGGCACCGTTTCCGGGGAGTGAAGCGCCTTTGGTAAGTGGAATTTGGTAAGGAAAAATTTCTATAGTGTGCTGAAATTTACTGTCACTTGTTACTATGGAAAGTAATCCTCTGAGGGGCTTGTTCGGGGTATCTTCACCCCGACCAGTAGAGCAAATAGTTTCTCCTCAACCTACTGAACCTACTGAAAATGTCTACTTTGAAATTCCTTCAGGTATGATAGAGAAACTGCTAGCTAATCCTTTTGCACGAGACGGAACATTACATCCTGATGAGCACCTAATCTATGTGGATGAAGTTTGTGGATTATTTAAGCTTGCAGGTATGCCCGATGATGTTATCAAGAAGAAGGTCTTCCCTTTCTCTTTGAAGGGAGATGCATTGACATGGTATAGGCTATGTGATGATATGGGATCATGGAACTACAAGCGATTGAAATTGGAATTTCATCAGAAGTTCTATCCTATGCATCTTGTTCATCGTGATCATAATTATATATATAATTTTTGACCTCGAGAAGGAGAAAGCATCACTCAATCTTGGGGGAGGCTTAATTCAATGTTATATTCATGCCCCAATCATGAGCTCTCGAGAGAAATGATTATTCAAAAATTTTATGCTCGGCTTTCTGACAACAATCGCACCATGCTCGATACTTCTTGTACCGGTTCTTTTATGATGAAGACTATTGAATTCAAATGGAATTTATTGGAGAGAATTAAATGCAACTCTGAAGTTTGGGACCTCGACGAAGGTAAAGAGTCAGGTATAACACCTAAGTTTGATTGTGTTAAATCTTTTATGGATAACGATGTTTTCTGTAAATTTAGCACTAAATATGGACTTGACTCTGAGATAGTAGCTTCTTTCTGTGAATCCTTTGCTACTCATGTTGATCTCCCTAAGGAGAAGTGGTCTAAATATAATCCTCCCACTGAAGTTAAAGTAGTTGCACCTATTAAAGTTGAAGAAAAGACTATCACTTATAATGATCCTATTGTTCCTACTACTTATGTGGAGAAATCACCTTTCCCTGTTAGGATTAAGAATCATGCTAAAGCTTCAACTGTGGTCCGTAAGAGTAATACTAGAACTTATACACCTCCTGAGCAAGTTAAAGTTGAACCTAATATTGCTATGGTTAAAGATCTCTTGGCTGATAATATCGATGGGCATGTTATTTACTTCTGTGATGAAACTGCTAGGATTGCTAAACCCGGTGCTAAAGATAAACATAGACCTATTGTGGGCATGCCTGTTATTTCTGTTAAAATAGGAGATCATTGTTATCATGGCTTATGTGATATGGGTGATAGTGCAAGTGCAATACCTCATTCTTTATATCAAGAAATTATGCATGATATTGCACCTGCTGAGTTAGAAGAAATTGATGTCACCATTAAGCTTGCCAATAGAGATACTATTTCACCAATTGGGATTGTTAGAGATGTTGAAGTCTTGTGTGGGAAGGTTAAATATCCTGCTGATTTTCTTGTTCTTGGTTCCCCACAAGATAGCTTTTTTCCCATTATATTTGGTAGACCCTTCTTGAATACTGTTAATGCTAAGATAGACTGCAAGAAGGATGTTGTTACTATCGGTTTGGATGATATGTCTCATGAGTTTAGTTTCTCTAAATTTCGTAGACAACCTCGTGATGAGGAATTGCCTAGTAAAGATGAAATTCACTAGTGTAGAACCGGGCTTTAGTCCCGGTTCGTAAAGGCCTTTAGTGTCGGTTCCGTAACCGGCACTAAAGGGTGGGCACTAAAGGGGCCCCCCTTTAGTACCGGTTCGGCACGAACCGGCGCTAAAGTGCCACCACGTGGCACGAGCCAGGCCACGGGTGCGGTAGATCATTAGTACCGGTTGGTAACACCAACCGGTACTATATGTTTGTGGGTTTTGGTTTTATTTTTTATATTTCCTTTAAATTTGTGTTTTCAATTTAATTTAGGATTGTTTTACGTTATAATGAGTTGTTAAATCATTAGGTGCTAGTTAATTATATATAGCTAGCTAAGTGATCAAGTATATGCCATAGCCATATTATATATACTTGATCACCTAAAGTGATCAAGCAGTAATATGGGTATGTCATATATTTGATCACTTAGCTAGCTAGCTATCTAGGATCCACATGCATGCACTAACACTAGCTTAAGGCAGAAACATTCACTTAATTATACCAGAAGCAAAGATATCATCGAGTTCAACATGGTCATGATATTATAAGCGCGTTCATATAACACCACAAAAGCAAATCACTCTTAGATTAAGTTCAGGACGAAGAATGACATGAGAGGAAGTACTAAGAGCATGAACTAGCTAAATCACCCCTGCTGCTCCCTCTGAGGTA
Source organism: Triticum dicoccoides (assembly GCF_002162155.2). Classification (NCBI taxonomy): domain Eukaryota; kingdom Viridiplantae; phylum Streptophyta; class Magnoliopsida; order Poales; family Poaceae; genus Triticum; species Triticum dicoccoides. Next base: position 7,308,867 of record NC_041387.1, read on the forward strand.
AAATAACATAGAACATGTATAGCTCTCCTGATTGATCAAACTGGAGCATGCAGATGAACCTGTCACCTATGCGTGGCCTGCGCTTCTCATCGCTGCCCCCTAGTACTTCTCTGGGATCGTAAACAATTTTGCTCCAATCTTTCACTATTAAGCAATCATCGCTTTCAGAAATCCTGAATTCACTCGTGTTCCATGTAGGATATCTTGGCCATAAGCTAACCATTGATATGAGACCTTTAGTCTCGATCCACTGAGGCACAACTGTCATCGGGAGTCCCTATTGAAGAACATCGTATAGTAATTAATAAACTTAGCAATGAAAGTTTAGCTTTAAAAATAATGTATGCAAAAGATGCACTAAGGACAAATAGTAAAAATCTTATCATCTTTCCATTATAGATGTGACCGTAGTTCAATACGATCACTATTGGTCGGACGTTTTGAGTACTAACATTTCTAAGTGCAGGAAGAAAATTTGTCTTGACAGTATGAAGATCCTCAAGCCATGAAACATAATGACTTATCTCCTCGCAGTTTAATTCATCCCTGGGGCAGTAGTAGGTCCTGTCTACCAAGCGTCAGACATGTTTGCTTGAACCGAAATAAGCTGACGATACAAATTAGTTGTCAACTATTTTTGAATAAACAGTATGAAAGACATAAACATATGCATGCATGTGGTTGAGAAAAACTCACATAATGGTAGAACTGGAGGCGTTTGCACATCGACCCAGATGTCTCTATTACCTTCAATATCATCTTCCGGACGAATATCAAAGGTGATAACCATATCAGGCTCAAATGCATAAGCCTTGCATAGTGCTTGCAAGTTTTGCATTCAAAATGGGTGTATGTGTCTCCATTGTATAATTTGACGTTGAAAGTATACCCATGCTCAGTCTTCAAGTAAACTCTCTTTACCTCCATATCATCTATAGCACTAAAACCTACCTTATCCAAGACAAAAATTCGAGCATGGCAGGGGATGCGCTAGTAGAATAGTGAAAATTTAAAATTATAAGTTCAAGCAAATGATGCATAAGTCATGCTTTATTAGGAAAAAAATACTTGCCGGTGTGACTTACTGTATCCACTTTGAATGTCTCATCCAGCTTGATGCTGAAGCTCCTATTGTCATCAAGGAAATTTCTATCGCACAGGCCGCGTTGGTCTTCACAGTGTTCGCACATAATGAAATCTTTTTCATCGTCAGACGACATTTCCTATGTTCATATAGGTGAAACATTAAACACTTACTATCTAACATTAATTAATATCTAACTAATTCTAATATTCATCTAACATTTGACATTAATATCTAACATATATTTCTATCTAATTCATCTAACATTTGACATTAATCTAACATTTATATAAACTAAATATATATATAAAAAATAAAAAACAGAAAAAATAAACTAGTTAAGTTCTATATATATAGGTGAAACATTACTAGTTCTATTATTTCAACTAATACAACTAGTTATATTAATTCAACAAGTTCTATTAATTAATTCAATTACTAATTAATTCAACTAAGCATTTACTAAAAATAAACTAGTTATATTAATTCAATTAGTTCAAATCTCATGCATATATACCTTATTAATATTTAACTTTTCTATCTAATATTCATATCTAACATTTGACATTCATCTAATTAACAATTTGACATGCATAATCTAAAAAACAGAAAAATTGTGTGTGTGTGTGTGTATGTATGTGTGTGTGTGTACGTACGAGCGGGGGCGGCGGCGTACGGGCGACCGGCGGCGCGAGACGGCGACGACGGGGATGGCGGCGTACGGGCGGCGGCGCGACGGGCA
>NC_041387.1:7311239-7326850 GCF_002162155.2 Triticum dicoccoides
GGGCGGGGACGGCCAGGGCGCGCGCGATGCCGGGGACGGCCGGGGCGCGACGACGGCGACGGGGACGGGGCGCGCGGCGACGAAGACGGAACAGAGAGGAACTAACTGAAAATTTTCGTAAGTGATGTATATATAGGAGAGGCCTTTAGTACCGGTTGGATCCACCAACCGGTACTAAAGGCCAACTTTGGCCCGGCCAAGAGGCGGGAAGAGCAGGCCTTTAGTACCGGTTGGTGGCTCCGACCGGTACTAAAGGTCACCCTTTAGTACCGGGTGGAGCCACCAACCGGTACTAAAGGTGGTGCGCTGCCTGCACAAAGTTTAGTCCCACCTCACCGGGCGAAGGGCAGCCGCACTGGTTTATAAACCCAGCCGCGGCTGCCCTTTCGAACTCCTATATAAAGCAGGCTTCTGGGCCTAAATACGGCGCGCTGCCCTGTGAGTCTGCTGGGCCTTGTGAGCCTGAAATTGCACGCCCGTGGTCTAGCAGGCCCACAGGGCAGCGCCCTAAATTTTTTGATATAGATTTTTTCTTTTCTGCTTTATTTTTTCTTCTATTTATTTCTGAGTAGTTTTTTCTTTTCTGCTATTTATTTTCTTCTATTTATTTCTGAGTAGTTTTTTTATATAGTTTTTTTCTTTTGTGCTATAGTTTTTTTCTTTTCTGCTATTTTTTCTTTTCTGCTTTATTTATTTTCTTCTATTCATTTATTTTTATATACCATGCCAAGTTGATGGTTAAAACTTTATGGTTTATTTCTGAGTAGTTTTAATAAGTTATTAAAAATAAAAAAGAGGTGCAATGCTCGTTGATTAGCTTCAAGCCTTTCAGAATAGTGTAAACTGCACTACACATAGCTCCGTGCAGTCTACCATATTCCTCAAGGCTTGAAGCTAAGCAACGTGAGCATTGAGCCTCTTCTTCATCGTCTCTGCACTCAGGGCTTATAAACCGCTCCTAGTCCCTCTCTCTTCGCGAGGTGGGACTAAAAAACAGCTTACTAAGAAACTGTAGTACTGGTTCATGCCATGAACCGGTACTAAAGGTGCTCGTGGGGCCCCAGCCTTACCTGACACAACCTCATTAGTACCAGTTCGTGGCACGAACCGGTGCTAAATGTTCGCCACGAACCGGTACTAAAGAGCTCCTCCCGCCTACCAGTTGGAACCGGCACTAATGGACACATTAGTGCTGGCTCAAATTCAAACCGCGACTAATGTATCTCATTTTGTAGTGCTTTTCAATTTCAGGGTCATTTAGCTCAAAACAAATCATTAAATGCATGAAAAATAGCAAATGAAGGCAGAAATGGTTGAAAGTTGATGGCGTCGCTTTGAATGGTGCATACTGAATGCACAAAAAGTGTGGAGTTGTAATAAGTTAAAAAAATGAAATGCCTTTGTAACACATGAGTTTAATTTCGTCAGAAACCCGAATACTTTCGAAAGAGATTGTCCAGTTTTTGCCGTAACCCTCTCTACGTTTTTGAACATGCTATGTGGGTGAAATGATGATACCATGCCAAGTTTCAACTTTTTCAGAGATCATTTGTAGTGCTTTTCAATTTCCAGGTCATTTAGTTCTCAAAACAAACCATTAAATGCATGAAAAATAGCAAATGAAGGCAGAAATGGTTGACAGTTGATGGCGTCGCTTTGAATGGTGCATACTGAACGCAAAAAATATAAGAGCATTTAGATCATTATCTTATATTTCTTTACAGTATGAATTGTCAATATGATCTTATACATCAAAAATACTTTGATCATCAATGATCTTTTTGTATACAATCTGAATTGTCAATATGAGTCCTCAACGATTTATAAACCGGTGAAGACTCATATTGCGGCCACAAATTCTACACATAGAGTTCAATGAAGACCAAGTGCTTGTGATAGTTTGAGAAGTAACATATTTAAGGTGGTAAAAGCCTTGTTAGGGGAGCGAGGTGGGACTAAAAACAGCTTGCCATAACCTCATTAGTACCGGTTCGTCGTACGAACCGGCACTAAATGGTGATGGTGGGGCCATAGCCTGACCGCAGGCTTCCACAGCCTCTTTAGTACCGGTTCGTGGCATGAACCGCACTAAAGGTTCGCCATGAACCGGTACTATTGATCGCCGCCACAAACCGGTACTATTGATCTCATTAGTGCCGGTTTTTTTACAAACCGGCACTAATGTGCTTCACATTTGAACGTTTTTCTACTAGTGATTATTGGTCTTGCTTCTATTGTCGTGCCTCCTAGTGATCCTTTAGAACAATATTTGCTAGACCATGAAAATGATATGTTTATGAATGAAAGAAGGGAAATAGATGAAGTATTCTTTAAGCAGGGACCTATTCTAAAACACAACTTGCCTGTTGAAATCCTAGGGGATCCTCCTCCACCCAAGGGAGATCCCGTGTTTGAGCTTAAACCATTACCTGATACTCTTAAATATGCTTATCTTGATGAAAAGAAGATATATCCTTTTATTATTAGTGCTAACCTTTCAGAGCATGAAGAAGAGAAATTATTGAAAACTCCGAAGAAGCACCACGCTGCTATTGGATATACTCTGGATGATCTTAAGGGCATTAGTCCCACTCTATGTCAACACAAAATAAATTTGGAGAAAGACGCCAAACCAGTTATTGATCATCAACGACAGCTAAATCCTAAGATGAAAGAAGTGGTAAGAAAGGAAATACTAAAGCTCCTTGAGGCAGGTGTCATTTATCCCATTGCTAATAGTCAGTGGGTAAGTCCTATCCATTGTGTCCCTAAGAAGGGAGAGATTACTGTCGTTCCTAACGATAAAGATGAATTGATCCTACAAAGAATTATTACATGTTATAGAATGGTAATTGATTTCCGCAAATTAAATAAGGCTACTAAAAAAGATCATTACCCGTTACCTTTTATTGATCAAATGCTAGAAAGATTATCCAAACATACACATTTTTGCTTTCTAGACCACTTTTACTTGCCCTTTCGGTACTTTTGCTTATAGACGTATGCCTTTTGGTTTATGTAATGCACCTGCTACCTTTCAAAGATGCATGATGGCTATATTCTATGACTTTTGTTAAAGGATATGTGAGGTTTTCATGGATGATTTCTCCGTTTATTGATCCTCTTTTGATGATTGCTTGAGCAACCTTGATTGAGTTTTGCAGAGATGTGAAGAAACTAATCTTGTCTTGAATTGGGAGAAGTGCCACTTTATGGTTAATGAAGGTACTGTCTTGGGGCAGAAAATTTCTGAAAGAGGTATTGAAGTTGATAAAGCTAAAGTTGATGCTATTGAAAAGATGCCATGTCCCAAGGACATCAAAGGTATAAGAAGTTTTTTGGGTCACGCCGGTTTCTATAGGAGGTTCATTAAGGACTTCTCAAAAATTTCTCGGCCTCTTTCTAATCTATTACAAAAAGATATACCTTTTGTCTTTGATGATGATTGTGTAGAAGCATTTGAAATACTTAAGAAAGCATTAATTTCTGCACCTATTGTTCAGCCACCTGATTGGAATTTACCCTTTGAAATTATGTGTGATGCTAGTGATTATGTTGTAGGTGCTGTTCTAGGGCAAAGAGTTGATAAAAAAATTAAATGTTATTCAATATGCTAGTAAAACCCTAGACAATGCCCAGAGAAATTATGCTACTATCGAAAAAGAATTTTTAGCAGTTGTATTTGCTTGTGATAAGTTCAGACCTTATATTGTTGATTCTAAAGTAACTATTCACACTAATCATGTTGCTATTAAATATCTTATGGAAAAGAAAGATGCTAAACCTAGACTTATTAGATGGGTTCTCTTGCTACAAGAATTTGATTTGCATATTATTGATAGAAAGGGAGCTGAGAACCCCGTTGCAGACAACTTGTCTAGGTTAGAAAATGTTCTTGATGACCCACTACCTATTGATGATAGCTTTCCCGATGAACAATTAAATGTCATAAATGCTTCTCGTACTGCTCCATGGTATGCTGATTATGCTAATTACATTGTTGCTAAATTTATACCACCTAGTTTCACATACCAACAAAAGAAAAAGTTTTTCTATTAAGACATTACTTCTGGGATGACCCACATCTTTATAAAGGAGTAGATGGTGTTATTAGACGTTGTGTACCTGAGCATGAACAGGAACATATCCTGGGCAAGTGTCACTCCGAAGCTTATGGGGGACACCACGCTGGAGATAGAACTGCACATGAGGTATTCCAATCTGGTTTTTATTGGCCTACTCTCTTCAAGGATGCTCGTAAGTCTGTCTTGTCTTGTGATGAATGTCAAAGAATTGGTAATATTAGTAGACGTCAAGAAATTCCTATGAATTATTAACTTGTTATTGAACCATTTGACGTTTGGAGCTTTGATTATATGGGACCATTTCCTGCCTCTAATGGATATACACATATTTTAGTTGCTGTTGATTATGTTACTAAGTGGGTAGAAGCTATTCCAACTAGTAGCGCTGATCATAACACCTGTATTAAGACGCTTAAAGAAGTTATTTTTCCGAGGTTTGGAGTCCCTAGATATTTAATGACTGATGGTGGTTCACATTTTATTCATGGTGCCTTTCGTAAAATGCTTGCTAAGTATGATGTTAATCATTGAATTGCATCTCCATATCATCCACAGTCTAGCGGTCAAGTAGAATTGAGTAATAGAGAGCTTAAATTAATTTTGCAAAAGACTGTTAATAGGTCTAGAAAGAATTGGTCCAGGAAACTTGATGATGCATTATGGGCCTATAGAACTGGATATAAAAATCCTATGGGTATGTCTCCGTATAAAATGGTTTATGGAAAAGCATGTCACTTACCTCTCGAACTAGAACATAAGGCATATTGGGCCATTAAAGAGCTCAATTATGATTTCAAACTTGCCGGCGAGAAGAGGTTATTTGACATTAGCTCACTTGATGAATGGAGAACCCAAGCCTATGAAAATGCCAAGTTTTTTAAAGAAAAAGTTAAAAGATGGCATGACAAAAGGATACAAAAGCGTGAGTTTAATATAGGTGATTATGTGTTGCTATACAACTCTCGTTTAAGATTTTTTTCAGGAAAACTTCTCTCTAAATGGGAAGGCCTTTACGTTATCGAGGAGGTCTATCGTTCCGGTGCCATAAAAATCAACAACTTCAAAGGCACAAATCCAAAGGTGGTGAACGGTCAAAGAATCAAACATTAAATCTCAGGTAATCCTATAAATGTTGAAACTAATATTATTGAAACCGTAACCCCGGAGGAATACATAAGGGACACTTTTCGGAACGTTTCAGACTCCAAAAAGGAATAGGTACGTGGTACGGTAAGTAAACCGACTCCAAAACAGTTCGAAAGGCAATTTTTCTCCGTTTTGGAATATTTAGAAAAATAGGAAAATAAAAAGCAGTACGGGAAGGACACGAGGCTTCCACGAGGGTGGGAGGCGCGCCCTAACCCCCTACGCGTGCGCCCTGCCTCGTGGGCACCTCGTGCGCTCTCCAGACTCTATTTTCTTACACGATACATATTTTGGTCGGTAAAAATTCATTATATAATCTCCCGAAGGTTTTGACTCTCGTATCACACAAATATCCTCTGTTCTCGTTTCGAGCTGTTTTTCTGACAGATCTAGGCCACCATGACGTCTCCAAGTGCCCCCAAGGACAAGTTCTTTGAGAAGGTCATCAATCCCTTCCTTGCGGAGGTGCTACAACACCCTCAAACCATTGAGATGCATGAGGGGGTGCTGCACATCCGCGATGTTGAGGGACCAAGGAGGACCGGAAGTGTGGATACAAGGCTGGAAACGATGGAGCAACAAGTCTTCAAGTGTCAGGAGATGGTGGAGCGGGGACTCGGTACCACATAATGATCACAGAGTTCACCAACAACCACAAGTTGGACGTCAAGGACATTGGGGAGGCCATCTTAAAGCTTCACGAGAAAATCAAGCACCTCCAAGCCCAGATCTACGACCTGCAAAACAAAAACTATGAGTATGAATATAGATTCAAGAGGATGAGTTTGCCTGCAGATTTGAGGATCCCGGAGACTCGATCATCCTTCTATGATGGTGAGCCCATGCCTTGGAAGATGGATGACAAGCCTACATCATCAAGAACTCCATCTCCTTCACCATCAAAAGAGACATGATCACATGGGTATGGGCACTCCCCTTGGCAACTGCCAAGCTTGGGGGAGGTGCCCCGGTATCGTATCACCATCACACTCCTATCTTTACTGTTTTTCTTAGTTCGATCCTTTTGGTAATATCTTGATTTAGTAGAATAAAGTTTTTAGTATGATTCCCCTATGTAATCGAGTCCGTGAGCTATCTATAATAAAGATTAGTGTTGAGTCAAGGGCTTGATTATCTTGCTATGATCTTGAGTGAAAAAAGAGAGAAAAGGAAAGAATAAAAAGAAATAAAGAGATCATATTGATCTTATGGAGAGTAATGACTTCACATAGAGAGAGTATGATGATTAAAAGTTATTGTGAGTTGACAAACATAGTTTTGGTCATCGTTGCAATTAATAGGAAGTAAAATGAAAGAGATGTTTCACATATAAATATACTATCTTGGACATCTTTTATGATTGTGAGAACTCATTAAAATATGACATGCTAAAGAGTTGATATTGGACAAGGAAGACAATGTAATGGGTTATGTTTTCTTATATCCGAGATAAAGTATATTGTTATGGATCATCCAACATGTTGAGCTTGCCTTTCCCCCTCATGCTAGCCAAATTCTTTGCACCAAGTAGAGATACTACTTGTGCTTCCAAATACTCTTAAACCCAGTTGTGCCATGAGAGTCCACCATATCTATGAAGGAAATTGTTGGGGAACGTAGTAATTTCAAAATTTTCCTACGCACACGCAAGATCATGGTGATGCATAGCAACGAGAGGGGAGAGTGTTGTCTACGTACCCTCGTAGACCGAAGCGGAAGCGATCACAACGTAGAGGAAGTAGTCGTACGTTCTCCTCGCGATCCAACCGATCCCAGCGCCGTTACTCCGGCGCCTCCGAGTTCTTGACACACGTACAGCTCGGTGACGCTCCTCGGGCTCCGATCCAGCAAAGCTCCGGGGAGAGAGAGTTCCGTCAGCACGACGGCGTGGTGACGATCTTGATGTTCTACCGACGCAGGGCTTCGCCTAAGCACCGCTACGGTATGACCGAGGTGGAATATGGTGGAGGGGGGCACCGCACACGGCTAAGGAACGATCTCAAGGATCAACTTGTGTGTTCTAGGGTGCCCCCTGCCCCCGTATATAAAGGAGCCAAGGGGGAGGGGGCCGGCCGGCCAAGAGGAGGCGCGCCAGGGAGTCCTACTCCCTCCGGGAGTAGGATTCCCCCTCCAATCCTAGTTGGAATAGGATTCACCGGAGGGGGGAAAGAGAGAGAGGGGGCCGGCCCACCTTTCCTAGTCCTAGTAGGACTAGGGGAAGGGGGGAGGCGCGCGGCCACCTAGGGCTGATCCTTTCTCCTTTCCACCAAGGCCCACTATGGCCCATATAGTTCCCGGGGGGTTCCGGTAACCTCCCGGTACTCCGGTAAATTCCCGATTTCACTCGGAACATTTCCGATGTCCAAATGTAGGCTTCCAATATATCAATCTTTACGTCTCGACCATTTCGAGACTCCTCGTCATGTCCGTGATCACATCCGGGACTCCGAACTCCTTCGGTACATCAAAATACACAAACTCATAATATAACCGTCATCGAAACCTTAAGCGTGCGGACCCTACGGTTCGAGAACAATGTAGACATGACCGAGACACGTCTCTGGTCAATAACCAATAGCGGAACCTAGATGCCCATATTGGTTCCTACATATTCTACGAAGATCTTTATCGGTCAGACCGCATAACAACATACGTTGTTCCCTTTGTCATCGGTATGTTACTTGCCCGAGATTCGATCGTCGGTATCCAATACCTAGTTCAATCTCGTTACCGGCAAGTCTCTTTACTCGTTCCGTAATACATCATCTCACAGCTAACTCATTAGTTGTTATGCTTGCAAGGCTTAGTGATGTGCATTACCGAGAGGGCCCAGAGATACCTCTCCGACAATTGGAGTGACAAATCCTAATCTCGAAATACGCCAACCCAACATCTGCCTTTGGAGACACCTGTAGTACTCCTTTATAATCACCCAGTTACGTTGTGACGTTTGGTAGTACCCAAATTGTTCCTCCGGTAAACGGGAGTTGCATAATCTCATAGTTATAGGAACATGTATAAGTCATGGATAAAAGCAATAGCAACATACTAAACGATCGGGTGCTAAGCTAATGGAATGGGTCATGTCAATCAGATCATTCAACTAATGATGTGACCTTGTTAATCAAATGACAACTCCTTTGTCTATGGTTAGGAAACTTAACCATCTTTGATTAACAAGCTAGTCTAGTAGAGGCATACTAGTGACACTCTTGTTTGTCTATGTATTCACACATGTATTATGTTTCCGGTTAATACAATTCTAGCATGAATAATAAACATTTATCATGAAATAAGGAAATAAATAATAACTTTATTATTGCCTCTAGGGCATATTTCCTTCAGTCTCCCACTTGCACTAGAGTCAATAATCTAGATCACATCACCATGTGATTCACATCGATAGTTCACATCATCATGTGATTAACACCCATAGTTCACATCGCCATGTGACCAACATCCAAAGGGTTTACTAGATTTAGTAATCTAGTTCACATCACTATGTGATTAACACCCAAAGAGTACTTAGGTGTGATCATGTTTTGCTTGTGAGAGAATCTTAGTCAACGGGTCTTTCACATTCAGATCCGTTATGTATTTTGCAATTTTTTTATGTCTACAATGCTCTGCACGGAGCTACTCTAGCTAATTGCTCCCACTTTCAATATGTATCTAGATCGAGACTTAAAGTCATCCAGATCGGTGTCAAAACTTGCATCGACGTAACCCTTTACGACGAACCTTTTATCACTTCCATAATCGAGAAACATATCCTTATTCCATTAAGGATAATTTTGACCGTTGTCCAGTGATCTATTCCTAGATCACTATTGTACTCCCTTGCCAAACTCAGTGCAGGGTATACAATAGATCTGGTACACAGCATGGCATACTTTATAGAACCTATGGCCAAGGCATAGGGAATGACTTTCATTCTCTTTCTATCTTCTGCCGTGGCCGGGTTTTGAGTCTTACTCAATTTCACACCTTTGTAACACAGGCAAGAACTCTTTCTTTGACTGTTCCATTTTGAACTACTTCAAAATCTTGTCAAGGTATGTACTCATTGAAAAAACTTATCAAGCGTCTTGATCTATCTCTATAGATCTTAATGCTCAATATGTAAGCAGCTTCACCGAGGTCTTTCTTTGAAAAACTCCTTTTAAACACTCCTTTATGCTTTGCAGAATAATTCTACATTATTTCCGATCTACAATATGTCATTCACATATACTTATCAGAAATATTGTAGTGCTCCCACTCACTTTCTAGTAAATACAGGCTTCACTGCAAGTCTGTATAAACTATATGCTTTGATCAACTTATCAAAGCGTATATTCCAACTCCGAGATGCTTGCACCAGTCCATAGATGGATCGCTGGAGCTTGCACACTTTGTTAGCTCCCTTTGGATCGATAAAACCTTCTGGTTGCATCATATACAACTCTTCCTCCAGAAACCCATTCAGGAATGCAGTTTTTACATCCATTTGCCAAATTTCATAAATTGTGGCAATTGCTAACATGATTCGGACAGACTTAAGCATCGCTACAGTTGAGAAAATCTCATTGTAGTCAACACCTTGAACTTGTCAAAAACCTTTTTGCGACAAGTCGAGCTTTGTAGATAGTAACACTACTATCAACGTCCGTCTTCCTCTTGAAGATCCATTTATTTTCTATTGCTTGCCGACCCTCGGGCAAGTCAACCAAAGTCCACACTTTGTTTTCATACATGGATCCCATCTCAGATTTCATGGCTTCTAGCCATTTAGCGGAATCTGGGCTCACCATCGCTTCTTCATAGTTCGTAGGTTCGTCATGATCTAGTAGCATGACTTCCAGAACAGGATTGCCGTACCACTCTGGTGCGGATCTCACTCTGGTTTACCTACGAGATTCGGTAGTGACTTGATCTGAAGTTACATGATCATCATCATTAGCTTCCTCACTAATTGGTGTAGGAATCACTGGAACTGATTTCTGTGATGAAATACTTTCCAATTCGGGAGAAGGTATAAATTACCTTATCAAGCTCCACTTTCCTCCCACTCACTTCTTTCGAGAGAAACTCCTTCTCTAGAAAGGATCCATTTATAAGCAACGAATGTTTTGCCTTCGGATCTGTGATAGAAGGTATACCCAACAATTTCCTTTGGGTATTCTATGAAGACGCACTTCTCCGATTTGGGTTTGAGCTTATCAGGATGAAACTTTTTCACATAAGCATCGCAGCCCCAAACTTTAAGAAACGACAACTTTGGTTTCTTGCTAAACCACAGTTCATATAGTGTCGTCTCAACGGATTTAGATGGTGCCCTATTTAACGTGAATGCAGCTGTCTCTAATGCATGATCCCAAAACGATATTGGTAAATCGGTAAGAAACATCATAGATTGTACTATATCCAATAAAGTACGGTTATGACGTTCGGACACACCATTATGATGTGGTGTTCCAGGTGGCATGAATTTGTGAAACTATTTCACGTTGTTTTAATTGAAGACCAAACTCGTAACTCAAATATTTGTCTCCACGATCAGATCGTAGAAACCTTTATTTTCTTGTCACGATGATTTTTTCACTTCACTCTGAAATTCTTTGAACCTTTCAACTATTTCAGACTTATGTTTCATCAAGTAGATATACCCATATCTGCTCAAATCATCTGTGAAGGTCAGAAAATAACGATACCTGCCGCGAACCTTAACACTCATTGGATCGCATACATCAGTATGTATTATTTCTAATAAGTCAGTTGCTCGCTCCACTGTTCCGGAGAACAGAGTCTTAGTCATCTTGCCCATGAGGCATGGTTCGCAAGCATCAAGTGATTCATAATCAAGTGATTCCGAAATCCCATCAGCATGGAGTTTCTTCATGCGCTTTACACCAATATGACCTAAACGGCAGTGCCACAAATAAGTTGCACTATCATTATTAACTTTGCATCTTTTGGTTTCAATATTATGAATATGTGTATCACTAGGATCGAGATCCAATAAACCATTTTCATTGGGTGTGTAACCATATAAGGTTTTATTCATGTAAACAGAACAACAGTTTATTCTCTTACTTAAATGAATAACCGTATTGCAATAAACATGATCAAATCATATTCATGCTCAACGCAAACACCAAATAACATTTATTTGGGTTCAACACTAATCCCGAAAGTATAGGGAGTGTGCGATGATGATCATATCAATCTTGAAACTACTTTCAACACACATCGTCACTTCACCCTTAACTAGTTTCTGTTTATTCTACAACTCCCGTTTCGAGTTACTACTCTTAGTAACTGAACCAGTACCAAATACCGAGGGGTTGCTATAAACACTAGTAAAGTACACATCAATAACATGTATATCAAATATACCTTTGTTTACTTTGCCATCCTTCTTATCCGCCAAATACTTGGGGTAGTTCTGCTTCCAGTAACCAGTCCCTTTGCAGTAAAAGCACTTAGTCTCAGGCTTAGGTCTAGACTTGGGATTCTTCACTTGAGCAGCAACTTGCTTGCCGTTCTTCTTGAAGTTCCCTTCTATCCCTTTGCCCTTTTCTTGAAACTAGTGGTCTTGTTAACCATCAACACTTGATGTTCTTTCTTGATTTCTACCTTCATCGATTTCATCATCATGAAAAACTCGGGAATTATTTTCATCATCCCTTGCATACTATAGTTCATCACGAAGTTCTACTAACTTGGTGATGGTGACTAGAGAATTCTGTCAATCACTATCTTATCTGGAAGATTAACTCCCACTTGATTCAAGCGATTGTAGTACCCAGACAATCTGAGCACATGCTCACTAGTTGAGCGATTCTCCTCCATCTTTTAGCTATAGAACTTGTTGGAGACATCATATCTCTTAACTCGGGTATTTGCTTGAAATATTAACTTCAACTCCTGGAACATCTCATATGGTCCATGATGTTCAAAACATCTTTGAAGTCCCGATTCTAAGCCATAAAGCATGGTGCACAAAACTATCAAGTAGTCATCATATTGAGCTAGCCAAACGTTCATAACGTCTGCATCTGCTCCTGCAATAGGTCTGTCACCTAGCGGTGCATTAAGGACATAATTCTTCTGTGCAACATTGAGGATAAACCTCAGATCACGGATCCAATCCGCATCATTGCTACTAACATTTTTCAACACAATTTTCTCTAGGAACATATGAAAATAAACATATGAAAGCAACAACGCGAGCTATTGATCTACAACATAATTTGCAAAATACTACCAGGACTAAGTTCATGATAAATTTAAGTTCAATTAATCATATTACTTAAGAACTCCCACTTAGACAGACATCTCTCTAGTCATCTAAGTGATCACGTGATCCAAATCAACTAAACCATAACCGATCATCACGTGAGATGGAGTAGTTTTCAATGGTGAACATCTTATGTTGATCATATCTAGTATATGATTCACGCTCGACCTTTCGGTCTCCGTGTTCCGAGGCCATATCTGCATATGCTAGGCTCGTCAAGTATAACCTGAGTATTCTGCGTGTGCAAAACTGGCTTGCACCCGTTGTAGATGGACGTAGAGCTTATCACACCCGATCATCACGTGGTGTCTCGGCACGACGAACTTTGGCAACGGTGCATACTCAGGGAGAACACTACTTGATAATTTTAGTGAGAGATCATCTTAAAATGCTACCGTCAATCAAAGCAAAATAAGATGCATAAAGGATAAACATCACATGCAATCAATATAAGTGATATGATATGGCCATCATCATCTTGTGCTTGTGATCTCCATCTCCGAAGCACCGTCGTGATCACCATCGTCACCGGCGTGACACCTTGATCTCCATCGTAGCATCGTTGTCGTTTACGCCATCTATTGTAGCGACCTGACCCAAAATCGGTCAAATCTCTGTGTCTGTACCATCCCAAGATCATGCTGGTACTCACAGTACATCGATAAAGTAATCAAAGTTCAATCACACCTGAATATCATTAAACGATTCTCATATAGAGTCTTTATTACAAGGGAATAAATTCGGCTCAAGGCCAACTCATGAGAAATAAACTACAAATGCTGCGGAAGCGTCGAAGGTAAGCGAGTCCATCCGACTCCAAAGGGCAATCGCCAAGCGCAGAGCGTAGCCTCACTCCTGATCGGAATATATCTCTGCAACATAATACGTTGCAGCCATGTAGGTCAGCTTTTGGAATAAGCTGGCAAGTCATGAAGAATAACAATAATAAAGTTACTAACTCTATATGCATTTTGGCTGTGGAGCTCTAAGTTTCATCATTTTGCGAAAAGCAAATTTTATCCTACTACAGTGGACTTGCTTGCAAATTACTACAATTGTTGGTAGTTATTGAGATGGTTCCGCCAACCAATATCTCGTTCCCAATTATTAAGTCATATAAACCCTCAAATTTATTCATTTGTTTTAGTGTTGAGATATCCGAATACTTCCAAGTTCCAGAGGCTCAAATGTCCGTAACCGGGGACACGGCTAATCGATTAGATCTTTAACTCTGCAGAGGGTTGCGCACTTTCCCCGCAAGAATCATTCCCTCCTTTAAAGTCTTCGCACTTCATGGTGTTTGAAGACGGGACGAATGAAACAGGGTCTTCCAAAGAGTTCTTCTGGCCACTGCCGGTACCCATCCAATCCTACCGTTCGTCTACTTCTCGTAGTACCGTCCAGCCAGCGTCACTACTAGGGTCAACCCAGCCAGAGCCCATAATGGCTTGCGGCTGCACAGGTAAGCTTCCGGTCATGGGGCATCCATCCTTCTCTTTGTGGCTGGGTGAAGCTTTCCGCAGGATGTCATGGCGCTTCTCCATGCATCCCGGCCACCACTGGGTGCTCCAGGGTGCCCGTCAACCGTCCTCCACCCAGTAGTGATTTTCCAAAGTCCATCTTGATCATTGTAGTCCATGGGGTTGTCATCATCATTGACTCTCACATCTTGCTTATGAATTTCACTCATCCCAAATCCCGTCTACGAGCATAGCAAAATAACTACTACGTCCCGGGGTCATGGTAACAAGGGGGTTGGTTCATCCTACCACATGATACTACTCAAGTTTAATGACTTCAAGATTTCACTACTGCATGCATGGTGGGGTGGTGACAACTACTAATGCACAAAACATAGGTATAGAAATAACATGATCAAAACTTGCCTTGTTGTTGATCCTCGTAAGCTAAAGAGTCGTAGTAGCAAGCTTCGCACTCCGGAAACTCTACCGAGACAAACAATAGCACAATAAGCACAAAGCAATAGGATCACACAACATAACAAAAGTAACATAACACAACAAAACAATCAAAACCAAATCCAAAAGGAAAACTCAAAGAAACCAATTCAAGTTTTTCCCTATCCCAAACAATAACTAAAATAGTTTTTATATAACAAAAATTCCTTAATATAACCTAATCATGGTTTTAAGTTAACTTAACAGAAAAGGTTTCACTAAGCAACTAGGAGCAAAAAGAATTAATTAAAAAGCTATTATAAAACTCATTTTAGGCCTAATCCAATTTCTATTAAGAAAAATAATTTAAAACTTTTAATTATAAATAAAAGTTCATCTACTAAAGTGACAGAAACTAACCTAGAATAACTAATCACAAGTTAAAAACAAATTCATTTACTAATTTAAACATTAGGAAAACAGGAACTAGTTAATTAATTAGGTTTAATAGGATTCTGTCTAAAACTAATTATTTATTAATCCTAAAATACCCAAGTTAATTTCTAGGGTTTGGCAATGTCAAAATAAAGTGGTGACAAAAAAGAATCATGCAAAAATAATTTTTCTAACTAAAGTTATAGCAGATTTACTATTCTGACCAAAACTAAAATAAAGCAATTTTAATTATTTTTAACATAGCTAAATATATATTCTACAGAAACTACATAAAATTTGCAATACAACAAAAAAATAATCATCTAAAAATATTAAACAGAATAAAAGATATAAATTTTTGAAAACAGAAACTATTCGGCTAAAACAGAAAATCAAAATAAAAGAAAAAGGCCTAATGGGCCTATACTGTGCCCTGTGCGTTAGATAGCCTAACGGGTTCTAGGGTTAACTAAAACGAACCGGCCTAAAAAAATAAACCTAACCTAAAAATAAACCGATTGGACCGGCCGGTTTTATAATAAAAACTGACCCCTTCGGGGGTTCTAATCCTAGTCGTTGATCTAGGATCGGACGGGGGAGGGTGATGCCGGTGGCTTACCGGACTCCGGCGACGGCGGCGGCGGCGGCGAGAGTGCGTCGGGGCTTCCGGGCGTCGGGGAGCTCCGGCGAGTCGTCGGGAGGATGCGAGGGAGCACGGGGAGTGGTTCGGTGGGGTCGGGGGTGGTCGGGGAGGACTAGGGCGTC
>NC_041387.1:7327383-7365331 GCF_002162155.2 Triticum dicoccoides
GGCGGCTTCGGGGGGTCGATCGGGGGCGATCGGGGATCCCGGATTCTTCGGGATCCGGCGATCCTCCGGCGAGTGGCGTTGCGTGGGCGAGGGGGGAAGAAGAGGGGGCGGGGCCCACGGGTCAGAGAGAGAGAGGGAGGGGTGAGGCGAGCGGTCGACCGAAGCCTAGGGGATTCGGGCGAGGGGCGAGGCCGGTCGGGCGCTGGGCTGGCCTGTTGGCCTAGTGGGCCGGCTGGCTTGGGCCAGGCGCGGGGTGCGGCGCTGGCTGGGCCTGGGGTGGCCTGGCTGGCGCCCCGGGGGGGTTTTTCTTTATTTTTTTAAATAAAACGAAAACAAAAATATAACAATATCTATAAATATTTTATATAGGGTATATATATACCAAAATGGTCAGGGGAATATTCCCTTTCATTTGAACATTTTTCCAAAGGCAAAATCCAAACTTCATAAAAATCTATTTTTTTCAAATTCAAATAAAATTCAGATTTGAATTCCAAAACTTTTGGCATTGTTTCCTCTGATATTTTTGGAGTGTCATGTTTGCTCCTCTCATACTTTTGATCAAGTATTTATCAGGCTTAGTTTTTTTTGAAATGATTCCCACATGCCAAAGTTTGAAATTCAAATTCAAAACTCAAAATTCTCTGAAACTTCAAATGGCATTCAAATTCAAACAGGATGCATAGGATGCTTAGCTATAATTGTAAAACATTCCAAATAGGAAATTTGGGATGTTACAAACCTACCCACCTTAAGATGAATCTCGCCCTCGAGATTCGGGTTGGCTAGCAAATAGGTGCGGATGGTCTCGAAGAAGATCTTCTTCGCGTTCCCAGGTGGCTTCTTCCTCGGTGTGGTGACTCCACAACACCTTGCAAAATTTGATGACCTTGCTGCGGGTGACTCTGCTTGCAGTCTCGAGAATTCGGACGGGTTTCTCCTTGTAAGTCAGATCACTGTCAAGCTGTATGGCCTCTAGGGGCACTGTGTCTCTCAACGGAACATCGGCCATGTCGGCATGGCACTTCTTCAGCTGAGAAACGTGGAAGACATCATGAACTCCGGACAATCCTTCCGGCAATTCCAACTTGTACGCAACCTCTCCACGACGTTCGAGGATTTTGTAGGGGCCAATGAATCGGGGTGCTAACTTTCCCTTGACACCAAACCTCTTGATTCCACGAAGTGGTGACACACGAAGATATGCTCGGTCTCCCACTTCGTAAGTCACATCTTTGCGCTTACTGTCGGCATAACTCTTCTGTCTTGACTGTGCTATCTTGAGCCTGTCTCGAATTAGCTTGACTTTCTCTTCGGAATCCTTGATAAGATCGGAACCGAAAAATGATCGATCTCCAACATTATCCCACAGCAATGGTGTTCTACACCTTCTTCCGTATAGAGCTTCGAAAGGGGCCATCTTCAGACTGGATTGATAACTGTTGTTGTATGAGAACTCTGCGTATGGCAAATTATCATCCCAGCTAGACCCATAGTCTAGCACACAAGCTCTCAACATGTCTTCCAGAATCTGGTTGACTCTCTCGGTCTGTCCATCTGTCTGCGGATGAAAAGCTGTACTGAATTCCAGCCTCGTACCCAAAGTTTCATGCAGCTGCTTCCAAAACTTTGAGGTAAACTGCGTTCCTCTATCTGACACGATTTTCCTCGGAACTCCATGCAGACATACGATCCTGGTCATGTATATCTTGGCCAGCTTGGCACTGGTATAGGTAGTCTTCACGGGAATGAAGTGAGCTACCTTAGTCAAACGATCAACTACTACCCAGATAGAATCATAACCTGAACGGGTCCTGGGTAATCCTGTGATGAAATCCATACCAAGTTTCTCCCATTTCCAATCTGGAATCGGCAAAGGTTGAAGTAACCCTGCTGGCTTCTGATGTTCTGCCTTTACACGTTGACAAACATCACATACTGCTACGTACTCGGCAATGTCCTTCTTCATACCTGTCCACCAGAAACTTTGCTTCAAATCCAGGTACATCTTGGTGTTGCCGGGGTGAATCGAGTACGGTGAATCATGAGCCTCCTGAAGAATTAGCTTCCTGAGCTCGGGATCATTGGGCACATAAATACGATCCTCAAACCATATAGTTCCGTTTTCATCCTTACGGAATCCTTTAGCTTTTCCTTCATCCATCTTTTGCTTAATTTCATCAATTTCCTTGTCCGACTTCTGGGCTTCACGAATCCTTTCGGTCAAGGTGGACTGAACTTCCAAAGTTGCAACAAATCCTTTCGGAACTATCTCCAGTCGGAGGTCTCTGAGGTCATCGACTAACTCCTGGGGTAATCCTCCTGCTGTAAGAGTATTCACATAACTCTTACGGCTCAAACCATCTGCTACAACATTAGCTTTACCGGGGTGGTAATGCAGTCTCATGTCGTAGTCCTTTATCAACTCTAGCCATCTCCTCTGCCTGAGGTTCAATTCCTTCTGCGTGAAGATATATTTCAAACTCTTGTGATCTGTGTAGACATCACAACGATTTCCGATGAGGAAATGTCTCCAGGTCTTGAGTGCATGCACTACAGCTGCTAACTCCAAATCATGCGTGGCATAGTTCATCTCATGAGGCCGTAGCTGTCTGGAGGCATAAGCTACAACCTTACCTTCCTGCATCAATACTCCTCCGAGTCCTTGACGAGAAGCGTCACAATAAACCTGGTATTCCTTGTGCATGTCCGGCAAAATCAACACTGGAGCGGTGACCAACCGTTTCTTCAATTCCTGAAAACTGGCTTCACATTCCTCGGTCCAGACATACTTGGCTTCCTTCTTCAACAGCTCAGTCATGGGCTTGGCAATCTTCGAGAAGTTCTCAATGAACCTCCGATAATATCCTGCGAGTCCGAGAAAACTGCGGATCTCCTTGACTGAGGTGGGTGACTGCCAATCGGTGACTGATTCAACCTTGGCGGGATCAACTGCTATTCCTTCTCCTGAAATAACATGTCCGAGGAATCCAACTTCCTTCAACCAAAATTCACATTTGCTGAATTTGGCATACAGCTGATGTTCTCGAAGCTTCTCCAGAACTAGACGCAAATGTTCCTTATGCTCTTCCTCGCTCTTGGAGAAAATCAATATATCATCGATGAACACCACGACAAACTTGTCCAAATACTCCATGAACACCTTGTTCATCAAATTCATGAAGTATGCAGGAGCATTAGTCAATCCAAATCACATGACGGTATACTCATATAAACCATACCTGGTAGTGAATGCTGTTTTGGGTATATCCTTTTCACGAATTTTCAACTGATGATACCCTGATCGAAGATCGATCTTAGAGAATACCTTGGCTCCAACTAGCTGATCAAACAAGTCATTGATCATGGGCAGGGGGTACTTGTTCTTGATGGTTACTTCGTTCAATGCACGATAATCCACAACCATCCTCAAGCTTCCATCCTTCTTCTCTACCAAAAGAACTGGGGCTCCCCAAGGTGATGAGCTTGGACGAATATATCCTTTCTCTAATAACTCATTTATTTGATCCTTGATCTCTTTCAACTCATTCAGTGGCATCCGATAAGGTCTCTTGGATATTGGGGCTGTGCCGGGCAATAACTCAATCAGAAATTCAATGTCCCTGTCCGGTGGCATTCCTGGTAATTCCTCCGGGAACACATCGGGAAATCCTTGCACTACTGGCACTTCCTCCTGAACAACTCCCGTGAGGGAATGCACCTGATTCTTCATCTGGCTGTGCCTGGCTACATACTTGATCCTCTTCTGCTCCGGGGTGGTGAGCAGAATAGACTTGCGGGCACAGTCAATGTTCCCTTCAAACTTTGACAGCCAATCCATGCCTAGGATTACATCCAAGGTCTGGGTTTCCAACACTATGAGGTCCACGGGAAATTTGTGGTTCCCGATATTGAGGGTTGCAGGACAGCCTACACCTGCCATCATTTCTCCTCCTGCGGAACTGACGCGAAGGGGGCTTCTAAGGGTTCTAGTGTGCAACCCGTACTTTTCCACAACTACCCTTGATATGAATGAATGCGTTGCACCAGAATCAAAGAGAACCAAAACTGAACGTGAATTCAATAAAAACTTACCAACCACAGTGTCTGGCTGATCATAGACGTCCTCCATGTCGATGTGGTTCACCTGAGCACGAGGGAACGGATTTGGCTTCTTCACTGAGCCTCCATTGCCATTGCCATTCCTCTGCTTGGCCTCCGGGCAGTCGGTGGCATAGTGCCCTGTCTTCTGGCACTTGAAGCAGGTGATGTGGCTCAGATCCTTCGGAGCCGGGGCAGAACGGTGCTGATTGCCATTACCATTTCCATTGCCATTGCCATGGCCTGACTTGTTGTCCTGGCTGCGGTTGTTCCCATTTCCTCCATGGTTATGACCTCCATGGTTATGATGGGTGTGCCCTCCTGAGTACGGTGCATAACGGGGCTTCTGCTGAGCTCCTGAGTTGTGCTTCCCCTGGCTGTACTTCCGCTTGCGGCTTTCTATCTGCTGCTGCTTGCCTTCAAGAATGGTGGCCTTGTCTACCAGCTCCTGGTAGTTGTTGAAGGTAGCCACAATAAGCTGCATGCTCAGTTCATCATTGAGTCCCTCAAGGAACTTCTCCTGCTTGGCGGCATCTGTGGCCACATCATCAGGGGCATAGCGAGCGAGCTTGCTGAATTCATCCACGTACTGTGCCACAGTACGGTTCCCCTGGCGTAAGTTGCGGAACTCACGCTTCTTCAGACTCATGGCTCCAGCTGAGACATGAGCGGTGCGGAAGGCCTGCTGGAATTGGTCCCAAGTGATGGCACCAATGGGAAAAGTGGCGGTGTAATTCTCCCACCAAGAAGCTGCAGGTCCATCCAGTTGATGCGCGGCAAAGCGCACCTTCTCAGCATCAGTGCATCCAACGGTGACTAGCTCTCTTCCGATCTTGCGGAGCCAATCATCGGCCACAATCGGCTCAGTGCTACTAGAGAACACTGGCGGATTCAACCTCAGAAATCGAGTCAAGTTGTCCACAGTGGGTGGTGGCGGTGGCGGTGGATTGTTGGCGGTGTTGTTCTGATTCTGAATAAGGAGCTGCATCAGTGCATTCTGCTATTGGAGCAGCTGGGTTAGCTCCGGCGGGAAACCAGTGTCACGTCTCGGAGGCATCTGGTGTTTTGGAGGGGATGAGGAGTTTAGAATAGAACAATGGTCTATGAGAAATACACTACCCATATGAATGCGCAATCATAACACACCAATCATTTATTCATTCCATTCAAACATGGTTCAAACTCGATTACAATAGCTCATGACTAATCGAAGGGAAAACATCGGCCTAACCGATCGACGAAAAAGTAAAAGATAACATGGTGGTCGACTAAAAAGTCTTCATCAGTGGCGCCTCCTCTTGGGGTTTCCTTCAGTGGTACTCCCTTCGAAATCCTGATCATTGCTCACGAGGGGTGCTTCATCTCCACTCGGGTAAAGGTCCTCTCCCAAGTCCATCTTTTCCTCTATCGCGGCAAGCTTCATCTTCAGATCGTCGACTATCTCCATGAAGTCCGTGATTTCTTCCTCATGGCCAAGGAAGTCTGCGCGTGCCTTCTCCTCCAGTTCCAGTTCGCGGAACAAAAGCTTCCGGTGTGTCTTCGAGTTACGGCGAGTCTGAATCTCCCGTTTCCTGAGAAGACACTCCAAGTCCTGGATGTACGAGAGAGTGGAATCGTCCTCAATGGTACGGATGATATCTCCATTCCTTGCCCTGCGAGAAACCATGGCGAGGTCTGAGTGATCGAGCTCGGCCCTGTACTCCTCTCGGAGATGTCCAAGTGCTCGATAGATCGCCACGTCCCTTCCGATGATCCAGTTGAACTCGGTGAACTCAAAGTTGATAGGCTCCGTGTGTCCTCCAAAGGTTCTCCCTGGGATATGCACTTCAATCCTGTATCGGGTGTCCGTTGGAAGTGCATTAGTGGGCTTCCCGGTGATCGCGGGTAGAGCTATCTTCAGCTGCTTCACCATCTGGACCAGCTTTCTTCCGAAGGGCATCGTCTCATCGGGCTGGCAGAACTCCGGTAGCAAAACTGGGGTGAACTCGGCGGCCATCTAGAATGTTGCAAAGGGGAGAAGAGTCAGAATTGAACAGGGGAGAATTATGGAATGAAAAGGATGAAAGTAAATGGTCTCTGCTTATGGCTTTCCGATCCTAGGGGTTACGATCCTACGGTCAGCGTGTGCTCTGATACCATCTCTGTAGCGACCTGACCCAAAATCGGTCAAATCTCTGTGTCTGTACCATCCCAAGATCATGCTGGTACTCACAGTACATCGATAAAGTAATCAAAGTTCAATCACACCTGAATATCATTAAACGATTCTCATATAGAGTCTTTATTACAAGGGAATAAATTCGGCTCAAGGCCAACTCATGAGAAATAAACTACAAATGCTGCGGAAGCGTCGAAGGTAAGCGAGTCCATCCGACTCCAAAGGGCAATCGCCAAGCGCGGAGCGTAGCCTCACTCCTGATCGGAATATATCTCTGCAACATAATACGTTGCAGCCATGTAGGTCAGCTTTTGGAATAAGCTGGCAAGTCATGAAGAATAACAATAATAAAGTTACTAACTCTATATGCATTTTGGCTGTGGAGCTCTAAGTTTCATCATTTTGCGAAAAGCAAATTTTATCCTACTACAGTGGACTTGCTTGCAAATTACTACAATTGTTGGTAGTTATTGAGATGGTTCCGCCAACCAATATCTCGTTCCCAATTATTAAGTCATATAAACCCTCAAATTTATTCATTTGTTTTAGTGTTGAGATATCCGAATACTTCCAAGTTCCAGAGGCTCAAATGTCCGTAACCGGGGACACGGCTAATCGATTAGATCTTTAACTCTGCAGAGGGTTGCGCACTTTCCCCGCAAGAATCATTCCCTCCTTTAAAGTCTTCGCACTTCATGGTGTTTGAAGACGGGACGAATGAAACAGGGTCTTCCAAAGAGTTCTTCTGGCCACTGCCGGTACCCATCCAATCCTACCGTTCGTCTACTTCTCGTAGTACCGTCCAGCCAGCGTCACTACTAGGGTCAACCCAGCCAGAGCCCATAATGGCTTGCGGCTGCACAGGTAAGCTTCCGGTCATGGGGCATCCATCCTTCTCTTTGTGGCTGGGTGAAGCTTTCCGCAGGATGTCATGGCGCTTCTCCATGCATCCCGGCCACCACTGGGTGCTCCAGGGTGCCCGTCAACCGTCCTCCACCCAGTAGTGATTTTCCAAAGTCCATCTTGATCATTGTAGTCCATGGGGTTGTCATCATCATTGACTCTCACATCTTGCTTATGAATTTCACTCATCCCAAATCCCGTCTACGAGCATAGCAAAATAACTACTACATCCCGGGGTCATGGTAACAAGGGGGTTGGTTCATCCTACCACATGATACTACTCAAGTTTAATGACTTCAAGATTTCACTACTGCATGCATGGTGGGGTGGTGACAACTACTAATGCACAAAACATAGGTATAGAAATAACATGATCAAAACTTGCCTTGCTGTTGATCCTCGTAAGCTAAAGAGTCGTAGTAGCAAGCTTCGCACTCCGGAAACTCTACCGAGACAAACAATAGCACAATAAGCACAAAGCAATAGGATCACACAACATAACAAAAGTAACATAACACAACAAAACAATCAAAACCAAATCCAAAAGGAAAACTCAAAGAAACCAATTCAAGTTTTTCCCTACCCCAAACAATAACTAAAATAGTTTTTATATAACAAAAATTCCTTAATATAACCTAATCATGGTTTTAAGTTAACTTAACAGAAAAGGTTTCACTAAGCAACTAGGAGCAAAAAGAATTAATTAAAAAGCTATTATAAAACTCATTTTAGGCCTAATCCAATTTCTATTAAGAAAAATAATTTAAAACTTTTATTAATTATAAATAAAAGTTCATCTACTAAAGTGACAGAAACTAACCTAGAATAACTAATCACAAGTTAAAAACAAATTCATTTACTAATTTAAACATTAGGAAAACAGGAACTAGTTAATTAATTAGGTTTAATAGGATTCTGTCTAAAACTAATTATTTATTAATCCTAAAATACCCAAGTTAATTTCTAGGGTTTGGCAATGTCAAAATAAAGTGGTGACAAAAAAGAATCATGCAAAAATAATTTTTCTAACTAAAGTTATAGCAGATTTACTATTCTGACCAAAACTAAAATAAAGCAATTTTAATTATTTTTAACATAGCTAAATATATATTCTACAGAAACTACATAAAATTTGCAATACAACAAAAAAAGAATCATCTAAAAATATTAAACAGAATAAAAGATATAAATTTTTGAAAACAGAAACTATTCGGCTAAAACAGAAAATCAAAATAAAAGAAAAAGGCCAGGGGGTCGAGCGGCTTCGGGGGGTCGATCGGGGGCGATCGGGGATCCCGGATTCTTCGGGATCCGGCGATCCTCCGGCGAGTGGCGTTGCGTGGGCGAGGGGGGAAGAAGAGGGGGCGGGGCCCACGGGTCAGAGAGAGAGAGAGGGAGGGGTGAGGCGAGCGGTCGACCGAAGCCTAGGGGATTCGGGCGAGGGGCGAGGCCGGTCGGGCGCTGGGCTGGCCTGTTGGCCTAGTGGGCCGGCTGGCTTGGGCCAGGCGCGGGGTGCGGCGCTGGCTGGGCCTGGGGTGGCCTGGCTGGCGCCCCGGGGGGGTTTTTCTTTATTTTTTTAAATAAAACAAAAACAAAAATAAAACAATATCTATAAATATTTTATATAGGGTATATATATACCAAAATGATCAGGGGAATATTCCCTTTCATTTGAACATTTTTCCAAAGGCAAAATCCAAACTTCATAAAAATCTATTTTTTCAAATTCAAATAAAATTCAGATTTGAATTCCAAAACTTTTGGCATTGTTTCCTCTGATATTTTTGGAGTGTCATGTTTGCTCCTCTCATACTTTTGATCAAGTATTTATCAGGCTTAGTTTTTTTTGAAATGATTCCCACATGCCAAAGTTTGAAATTCAAATTCAAAACTCAAAATTCTCTGAAACTTCAAATGGCATTCAAATTCAAACATGATGCATAGGATGCTTAGCTATAATTGTAAAACATTCCAAATAGGAAATTTGGGATGTTACATCTATTGCTTCTACGACTATCGCTACCGCTTAGTGATAAAGTAAAGCAATTACAGGGCGTTTGCATTTCATACAATAAAGCGACAACCATATGGCTCCAGCCAGTTGCCGATAACTTCGGTTACAAAACATGATCATCTCATACAATAAAATATAGCATCACGTCTTGACCATATCACATCACAACATGCCCTGCAAAAACAAGTTAGACGTCCTCTACTTTGTTGTTGCAAATTTTACGTGGCTGCTACGGGCTTAAGCAAGAACCAATCTCACCTACGCATCAAAACCACAACGATACTTCGTCAAATAGACTCCGTTTTAACCTTCTCAAGGACCGGGCGTAGCCACACTCGGTTCAACTAAAGTGAGAGAGACAGACACCCGCCAGCCACCTTTAAGCACGAGTGCTCGTAACGGTGAAACCAGTCTCGCGTAAGCGTACGCGTAATCTCGGTCCGGGCCGCTTCATCTCACAATACCGCTGAACCAAAGTATGACATGCTGGTAGGCAGTATGACTTGTATCGCCCACAACTCACTTGTGTTCTACTCGTGCAAAACATCAAACCATAAAAACCTAGGCTCGGATGCCATTGTTGGGGAACGTAGTAATTTCAGAATTTTCCTACGCACACGCAAGATCATGGTGATGCATAGCAACGAGAGGGGAGAGTGTTGTCTACGTACCCTCGTAGACCGAAGCGGAAGCGATCACAACGTAGAGGAAGTAGTCGTACGTTCTCCTCGCGATCCAACCGATCCCAGCGCCGTTACTCCGACGCCTCCGAGTTCTTGACACACGTACAGCTCGGTGACGCTCCTCGGGCTCCGATCCAGCAAAGCTCCGGGGAGAGAGAGTTCCGTCAGCACGACGGCGTGGTGACGATCTTGATGTTCTACCGACGCAGGGCTTCGCCTAAGCACCGCTACGGTATGACCGAGGTGGAATATGGTGGAGGGGGGCACCGCACACGGCTAAGGAACGATCTCAAGGATCAACTTGTGTGTTCTAGGGTGCCCCCTGCCCCCGTATATAAAGGAGCCAAGGGGGAGGGGGCCGGCCGGCCAAGAGGAGGCGCGCCAGGGAGTCCTACTCCCTCCGGGAGTAGGATTCCCCCTCCAATCCTAGTTGGAATAGGATTCACCGGAGGGGGGAAGAGAGAGAGGGGGCCGGCCCACCTTTCCTAGTCCTAGTAGGACTAGGGGAAGGGGGGAGGCGCGCGGCCACCTAGGGCTGGTCCTTTCTCCTTTCCACCAAGGCCCACTATGGCCCATATAGTTCCCGGGGGGTTCCGGTAACCTCCCGGTACTCCGGTAAATTCCCGATTTCACTCGGAACATTTCCGATGTCCAAATGTAGGCTTCCAATATATCAATCTTTACGTCTCGACCATTTCGAGACTCCTCGTCATGTCCGTGATCACATCCGGGACTCCGAACTCCTTTGGTACATCAAAATACACAAACTCATAATATAACCGTCATCGAAACCTTAAGCTTGCGGACCCTACGGTTCGAGAACAATGTAGACATGACCGAGACACGTCTCTGGTCAATAACCAATAGCGGAACCTGGATGCCCATATTGGTTCCTACATATTCTACGAAGATCTTTATCGGTCAGACCGCATAACAACATACGTTGTTCCCTTTGTCATCGGTATGTTACTTGCCCGAGATTCGATCGTCGGTATCCAATACCTAGTTCAATCTCGTTACCGGAAAGTCT
This sequence comes from Triticum dicoccoides, assembly GCF_002162155.2. NCBI lineage: Eukaryota > Viridiplantae > Streptophyta > Magnoliopsida > Poales > Poaceae > Triticum > Triticum dicoccoides. Next base: position 7,338,273 of record NC_041387.1, read on the forward strand.
CTTTACTCGTTCCGTAATACATCATCTCACAGCTAACTCATTAGTTGTTATGCTTGCAAGGCTTAGTGATGTGCATTACCGAGAGGGCCCAGAGATACCTCTCCGACAATTGGAGTGACAAATCTAATCTCGAAATACGCCAACCCAACATCTGCCTTTGGAGACACCTGTAGTACTCCTTTATAATCACCCAATTACGTTGTGACGTTTGGTAGTACCCAAAGTGTTCCTCCGGTAAACGGGAGTTGCATAATCTCATAGTTATAGGAACATGTATAAGTCATGGATAAAAGCAATAGCAACATACTAAACGATCGGGTGCTAAGCTAATGGAATGGGTCATGTCAATCAGATCATTCAACTAATGATGTGACCTTGTTAATCAAATGACAACTCCTTTGTCTATGGTTAGGAAACTTAACCATCTTTGATTAACAAGCTAGTCTAGTAGAGGCATACTAGTGACACTCTTGTTTGTCTATGTATTCACACATGTATTATGTTTCCGGTTAATACAATTCTAGCATGAATAATAAACATTTATCATGAAATAAGGAAATAAATAATAACTTTATTATTGCCTCTAGGGCATATTTCCTTCAGAAATATGCCCTAGAGGCAATAATAAAGTTATTATTTATTTCCTTATATCATGATAAATGTTTTCATGCTAGAATTGTATTAACCGGAAACATAGTACTTGTGTGAATACATAGACAAAGTGTCACTAGTATGCCTCTACTTGACTAGCTCGTTGATCAAAGATGGTTATGTTTCCTAGCCATAGACATGAGTTGTCATTTGATTAACGGGATCACATCATTAGAAGAATGATGTGATTGACTCGACCATTCCGTTAGCTTAGCACTCGATCATTTAGTATATTGCTAATGCTTTCTTCATAACTTATACATGTTCCTTTGACTATGAGATTATGCAACTTCCGTTTACCGAAGGAACACTTTGTGTGCTACCAAACGTCACAACGTAACTGGGTGATTATAAATGTGCACTACATGTGTCTCCAAAGGTACTTGTTGGGTTGGCGTATTTCGAGATTAGGATTTTTCACTCCGATTGTCGGAGAGGTATCTCTGGGCCCTCTCGGTAATGCACATCACATAAGCCTTGCAAGCATTGCAACTAATGAGTTAGTTGTGAGATGATGTATTACGGAACGAGTAAAGAGACTTGACGGTAACGAGATTGAACTAGGTATTAAGATACCGACGATCGAATCTCGGGCAAGTAACATACCGATGACAAAGGGAACAACGTATGTTGTTATGTGGTCTGATCGATAAAGATCTTTGTAGAATATGTGGGAGCCAATATGAGCATCCAGGTTCCGCTATTGGTTATTGACCGGAGACGTGTCTCGGTCATGTCTACATAGTTCTCGAACCCGTAGGGTCAGCACGCTTAAAGTTCGGTGACGATCGTAATTAGGGTTTTTGTGTTTTTATGTACCGAAGGTTGTTCGGAGTCTCAAAACGGTCGAGACATAAAGATTGATATATTGGAAGCCTATGTTTGGATATCAGAAGTGTTCCGGTTGAAATCGGGATTTTACTGGAGTACCGAGAGGTTACTGGACCCCCCGGGAGGTAAAATGGGCCTTAGTGGGCCTATACGGAGAAGAGGAGAGGCGGCCAGGGCTGGGCCGCGCGCCCCTCCCCCTAGTCCGAATAGGACAAGGAGAGGGGGGGGGCGCCCCCCTTCCTTCTCTCTTTCCTCTTTCCCCCTTTCGAATCCTATTCTAACTAGGAAAGGGGGGGGGTCCTACTCCCGATGGGAGTAGGACTCCTCCTGGCGCGCCCCCTCTGGCCGGCCGCACCTCCGCCCTCCCTCCTTTATATACGGGGGCAGGGGGGCACCTCTAGACACACAAGTTGATCATCGTGATCGTTCCTTAGCCGTGTGCGGTGCCCCCCTCCACCATATTCCACCTCGGTCATATCGTAGCGGTGCTTAGGCGAAGCCCTGCGTCGGTAGCAACATCATCATCATCATCACACCATCGTGCTGACGAAACTCTCCTTCGATGCTCGGCTGGATCAGAGCTAGAAGGACGTCATCGAGGTGAACGTGTGCAGAACTCGGAGGTGCCGTGCGTTCGGTGCTTGGATCGGTCGGATCGGGAAGACGTACGACTACTTCCTCTACGTTGCGTCAACGCTTCTGTTGCCGGTCTACGAGGGTACGTAGACAATACTCTCCCCTCTCGTTGCTATGCATCACCATGATCTTGCGTGTGCGTAGGAATTTTTTTGAAATTACTACGTTCCCCAACAGTGGCATCCGAGCCTGGTTTTATGCGTTGATGTTATATGCACGAGTAGAACACAAGTGAGTTGTGGGCGATATAAGTCATACTGCTTACCAGCATGTCATACTTTGGTTCGGCGGTATTGTTGGATGAAGCGGCCCAGACCGACATTACGCGTACGCTTACGCGAGACCGGTTCTCCCGACGTACTTTGTGCAAAGGTGGCTAGCGGGTGTCAGTTTCTCCAACTTTAGTTGAACCGAGTGTGGCTACGCCCGGTCCTTCAGAAGGTTAAAACATCACCAACTTGACAAACTATCGTTGTGGTTTTGATGCTTAGGTAAGAACGGTTCTTGCTAAGCCCGTAGCAGCCACGTAAAACTTGCAACAACAAAGTAGAGGACGTCTAACTTGTTTTTGCAGGGCATGTTGTGATGTGATATGGTCAAGACATTATGATATATTTTATTGTATGCGATGATCATGTTTTGTAACTGAGTTATCGGCAACTGGCAGGAGCCATATGGTTGTCGCTTTATTGTATGCAATGCAATCGCCCTGTAATGCTTTACTTTATCACTAAGTGGTAGCGATAATCGTTGAAGCATATGATTGGAGAGATGACAACGATGCTACGATGGAGATCAAGGTGTCGCGCCGGTGACGATGGTGATCATGACAGTGCTTCGGAAATGGAGATCACAAGCACAAGATGATGATGGCCATATCATATCACTTATATTGATTGCATGTGATGTTTATCTTTTATGCATCTTATCTTGCTTTGATTGACGGCAGCATTATAAGATGATCTCTCACTAAATTATCAAGATAAGTGTTCTTCGTGAGTATGCACCGTTGTGAAAGTTCTTCGTGCTGAGACACCACATGATGATCGGGTGTGATAGGCTCTATGTCAAATACAACGGGTGCAAAACAGTTGCACACGCAGAATACTCAGGTTAAACTTGACGAGCCTAGCATATAACAGATATGGCCTCGGAACACAGAGACTGAAAGGTCGAGCGTGAATCATATAGTAGATATGATTAACATAGTGATGTTCACCATTGAAACTACTCCATCTCACGTGATGATCGGACATGGTTTAGTTGATTTGGATCACGTGATCACTTAGAGGATTAGAGGGATATCTTTCTAAGTGGGAGTTCTTAAGTAATATGATTAATTGAACTTAAATTGATCATGAACTTAGTACCTGATAGTATCTTGCTTGTCTATGTTGTTGTAGATAGATGGCCCGTGCTGTTGTTCCATTGAATTTTAATGCGTTCCTTGAGAAAGCTAAGTTGAAAGATGATGGTAGAAATTACACGGACTGGGTCCGTAACTTGAGGATTATCCTCATTGCTGCACAGAAGAATTACGTCCTAGAAGCACCGCTGGAGGACAAACCTGCTGCAGGGGCTGAACCAGATGTTATGAACGTCTGGCAAAGCAAAGCTGATGACTACTCGATAGTTCAATGTGCCATGCTTTACGGCTTAGAACCGGGACTTCAATGACGTTTTGAACATCATGGATCATATGAGATGTTCCAGGAGTTGAAGTTAATATTTCAAGCAAATGCCCGGATTGAGAGATATGAAGTCTCCAATAAGTTCTATAACTGCAAGATGGAGGAGAATAGTTCTGTCAGTGAGCATATACTCACGATGTCTGGGTATAATAATCACTTGATTCAACTAGGAGTTAATCTTCCGGATGATAGCGTCATTGACAGAATTCCCCAATCACTGCCACCAAGCTACAAGAGCGTCGTGATGAACTATAATGTGCAAGGGATGGATAAGACAATTCCCGAGCTCTTCGCAATGCTAAAGGCTGCGGAGGTAGAAATAAAAAAGGAGCATCAAGTGTTGTTGGTCAACAAGACCACCAGTTTCAAGAAGGGTAAAGGGAAGAAGAAGGGGAACTTCAAGAAGAACAGCAAGCAAGTTGCTACTCAGGAGAAGAAACCCAAGTCTGGACCTAAGCCTAAGACTGAGTGTTTCTACTGCAAGCAGGCTGGTCACTGGAAGCGGAACTGCCCCAAGTATTTGGCGGGTAAGAAGGATGGCAAGGTGAACAAAGGTATATGTTATATACATGTTATTGATGTGTACCTTACTAATGCTCGCAGTAGCACCTGGGTATTTGATATTGGTTCTGTTGCTAATATTTGCAACTCGAAACAGGGGCTACGGATCAAGCGAAGATTGGCTACGGACGAGGTGACAATGTGCGTGGGAAATGGTTCCAAAGTCGATGTGATCGCAGTCGGCACGATACCTCTACATCTACCTTCGGGATTAGTATTAGACCTAAATAATTGTTAATTGGTGCCAGCGTTAAGCATGAACATTATATCTGGATCTTGTTTGATGCGAGATGGTTATTCATTTAAATTGGGGAATAATGGTTGTTCTATATATATGAGTAATATCTTTTATGGTCATGCACCCTTGAAGAGTGGTCTGTTCATATTAAATCTCGATAGTGACGATACACATATTCATAATATTGATGCAGAGTTGATAATGATAATGCTACTTATTTGTGGCACTGCCGTTTAGGTCATATCGGTATAAAGCGCATGAAGAAACTCCATACTGATGGACTTTTGGAATCACTTGATTATGAATTACTTGGTACTTGCGAACCGTGCCTTATGGGCAAGATGACTAAAACACCGTTCTCTGGAACTATGGAGCGAGCAACTGATCTGTTGGAAATTATACATACTGATGTATGTGGTCCAATGAATGTTGAGGCTCACGGCGGGTATCGTTATTTTCTCACCTTCACAGATTATTTAAGCAGATATGGGTATATCTACTTGATGAAGCATAAGTCAGAAACATTTGAAAAGTTCAAAGAATTTCAGAGTGAAGTGGAAAATCATCGTAACAAGAAAATAAAGTTTCTACGATCTGATCGTGGAGGAGAATATTTGAGTTACGAGTTTGGTCTTCATTTGAAACAATGCGGAATAGTTTCTCAACTCACGCCACCCGGAACACCACAGCGTAATGGTGTGTCCGAATGTCGTAATCATACTTTACTGGATATGGTACGTTCTATGATGTCTCTTACTGATATACCGCTATCGTTTTGGGGTTATGCTTTAGAGACGGTTGCATTCACATTAAATAGGGCACCATCTAAATCCGTTGAGACGACGCCTTATGAACTGTCGTTTGGCAAGAAACCAAAGTTGTCGTTTCTTAAAGCTTGGGGCTGCGATGCTTATGTGAAAAAGCTTCAACCTGATAAGCTCAAACCAAAATCGGAGAAATGTGTCTTCATAGGATACCCAAAGGAGACTGTTGGGTACACCTTCTATCACAGATCCGAAGGCAAGAATTTTTTTTGCTAAATTTGGATCCTTTCTAGAGAAGGAGTTTCTCTCGAAAGAAGTGAGTGGGAGGAAAGTAGAACTTGATGAGGTAACGGTACCTGCTCCCTTATTGGAAAATAGTTCTTCACAGAAACCGGTTCCTGTGACGACTACACCAATTAGTGAGGAAGTTAATGATGATGATCATGAAACTTCAGATCAACTTGTTACTGAACCTCGTAGATCAACCAGAGTAAGATCCGCACCAGAGTGGTACGGTAATCCGGTTCTGGAAGTTATGTCACTAGACCATGACGAACCTACGAACTATGAAGAAGCGATGGTGAGCCCAGATTCCGCAAAATGGCTTGAAGCCATGAAATCTGAGTTGGGATCCATGTATGAAAACAAAGTGTGGACTTTGGTTGACTTGTCCATTGATCGGCAAGCCATTGAGAATAAATGGATCTTCAAGAAGAAGACTGACGTTGACGGTAATGTTACTGTCTATAAAGCTCGACTTGTCGCAAAAGGTTTTCGACAAGTTCAAGGGATTGACTACGATGAGACCTTCTCACCTGTAGCGATGCTTAAGTCTGTCCGAATCATGTTAGCAATTGCTGCATTTTATGATTATGAAATTTGGCAAATGGATGTCAAAACTGCATTCCTGAATGGATTTTTGGAATAAGAGTTGTATATGATGCAACCAAAAGGTTTTGTCGATCCAAAGGGTGCTAACAAAGTGTGCAAGCTCCAGCGATCCATTTATGGACTGGTGCAAGCCTCTCGGAGTTGGAATAAACGCTTTGATAGTGTGATCAAAGCATTTGGGTTTATACAGACTTTTGGAGAAGCCTGTATTTACAAGAAAGTGAGTGGGAGATATGTAGCATTTCTGATATTATATGTAGATGACATATTACTAATTGGAAATGATATAGAATTTCTGGATAGCATAAAGGGATCTTTGAACAAGAGTTTTTTTTATGAAAGATCTTGGTGAAGCTGCTTATATATTGGGCATCAAGGTCTATAGAGATAGATCAAGACGCTTAATTGGACTTTCACAAAGCACATACCTTGACAAAGTTTTGAAGAAGTTCAAAATGGATCAAGCAAAGAAAGGGTTCTTGCCTGTGTTACAAGGTGTGAAGTTGAGTAAGACTCAATGCCTGACCACTGCAAAGGATAGAGAGAAAATGAAAGATGTTCCCTATGCTTCAGCCATAGACTCTATCATGTATGCAATGTTGTGTACCAGACCAGATGTCTGTCTTGCTATTAGTTTAGCAGGAAGGTACCAAAGTAATCCAGGAGTGGGTCTTCGTGAGCAAGCGAGTTGGATGCACACCCACTTAGTTTCTTTTGATGAGCTTTCATATACTTATAGCTCTAGTGCATCCGTTGCATGGCAATCCCTACTCACTCACATTGATATCTATTGATGGGCATCTCCATAGCCCGTTGATACGGCTAGTTGATGTGAGACTATCTTCTCCTTTTTTGTCTTCTCCACAACCACCATTCTATTCCACATATAGTGCTATGTCCATGGCTCGCGCTCATGTATTGCGTGAAGATTGAAAAAGTTTGAAAATTCTAAAGTATGGAACAATTGCTTGGCTTGTCATCGGGGTTGTGCATGATTTAAATACTTTGTGTGGTGAAGATAGAGCATAGCCAGACTATATGATTTTGTAGGAATAACTTTCTTTGGCCATGTTATTTTGAGAAGACATGATTGCTTTGTTAGTATGCTTGAAGTATTATTATTATTATGTCAATATGAACTTTTATATTGAATCTTACGGATCTGAATATTCATACCACAATTAGGAAGAATTACATTGAAATTATGCCAAGTAGCACTCCGCATCAAAAATTCTTTTTTATCATTTACCAACTCGAGGACGAGCAGGAATTAAGCTTGGGGATGCTTGATATGTCTCCAACATATCTATAATTTTTTATTGCTCCATGCTATATTATCTACTGGTTTGGGCAATATTGGGCTTTATTATCCACTTTTATATTATTTTTGGGACTAACCTATTAACCGGAGGCCCAGTCCAGATTTGCTGCTTTTTGCCTATTTTAGTGTTTCGAAGAAAAGGAATATCAGACGGAGTCGAAAAGGAACGAAATCAACTAGAGAAGTTATTTTTGGAAGGAAACCCACCTGATGGAATTGGACCCCATGTCAGAAGAAACGGGAGCTGCCCATGAGGGTGGGGGCGCTCCCACCCCCCTAGGGTGCGCGCCCTTGCCTCGTGGGGCCCCCGTGGCTCCCCGACGTACTTCCGGCTCCTATATATTCCCATATACCCTAAAAACATCAACAGAGAACCTAGATCGGGAGTTCCGCCGCCGCAAACCTCTGTAGCCACCAAAAGTCAATCGGGACCCTGCCGGAGGGGGGTCCCTCACTGGTGGTCATCTTCATCATCCCGGCGCTATCCATGACGAGGAGGGAGTAGTTCACCCTCGGGGCTGAGGGTATGTACCAGTAGCTATGTGTTTGATCTCTCTCTCTCTCTCTCTCTCTCTCTCTCTCGTGTTCTTGATTTGGCACGATCTTGATGTATCACGAGCTTTGCTATTATAGTTGGATCCTATGTTTCTTCTCCCCCTCTTCTCTCTTATAATGGATTGAGTTTCCCCTTTGAAGTTATGTTATCGGATTGAGTCTTTAAAGATTTGAGAACACTTGATGTTTGTCTTGCCGTGCGTATCTGTGGTGACAATGGGATATCACGTGATCCGCTTGATGTATGTTTTGGTGATCAACTTGTGGGTTCCTCCCATGAACCTATGCATAGGGGTTGGCAAACGTTTTCGTCGTGATTCTCCGGTAGAAACTTTGGGCACTCTTTGAGGTTCTATGTGTTGGTTGAATAGATGAATCTGAGATTGTGTGATGCATATCGTATAATCATGCCCACGGATACTTGACAATGGAGTATCTAGGTGACATTAGGGTTTTGGTTGATTTGTGTCTTAAGGTGTTATTCTAGTACGAACTCCAGGGCTGTTTGTGACACCTATAGGAGTAGTCCAACGGATTTTGTACCCTACCATAATCTCTTCGTTTGTTCTCCGCTATTAGTGACTTTGGAGTGACTCTTTGTTGCATGTTGAGGGATAGTTATATGATCCAATTATGCTATTATTGTTGAGAGAACTTGCACTAGTGAAAGTATGAACCCTAGGCCTTGTTTCCTATCATTGCAATACCGTTTACGCTCACTTTTATTATTAGTTACCTTGCTGTTTTTATATTTTCAGATTACAAATACCTTTATCTACCATCCATATTGCACTTGTATCACCATCTCTTCGCCGAACTAGTGCACCTATACAATTTACCATTGTATTGGGTGTGTTGGGGACACAAGAGACTCTTTGTTATTTGGTTGCAGGGTTGTTTGAGAGAGACCATCTTCATCCTACGCCTCCCACAGATTGATAAACCTTAGGTCATCCACTTGAGGGAAATTTGCTACTGTCCTACAAACCTCTGCACTTGGAGGCCCAACAACGTCTACAAGAGGAAGGTTGTGTAGTAGACATCAAAACCTCGAGACTTGTCAGAAGTAATATGTTTCCGTTGTGATGAAGCAGGGCACTTTTCCAGAGATTGTCCCAAGGAAGAGACTTGTGATAAATAGTTGAGCCTGTGAGAAGTATAGTAGTAGTAGTGAGGACATTTTCCTTTATCTTGAGGCGATGAGTTGAGGCATGTAATGGAAAAGCACGAGAATTGTACTCGTTGGAGAATCAGTAAAGTTAGCATCGTTGGTATTGATTGGATTTTATGAGTTGTTACTTTATGAAGAAAGATTTTGGCCATTTTCGAGGATATGGGAAATATGGTCTACGGATAAATTTATGCATTTTAAGGGTGGTAGTACCGTGTGAGGAAACTTGACCCTTGGAAAAAGGTAATGATATTCCACGAAGTGGACTTCGGACAGAATAAGTATTAATTTCATCTCAATATGTGAGATACCCCGAGAGTATGAAGGGATGAAGTACTATTGGGTATAAAAGAGGTATAATGATGGTAATAATGAGCAATTGTAACTCCATGATGAGTTTGAGTAATCACGCCTTAGTTTAGTACCAATAGATGGAAGGGAGACAGTACAATTGTATGGATTTAAGAATGCCAGGAAGTTGGCTGTTGGATTAAGGATCAGTTGCCCCGATGATGAGCTCAAAGGTTTACAAGTGATGAGATGGGCCATAACCCATAGGCCCCAGGACCTGCCAAGAAGCAAGCACATTCTTGTTGAAGGAAAAACCCTGGAAGAGGATATGCCTTTATCGACAGACGATCTTATAGGAGTTTACGCAAACCTGAGTGTTGTGTAGGAACGATAGATGTTTGTTTGGCTTGCAGAATCAATGGATTATCCGAACTTGGTTCGTCGACAAGAGAGATTCTGCAATGCTTGTGAGGATGACCGAGTGTTAGAATGCGAGATTCGCTAAACCGTATATAAGGTAATGATTTGGGTGCGGGATGGATTGATCACCATACCGACTTACTCTTATTATTCGCCTTGCTATATGGGATGGTAAATCTGAGTGACTTACCTATAATAGAGAGACGACGATCAAAAACCTTGTTTAAACCCTAGAATGGTATGATAATTTTTCCCTTGTACACGGCAGTTGTTGCCAACCGTAGGTTATACGGTGAGGATCAACCCAGACCCATTTCCTGCAGGAGAAACCATAAATTGTTGACCACCTTGAGATATCGATAGTTGTTTAGCATTGGCGCTAGACCCGTTAGCTATGAAGACCCAGTCTCAGAATAACCTTACCAAGATGAAAGGACAAAAGAATTGAGGAAAGGGTTATGCCACTACCAGAAGAGCAGAATAGGATTTTTCCCGAGGATCTCAGAGGACTGAACCTGTCAACAATAAGGATGGAGTATATGAGTTTTGATGGAACCGTAACCATGATTCTAAGGGTGGTAGCACCCCAGACCCCCTGTGAAGATCGATGGAGTTTTTGAGAAGACCCCAAACCTAACCTATTTCTTTCTAGCCTCTCCGAATCTCGAGGACGAGATTCATTTTAAGGGTGGTAGGTTTGTAACATCCCAAAATTCTAAATTTTGGAATGTTATATTAAATAGATAGATTTGATTGATTGTTTGATTGTTGTGTGATTGATTCACTAAAATTGAGTGAAATTTGAAACTTTTTGAAAGTTAAATGAGAGGGAATAAAAGGACTTTCCCAAACTTTCATTTTGCATTCGTGATCTCCGTGAATTCAAATTCTTTTCACCACAAAACCCTGGAGAGAAGATGACATGACTTCTTACATTTATTTAAATGAAAAGGGGTGTTGAAAATATTTGAATTTCATTTGAGAATATTTCCAATTCTGAAACTTTATGCAACTAAATGATTTTCACCGGGAAGATAAAATGACTTCTTCAAAACATATGAAATATGAGTTGGGAATTTCAAAGATCAAATTAAAAGTCCTTTTGAAATTATTTTTCAATTTGGAGTCATTTGGGTTTTATTCAAATTATTTTTCTCCAAAAATAAAATATATGGAAAATAGGGTAACATTATTCCCTACATCAAAAAATTGGAGAGAAATAAATTTGAAATCATTTTGGTATTTTTTAAATGATTTTTAGGAGGTTTTATTGCAATAGAATCACTCTTTGCTTTATTTGAATTTTTGTGGATTTTATTCGTAAGTAGAATAATGCTCAAGTCATAGAAAATCTTTTTCTAAAAATTTTGATATATTATATGCCTATATAAAAGTTTTATTTTTTGCCTTATTTTTTTCGATTGACAGTGTTTTAAAAAAATCCCCGCCGCGACTGGGTCGGCCCAGGGCCCGGCCGCAGCCGCGGCCCATCTCCCCGCCGCCTCACCCGTCGTCCCCGGTCGGGACTCCTCCCGAGTCCAGGTCGCCGCCGCCGCTCGTCGTGGCCGATCCGGCCACCTCCGCATCGCCCTGCCCCCTTCCCCACGCCACCTCCTCGCCCCCCTCCATAAATAGCCGCGCCCCTCCTCTTCTCGCGCCGTTGCTGCCGCGCCGCAGATCGCCGCCGCCACGTAGCTCCGTCGCTGCCGCCGCACTTTGCCGCCGCCACCGCACTCCACCTGCTGCAGCGCTGCTGCCCCGCGCCATGCAGCCGTCGCCCGCGCTGCGCAAGCCGCCACCGTCTCGCCCCGCAACGCTGGACGCCGCCGCCGCCCGACTCCCGCGCCGGAGTTCGCCGCCGGACGGATCCGCCCGCCTCTAGTTTTTTGTCGGAAAACCGCCCCGAGCCGGTAAAACCGATAAAACCACCCAGTTTTATTTTATTAAGTTTGGTTTTATATTTTTTTGAGCTGGTTTTTTTTTCCGATCTGTTTAATTAGTGAACGATTCGTTAGTTAGAGTTCGTAGCGAATGGTTTTCGTTCATTAGCATTCTGTAGCAAGCGTTTGCTCGATAGTTTTTTTCTTCTTTTTCTTTTTATTTTCTGCTAGGGACCTGTTTGTGAATAATTTATTCACAGATTAGTCCCTCTGTTTCAATCTAGCGTTACTTTTTACTCGTTTGTCCAAATCCAACGAAACCAACGCCCACTTCTTAGTTATGATCCCCTCTTTCCAGTAAAACAACTCAAACTTTTTTTTGAAATTTTAAAATTTGAATTAGACCAGATTTGAATTCAAACTTTGTTTGATCGTAACTTGAGTTTTATAACTCCGTTTGAGTTGATTCTTTTTGCTAATCGAATCTCTTGACCTAAACCTTCATCAACAGTACAGGCAAGTAACACTTTGATCACATAATTTTGGTACTGTTAGAAATTGTTTTGTGTTGCAAGAGTTATTTGCTTGGTTTTGATGTTTTCCGAATTGTCTTCTTCGTTCTTTCTGATGTTCTGAGTGATTGCTTATGTGTGGTTACTACTACTTGCTTGCGATAGATTGACCGGAGTGTGACGAGTAGATCTATCCTGAGTTTTGAGTGCGAATCATCTTCATCAACAGTACAGGCAAGTAACACTTTGATCATACCACCTCATTACCCAGTTTTATTGCATTAGATCAAACCTCAAACCACTGCACGATTAGGATCTGAATAATATGTGGGTTTTGGGAAGTAGATGAGGTAGTACCTATTACCTGCTTCATTGTCAAACCCTGGGAGTTACTTCTACGTTATGCTTATGTTGTTATGCTATGCTCATAGACGTGGATTTTGTTTGAGTGATATCCATGACAGATGTGAGATTGTTAATTAATGGTTTACTTAAGGTGGCAACTTAAATACACATCTGGGTGGATTGAGGCACCTGGCTATTCCAGCGATTGCCTGTTTTTCTTTATGGACCGCCACCCAGGCTCAAAGGGATCATGAGATTATTCATACTAGAAACTTCCATGTACAGCCACGAGCTATTAGGGCTCTAGCATAGTTGATTAAGTCGTGCGAACTCTTAAAGTGGTAGACTAGCAGATGTAGGGGATGTAGGTGGTACTGTCTACCCGATCGTAAGGTGCTAGCGCTTCTGAAAGACTATGTCTCGGTCATCCGTTTCTCAAACATCCTGTAGTGCGAGAATCCCAACGGAGGAGATCGAGTCTTCTGGGGAAAAGTGTGCAAACCTCTGCAGAGTGTATAAACTAATCATGGTTAGTTGTGTCCCCTGTTATGGATGTTTTGAGTATCTAGTACTTGGATTATCGTGTGAATCTCATCATGTGACTTTAATTAATTTTGTTGGGTTTTAATGATGATGCTTAATTGGGATTGAGATGCCTGTCAACGCTCTCAATGTTTAACAACCACCATGATAGTTAAATAAAAGTTATTCCTTTACAGTAGGGAAAAATTGGCTTTTCGCAATAATTATAACCATAGAGCTTTTCCACCAGCCATATATGCATGAAGTGATAGCATTTATTCTGTTCATTGCACTACCGTGTTATCTTGCGAGTACATTCAATGTACTGACCCGTTTCGGGCTGCAACGTCTCGTGTTGCAGGTTTCTTACGACGAGTAAGTGATACGTTAGGGTTACGATTTCTACACTCAACTTTGCCGTTGGTGTTGATGGGAATCCACAACCTTGTTACTTCCGCTTTTTGGATTGAGGTAATAGTATTTACGTTATTTATACATGTGATTTACCTCTGTTATAAATCCTCGAGTACTACGTGTGTTAGCATACCGATCCAGGGATGACACTTAAGCACAGAGACTTGATCCATTCGGGTTGGGTCGCTACAGAAGGAATCACTTGATCAGGTTCAGTTAACAGCCATCGATCAATCGCTCGGGTTCAGTAACGCGTAGCCTGCAGTGCAATCGCTCGGGTTCAGTTAGAGCCCAACGCCTTGCTCAGGTTCAGTTAGAGCCAACGCCTCGCACACACGCACGTACGTGTATGAGAGAAACGCGCATCGCTCGGCCCCCGACCTCCCACCGTAACCGGAACTCCCTGAAATTTTCCTCGCCCTCGCTTCTACCATGGTTTTTTCCGTCATGGATGGCCCAAAGAATGTCATGCAGCTGCGTCTCCGGCCCGCCCAGGACGAAAAGCCCATTTTCTGCCATGATTTTTTGTCATAGAAGTAGGAGCCCACCACATCAATGATGATACCGGGTTTTGTCACAATTATCGTCATAGAAGTGTCATATGTATGACAGAAAAAAAATTTGTTCGGCCCAAAATGTCACAGATGTGTCTTTTTGTTTGCAGTGCCTGGTGGCCCTCCGGTGTCCATCTTCTGCTATATGAAGTCTTTCGTCCGAATAAAAATCAGAAGCAAGCTTTCGGGACGAGACTCCGCCGCCATGAGGCGGAACCTTGGCGGAACCAATCTAGGGCTCTGGCGGATCTGTTCTGCCGGGGACACTTCCCTTCGGGAGGGGGAAATCATCGCCATCGTCATCACCAATGCTCCTCTCATTAGGAGGGGGCCAATCTCCATCAACATCTTCACCAGCACCATCTCATCTCAAACCCTAGTTCATCTCTTGTATCCAGTTCTTGTCTCTAAGTCTGGGATTGGTACCTGTAGGTTGCTAGTAGTGTTGATTACTCCTTGTAATTGATGCTAGTTGATTAATTTGGTGGAATATCATATGTTCAGATCCTATATGCGTATTAATACCACTCTGATTATGAACATGAATATGCTTTGTGAGTAGTTACGTTTGTTCCTGAGGACATGGGAGAAGTCTTGCTATTAGTAGTCATGTGAATTTGGTATTCGTTCAATATTTTGATGAGATGTATGTTGTCTCCCCTCTAGTGGTGTTATGTGAACGTCAACTACATGACACTTCACCATTATTTGGGCCTAGAGGAAGGCATTGGGAAGTAATAAGTAGATGATGGGTTGCTAGAGTGACAGAAGCTTAAACCCTAGTTTATGCGTTGCTTCGTAAGGGGCTGATTTGGATCCATATGTTTCATGCTATGGTTAGGTTTACCTTAATACTTCTTTTGTAGTTGCGGATGCTTGCAATAGGGGTTAATCATAAGTGGGATGCTTGTCCAAGTAAGGACAGTACCCAAGAACCGTTCCACCCACATATCAAATTATCAAAGTACCGAACGCGAATAATATGAACGTGATGAAAACTAGCTTGACGATAATTCCCATGTGTCCTCGGGGGCGCTTTTCTCTATATAAGAGTTTGTCCAGGCTTGTCCATTTCTACAAAAAGGATTGGGCCATCTTGTTGCACTCTATTTACTTTTGTTACTTGTTGCTCGTTACAATTTATCCTATCACAAAACTATCTGTTACCTATAATTTCAGTGCTTGCAGAGAATACCTTGTTGAAAACCGCTTATCATTTCCTTCTGCTCCAAGTTGGGTTAGACACTCTTACTTATCGAAAGGACTACGATAGATCCCCTATACTTGTGGTTCATCAAGACTCTTTTCTGGTGCCGTTGCCGGGGAGTGAAGCGCCCTTGGTAGGTGGAATTTGGTAAGGAAAAATTTATATAGTGTGCTGAAATTTACTGTCACTTGTTACTATGGAAAGTAATCCTCTGAGGGGCTTGTTCGGGGTATCTTCACCTCGACCAGTAGAGCAAAGAGTTGCTCCTCAACCTACTGAACCTACTGAAAATGAAAATGTCTACGTTGAAATTCCTTTGGGTATGGTAGAAAAACTACTATTTACTCCTTTTACAGGAGATGGAATATTACATCCTGATGAGCACCTAATATATGTGGATGAAGTTTGTGGATTATTTAATCTTGCAGGTATGCCCGATGATGTTATTAAGAAGAAGGTCTTCCCTTTATCTTTGAAGAGAGACGCATTGACATGGTATAGGCTATGTGATGATATGGGATCATGGAACTACAAACGATTGAAATTGGAATTTCATCAGAAGTTTTATCCTATGCATCTTGTTCATCGTGATAGTAATTATATATATATTTTTTGGCCTCGCGAAGGAGAAAGCATCGCTCAAGCTTGGGGGAGGCTGAAATCAATGTTATATTCATGCCCCAATCATGAGCTCTCAAAAGAAATGATTATTCAAAAAATTTATGCTCGGCTTTCTGATAACAATCGCACCATGCTGGATACTTCTTATGCTGGCTCTTTTATGATGAAGACTATTGAATTCAAATGGGATTTATTGGAAAGAATTAAATGCAACTCTAAAGATTGGGACCTCGACGAAGGTAAGGAGTCAGGTATGACACCTAAGTTTGATTGTGTTAAATCTTTTATGGATACCAATGTTTTCCGTAATTTAGCACTAAATATGGACTTGACTCTGAGATAGTAGCTTCTTTCTGTGAATCTTTTGCTACTCATGTTGACCTCCCTAAGGAGAAGTGGTTTAAATATCATCCTCCCATAGAAGTAAAAGTAGCTGCACCTATTAAAGTTTAAGAAAAGACTATCAATTATAATGATCCTATTGTTCCTACTGCTTATGTTGAGAAACCACCTTTCCCCGTTAGAATGAAGGATCATGCTAAAGCTTCAACTGTGGTTCATAAAAGCAATATTAGAACGTATACACCTCCTGAGCAAGTTAAAGTTGAACCTAATATTGCTATTGTTAAAGATCTCTTGGCTGATAATATTGATGGGCATGTTATTTACTTCTGTGATGAAACTGCTACAATTGCTAAACCTTGTGCTAAAGATAAACATAGTCCTGTGGCAGGCATGCCTGTTATTTCTGTTAAAATAGGAGATCATTGTTATCATGGCTTATGTGATATGGGTGCTAGTGCTAGTGCAATAACTTTTGACTTATACAAAGAATTTATGCATGATATTGCACCTGCTGAGTTAGAAGATATTGATGTCACAATTAAACTTGCCAGTAGAGATACTATATCACCAATGGGAATTGTTAGAGATGTTGAAGTCCTGTGTGGGAAAACTAAATATCCTGCTGATTTTCTCGTTCTTGGTTCCCCACAACATAGCTTTTGTCCCATTATATTTGGTAGACCCTTCTTGAACACTGTTAATGCTAAGATAGACTACAAAAAGGATGTTGTTACTATTGGTTTGGGTGATATGTCTCATGAGTTTAATTTCTCTAAATTCCGTAGCCAACACTGTGAAGAGGAATTGCCTAATAAAGATGAAATTAACGATCTTGCTTCTATTGTCGTGCCTCCTAGGATCCTTTAGAACAATATCTGCTAGACCATGAAAATGATATGTTTATGAATGAAAGAAGGGAAATAGATGAAGTGTTCCTTAAACAAGGACCTATTCTGAAAAACAACTTGCCTGTTGAAATATTAGGGGATCCTCCTCCACCCAAAGGTGATCCCGTGTTTGAGCTTAAACCTTTGCCTGATACTCTTAAATATGCTTATCTTGATGAAAAGAAGATATATCCTGTTATTATTGGTGCTAACCTTTCAGAGAAGGAGGAAGAAAAATTATTGAAAACTCTGAAGAAGCACCGTGCTGCTATTGGATATACTCTTGATGATCTTAAGGGCATTAGTCCCACTCTATGTCAACATAAAATAAATTTGGAGGAAGATGCCAAACCAGTTATTGATCACCAACGACGATTGAATCCTAAAATGAAAGAAGTGGTAAGAAAGGAAACACTAAAGCTCCTTGAGGCAGGTATAATTTATCCCGTTGCTGATAGTTAGTGGGTAAGTCATGTCCATTGTGTTCCTAAGAAGGGAGGTATTACTGTCGTTCCTAATGATAAAGGTGAATTGATTCCGCAAAGAATTATTATAGGTTATGGGATGGTAATTGATTTCCGCAAATTAAATAAGGATACTAAAAAGGATCATTACCCCTTACGTTTTATTGATCAAATTCTAGAAAGATTATCCAAACATACACATTTTTTCTTTCTAGATGGTTATTCTGGTTTCTCTCAAATACCTATGTCAGTTGATGATCAAGCGAAGACCACTTTTACTTGCCCTTTCGGTACTTTTGCTTATAGACGTATGCCTTTTAGTTTATGTAATGCACCTGCTAACTTTCAAAGATGCATGATGGCTATATTCTATGACTTTTGTGAAAAGATTTGTGAGGTTTTCATGGACGATTTCTCCGCTTATGGATCCTCTTTTGATGATTGCCTGAGCAACCTTGATCGAGTTTTGCAGAGATGTGAAGAAAATAATCTTGTCTTGAATTGGGAAGAGTGCCACTTTATGGTTAATGAAGGTATTGTCTTGGGGCATAAAATTTCTGAAAGAGGTATTGAAGTTGATAAAGCTAAAGTTGATGCTATTGAAAAGATGCCATGTCCCAAGGACATCAAAGGTATAAGAAGTTTCCTTGGTCATGTCGGCTTCTATAGGAGGTTCATTAAGGACTTCTCAAAAATCTCTCGGCCTCTGACTAATTTATTACAAAAAGATATACCATTTGTCTTTGATCATGATTGTGTAGAAGCATTTGAAATACTTAAGAAAGCATTGATCTCTGCACCTATTGTTCAGCCACCTGATTGGAATTTACCTTTTGAAATTATGTGTGATGCTAGTGATTATGTTGTAGGTGCTGTTCTAGGGCAAAGAATTGATAAGAAATTAAATGTTATTCAATATGCTAGTAAAACTCTGGACAATGCCCAGAGAAATTATGCTACTACTGAAAAAGAATTCTTAGCGGTTGTATTTGCTTGTGATAAGTTTAGACCTTATATTGTTGATTCTAAAGTAACTATTCACACTGATCATGCTGCTATTAAATACCTTATGGAAAAGAAAGATGCCAAACCTAGACTTATTAGATGGGTTCTCTTGCTGCAAGAATTTGATTTGCATACTATTGATAGAAAGGGAGGTGAGAACCCCGTTGCAGACAACTTGTCTACGTTAGAAAATGTTCTTCATGACCCACTACCTATTGATGATAGATTTCCTGATGAGCAATTAAATGTCATAAATGCTTCTCGTACTGCTCCATGGTATGCTGATTATGCTAATTACATTGTTGCTAAATTTATACCACCTAGTTTCACATACCAGCAAAAGAAAAGGTTTTTCTATGATTTGAGACATTACTTCTGGGATGACCCACATCTTTATAAAGAAGGAGTAGATGGTGTTATTCGACGTTGTGTACCTGAGCATGAACAGGAACATATCCTACGCAAGTGTCATTCCGAGGCTTATGGAGGGCACTACGCTGGAGATAGAACTGCACATAAGGTATTGCAATCCGGGTTTTATTGGCCTACTCTCTTCAAGGATGCCCGTAAGTTTGTTTTATCTTGTGATGAATGTCAATGGATTGGTAATATTAGTAGACGTCAAGAAATGCCTATGAATTATTCACTTGTTATTGAACCATTTGATGTTTGGGGCTTTGATTATATGGGACCGTTTCCTGCCTCTAATGGGTATACACATATTCTAGTTGTTGTTGATTACGTTACTAAGTGGGTAGAAGCTATTCCAACTAGTAGTGCTGATCATAACACATCTATTAAAATGCTTAAAGAAGTTATTTTTCCGAGGTTTGGAGTCCCTAGATACTTAATGACTGATGGTGGTTCACATTTTTTTCATGGTGCTTTCCGTAAAATGCTTGCTAAATATGATGCTAATCATAGAATTGCATCTCCATATCACCCTCAGTCTAGTGGTCAAGTAGAATTGAGTAACAGAGAGCTCAAATTAATTTTGCAGAAGACTGTTAATAGATCTAGAAAGAATTGGTCCAAGAAACTTGATGATGCATTATGGGCCTATAGAACTGCATTTAAAAACCAAAGTTTTAGATAGCGCGCTATAGCGGCGCTACACGCATCCTGACTGTGGTGCGCTACGCGAAGCTCGATTTCACGTACGAAGAGCTAGCGTGCTAATAGCGTGCTAGATGTCACTTAGCGCTAAAATTGGGCCTCTAGCATTAGCGTCCCGCGTCTCTGACCTAAAATTTTCGGTCCAAAATGAAACTGCTGCATGGGCCAAAGCCCAAGCCTACCAATAGTCGAATACCCCCAACCCTCCTCTCGAGCCAAACCCTATCCCCACTCCCATCCTCATCTCAAACAGGAACCATGGCGGCGGCCGACCAATGACCAACCATGGCGACAGCCTCGAGCTGCCACTCCGGCGACTGGCCTTCCTCGCCACTCCATCCCAGCGACGGGGTATTCCACTAGGCGACGCAGCTCCCAGTCGTTTCCTCTCGGCTGCTCCCTCCTGGCCACTTCCTCTGCTGACGGCGACGACCGCATCCACAAGGCGATGGAGCACCCCGCGGCGACGGTATCCACCAGGCGACCATGAGCCAGCAAATCCCATCAACAGGTAAGCTCATCTATCCTCTGTTATCTCTTCTTGTCGATGCTTGTAATGCTCAAGATTCGCAATAAAAATGAATCTTTTGAATGCTCAAGATTTGTGTTTTTCAAACGATGGACTCAGTTCAACGGGGAAAATGGTGAATAGCTGAATGCTCCAGATTCGCAATAAAAATGAATCTGCTGAAGTTTTCAGTTATATACAGAATACAGATGCATTGAAAGTTTATTTGCTACAGATGTACATTTTTCTATCACGTACTTTGGATTGCCTTAATCTGCCTAAACAATAACTAATTTTACTTTGTTCGCTTCTTTTTGCATAGGTGTTGGTGGCTCAAGCACTGCCTCAATAGCAGCACCTTCATTCCCTCAAGTTGTTGATTCGGATGACCCTGCGTGGAAGTATTGGACTCTTCCAGATGTGAACAAGAAGCATTGGCAGCGATGCAACTATTGTGGCAAGATATGCACAGCTGGCATTACAAGGATAAAGTTTCACCTTTCACAAATAACGAATTGTGGTGTCTTACCATGCAAGAAGGTTCCTAGTGATGTCAGGCTGGAGATGATAGCTTTGCTCCTAAAGAGTGTTGAGCTGAAGGAAAAAAAGATCGAGGGATTGGAGGCGCTCAGATCTAGTGTTGACTTAGATCACTCCGATGAAGAACAAGAAACTGATGAAGAAGATGGCAATCAGGTTGTGATTTTGAGGTCAAAACCAGGCACAAGCAGCTCAATGGGTGGCCCTATGGACAAATTCTGCAAGCCTAGTATAGAAGAAACTGTCAAGAGGAAGCAAAAAAGAAATTGTGAATACGAAAAGGTTCAGTCGAAGGTGTCAACTCAGCAAAGACAACAGAGGAGGGATAGAGCTTGTGGATATATATGTCAATTTTTCTGTGAAGCTAGCATCCCACATAACACTGTCACACTTCCTAGCTTTGCATGTATGCTTCAGGCCATTGGAGATGTTGGCAGAAACTCCGATGGGCCTACTGCATATGAGATGAGTGGACTATTCTTGCAGAAAAGGAAGAAGAAGGTGTTAGATTCATTCAAACCACATAAGCAAGCATGGGAGCACACAGGTTGTACCGTAATGACAGATGCATGGACAGATAAAAAGGGCAGGGGAGTAATGAACCTAGTTGTGCATAGTTCTCAAGGAGTCATATTCTTGAATTCAGTTGATTGTTCATCGGTCCAGAAAAATGGCAAATACATCTTTGACCTCGTTGATAATTGCATTGAAGATATAGGGGCAGACAAAGTCGTTCAAGTGGTGATCGACAATGCTAGTGTCAATGTAGCAGTAGCAAGTCTAATGAAAGCAAAGCGACCTTCCATTTTTTGGAATGGATGTGCAGCCCATTGTATTGATCTCATGTTGGAGGACATAGGGAAGCTTGGATCGGTTGAGAAAATAATTGCCCAAGCAAGACAAGTAACGGTGTTCTTGTATTCACATAAGGGTGTTAGCTCTGATGAGGAAAACACTTGGGAAAGACTTGGTATGGTCAGGTGTTACTAGGTTTGCCACGGCTTATCTCAATCTTAAAAGCTTGCAAGACAACAAGAAGGAAATGCTTAAACTATTCAGATCAGATGAGCTACATGAAATGGGTTACTTAGAGAAGGACAAGGGGAAGATGGCTCACAAAACGGTGCAATCGGAAGCCTTCTGGAAAGGTGTTGGCGTTGTTGTCAACTACTTTGAGCCAATGGCTAATGTGCTAAGAAGAATGGATAGTGATGTGCCCGCAATGGGATTCTTATATGGTTGTATGTTGGATGCAAAAAAGGAAATTGTTGCGAGTTTTGATAATGATGAGAGTCGCTTCAAATGTGTTATTGATATCATTGACAAGAGATGGGACAGAAAACTCAAGTCGCCACTACATTTGGTTGGGTACTTTCTGAAACCCTACTATTATTATCCAAACAAGGTTGTGATAGAGAGGGATGGATCATTTACAATAGTCATGGTCCATTGCATCACAAGGATGATTAAAGATCAAAAAACTCAAGATGAGCTTATTGATGAACTCGACAAATACGAGGCGGAGGAAGATTCCTTTGGAATGGACATTGCTGTACGACAGAGAAAAATGTAAAAAATTTCTCCATGTGAGTGTTTACTGAAATCTTGTGATGTTATTTCATATCACTTCCTCTGTTTCCCCTCTTTGTACTTGCCTAAATAGTACAATGTTTCAATGTCTTAATGCAGCAAGATGGTGGCTAAATTATGGCACATGTGCACCCCTGTTGAAGGACTTGGCAATGAAGATTTTGAGTTTGACATGTAGCTCCTCAGCTTGTGAGAGAAATTGGTCAGCATTTGAACAAGTAAGAAAGACAATTACAAGTTCACAAGTAAAAAATATAGTTCCTTGCACTTCTCACATTGAGGCCATGTGTTCCATACTTGATTTTGTTCACTTACACAAGTTCATACAAAGAAACGCAGCAGGCTACTCCATGATAGGATGAGTGATCTTGTATTTATCAAGTTCAACACTAGGATGAAGCATAAGAGAGAGAACAAGAGTAGAGACCCAATAGAGAAGACAATCGTTGATGTTCTTGAAGACGAGGATAACGAGTTCATCACCGGCATTGTTGGAAATGATAATGTTCTTGAACATGTTGGTGATGAAGATCAAACTCAACAAGAGAGAGCTTCAACTTCACAAGAACAAGGGAAAAAGAAGAAGAGGCCTACTGCGCCCCCTAGAAAGAAGATGAATAAGAGCTTGCAATCTCTCCTTAATAGTGTCAATGAGGAAGCTATACTTTCTGCCTCTTCCAATTCTTGTTCGTCAGAATCAGAAGATGAGTCTCCCTCGGCCCTTGCTGACAAGGATTAATTGCATGGTTGGGTGTACCACTTTTGTTGTTTCAAAGTGTGCTGGTGGTATGTTGTTATGTTGCTATGTCAAGTTAGTTGGCTGAACTTATAAACCGGACCATCTCATGTTGTTGATGTACCACTTTTGTTATTCAATGTGTGTTGGTGGTATGTTGCTAGTTGTTATGCCAAACTTTGCTCTGGTATGTAATGAATTGAACCATCTCATGATATATGTCCTTATTATGTATTGTACTATATGGGGCTGTTCTTTGCATTATGACTATGAGTTTAGGACTTACTGCTATAGTTTATGAACTACACTATGTTATGTGGCTGTTTGCATGAGTATGGTAGGAACTACATAATACAGTATCATTTTTCTATTAACTTGGCTGTATGCTAGTTGATACATGTCCATTTTCAAGTATATATATATATATATATATATATATATATATATATATATATATATATATGTCAAGTTGATGACTGATTCTATGTTTATTTTTTCATTTTTTATTGATTTATACTGAAACGCTAAATGGGGCCTAGCACGCTATAGCTGCGCTATAGCGTTTCATAGCTTTTGGTCAGGCTGATGCTAAGAGGTTTAGCGGGCTATCTAAAACTTTGATAAAAACCCTATGGGTATGTCTCCGTATAGAATGGTTTATGGAAAATCATGTCACTTACCTCTCGAACTAGAACATAAGGCTTATTGGGCAATTTAAGAACTCAATTATAATTTCAAGCTTGCCGGTAAGAAGAGGTTATTTGACATTAGCTCACTTGATGAATGGAGAACCCAAGCCTATGAAAATGCCAAGTTGTTTAAAGAAAAAGTCAAACGATGGCATGACAAAAGGATACAAAAGCGTGGCTTTAATGTAGGTGATTATGTATTGCTATACAACTCTCGTTTAAGATTTTTTGCAGGAAAACTTCTCTCTAAATGGGAAGGTCCTTACGTTATCGAGGAGGTCTATCGTTCCGGTGCCATAAAAATCAACAACTTTGAAGGCACAAATCCGAAGGTGGTGAACGGTCAAAGAATCAAACATTATATCTCGGGTAATCCTATAAATGTTGAAACAAATGTTATTGAAACTGTGACCCCGGAGGAGTACATAAGAGACACTTCCCAGAAAGTTTCAGACTCCGAAAAGGAATAGGTATGTGGTACGGTAAGTAAACAGACTCTAGAACAGTTCTAATGGCATTTTTTCTCCATTTTGGAATATATAGAAAAATAGAAAAATAAGAAGCAGTACGGGAAGGACACGAGGGCTCCACAAGGGTGGAGGCCGCGCCCTACCCACCTAGGCGCGCCCCCTACCTCGTGGGTACCTCGTACGCTCTCCGGACTCCGTTTTCTTGCACGTTACGTATTTTGGTCGGTAAAAATTCATTATATAATCTCCCGAAGGTTTTGACTCATGTATCATGCAATTGTCCTCTGTTATTGTTTCGAGCTGTTTCCTGTCAGGGTTGTCAAGGCCAGGATTCATGTCGTCCCCCTCCTCCAACAACGGTGACAACGATGCTTGGCTAATGAAGATAGAGCTGAAGAGGGAAGAACCCATGGAGATCAACAAGGATGAAGGGATCAAAAAGGCCACGGAGGATCAAGCTCCTGAAGACAACCTTCAACTTGATCACAATCTTCTTACCCCAACTGAGATCGAAGCTTTCAGGATGATTGAGTTAGCTCGTATACAAAACAAGTATCTCACACGTGAAAATATTTTGTTGAACGAGCATATCGTTGCACTCAAGGGCATTATCCGCAAGTTGGAGGACCTCTTACGCTCGATGTGCGACTATCCATCATCACCTCCACCTTCTTCACCAGCAAAGGAGACATAATCACATGGTTATGGGCACTCCCCATGGCAACTGCCAAGGTTGGGGGAGGTGCCCCAGTATCGTATCACCATCACACTCCTGTCTTTACCATTTTTCTTAGTTCGATCCTTTTAGTAATATCTTGATCTAGTAGAATAAAGTTTATGGCATGATCTAGTTTTGAGTTTTGCTTTATGATTCCTTTATGTAATCGAGTCCGTGAGCTATATAATAAAGATTAGTGTTGAGCCAAGGGCTTGATTATCTTGCTATGATCTTGAGGGAATAAAAGAAAAGAGAAAAGAATAAAAAGAAACAAAGAGATCATATTGATCTTATGGAGAGTAATGACTTCACATAGAAAGAGTATGATCATTAAAAATGTTAAGAGTTGACAAACATAGCTTTGGTCATCGTTGCAATTAATAGGAAGTAATAAAGAAAGAGAGGTTTCACATATAAATATACTATCTTGGACATCTTGGGAGCACTCATTAAAATATGACATGCTAAAGAGTTGATGTTGGACAAGGAAGATGTCGGGGGTTGGGTGTGACATATGCCAAAGGATGGCTTATCATGGTGGGAGCGAGTAGAACGTCGCCGGTGCCTGGAAGCGGGATAAGGCGTAGACACGAACGCCGGCGTACTTTACCCAGGTTCGGGGCTCTCCTAGGAGATAACACCCCTAGTCCTGCTCTGCGGGGTCTCCGCATGATCAATAAGGCAAAGTGAATACAAGGTTGCTCCTAGAGCTGTGTTGCTGGAGGTAGGAGAAGGCAAGGCTAGCTCTCTCCTTCCTATATGATCTGGTCTAGTGCTAATGGATTCGAACCCTTGGCATGGGTGCCCTGGGGGGTTTATATAGGCATACCCCCAGGGGTACAATGGTAATCCGACTGGGCGCAGGGCCCAGTCGTCGGTCTCTTCGGTCGCCGGCTTCTCCGCCGACTGGTGGGTCCAGCCGACTGGTCTGGTACGGAGCCGACAGGCTGCGTCCACTGCTGGTGGGTCCTGCCGACTGCTGGTTACTGTAGCCGTGCTTCTAATGACGCGGGCTTGGTCATGGGGTCGTGGCTATAGCTCCGCCGCCTGGCGGGCGATTACTGTAGCCACGCCCTGTCTCGTCTGGTTGATGGCACATGGGACCCGCGGGAGGGGCTGGCCGACTCCTGGGGGCCGACTCCCATTGGGTCTGACTGGAGGCACACTTGCCGTCTTCGGGACTCTCGCCGACTGGTGGGGGGCCGTCATCCTTGGTCCGTACAGACAGGTCGTCGTGGGTGCAGGACTCCGCCCGCTAGTGCTGATGTCAGGGAGAGCATGGCAACAGTGCCGCGCCGGACGGAGATCTCCGTGGGTACAGCGCACTATGGCCATGCCAGCCTCTGGAAAGGGGAGGGAGTGGGCGTTACTGCAGCCACACCCTGTCACATCCCCTTGATGAGGGCATGGCGTTGTTGGCGTCGCGGGCCGACTCCCCATGGCCGGCTTCGCTGGAAGCCGCCAGATAGAAGTCGGTCTGTCCTGAGGCCGTCTCCAGGACTCGGCCGCGAGTGGGCAGTCGGCTGTTCCCCCAGCCGGCTCCCAGAAGGTGGCTCCTTGTCTTGTAGTCTGGAGGGGCGCAGTCGGCCCCAATGTCTTGAAAGGTTCTAGGGCTCGGGTTAGTCTACCCGTGGCCCATTACTCCGACAGTAGTCCCCGAAGCTGGTGAGGCGCCGCGGGTGATATGTCGAGGAGCCTCAACAGTTTCTTCTTCCCAGTGGTTGATTTTAAGCTTCATCCGCCGTCTTCTGCCAAGCCGACTAGCTGGAGTCGGACTTGTTCAGGCTGACTTGCCCCCAAAAAAAGTTCGAACGCCGCGGCGGGATCCAGGTGGCGTGCCTGATAAGCTTCCAGGTCGACGCCTGCTTCAAGCCTGCCACATGGCAACGGGCGGCCGGCCTGGTCTAACCCCCCC
>NC_041387.1:7365643-7440519 GCF_002162155.2 Triticum dicoccoides
GACATGCCTGCCAGCAGGGCCCGCCACTACAATGCCTCGGCACGCGAGCGGATCTGCTGCGCCTAAAGTTGGCGGTTGAGGTTCCCGGGGCATTACAGCGCAGTAACTTATGCGAGAAACGTGGGGTCGTGGGGGATGTTGGCGCAGTAAATCCCCTGGTTGCCTCTTCGGCTTCGCAGCCCACGAGCCTATAAGTAGGCGGAGGGAGGGGAGCGGCCAAGCACGCACGCCCCTCCTCCCTACTTCTTCCTTCTTCTCCTTCTCTTGCTGTCGTTCCCTCGAACCACTCCGTGCAACGCAGCGATGAGCTCCTCCTCCGCTGCCACGCCCCCCGCAGTGCGCTCCGGAATGTGGGACGGATCCGAGGTCGACGACGACGACATCGACACTAGTAGAAAAAGGGTCAAACGTGAAGCACATTAGTGCCGGTTTGTATTTGAGCCGGCACTAATGTGCCCATTAGTGTCGGTTCGTGGCGGAGATCAGTAGTCCCAGTTCGTGGCGTATCTTTAGTACCGGTTCATGCCACGAACCGGTACTAAAGAAGGTGTGGCAGGCTGCGGTCAGGCTGTGGCCCCACCATCAGCCTTTAGTGCCGGTTCGTGCCATGAACCGGTACTAAAGAGGTTAGCGCAGGCTGTTTTTAGTCCCACCTCGCTCCCCTAACAAAGTTTTTACCACCTTAAATATGTCATTTCTCAAACTATCACAAGCACTTGGTCTTCATTGAACTCTATGTGTAGAATTTGTGGCTGCAATATGAGTCTTCACCGGTTTAACCGTTGAGGACTCATATTGACAATTCAGATTGTACACAAAAAGATCATTGATGATCAAAGTATTTTTGACAATTTTAGACTGTAAAGAAATATAAGATCATGATCTGAATGCTCTTATATTTTTTGCGTTCCGTATGCACCATTCAAAGTGACGTCATCAATTTTAAACCCTTCCTGACATCATTTGCTATTTTTCAGACATTTACCGATTTGTTTAAAGAGCTAAATGCCACGAACCGGTACTAATGAGGTTGTGTGAGGCTGTGGTTAGGCTGGGGCCCCACGAGCATCTTTAGTACCGGTTCATGGCATGAACCGGTACTAGAGTTTCTTAGTAAGCTGTTTTTTAGTCCCACCTTGCTAAGAGAGAGGGACTAGGAGCGGTTTATAAGCCCTGAGTGCAAAGACGATGTAGAAGAGGCTCAATGCTCATGTTGCTTTGCTTCAAGCCTTGAGGAATATGGTAGACTACACGGAGCTATGTGCAGTGCAGTTTACACTATTCCGAAAGGCTTGAAGCAAAGTAACGAGCATTGCACCTCTTTTTTATTTTTAGTAACTTATTAAACTCCGGAATTCTTCTGTTATGGCAAAAACTAGTTGCACTTCGGCATTTCATTTTTTTAAACTTTGGTTATAACTCCAGACTTTGACAACCAAGTTTTAACCATCAACTTGGCATGGTATATAAATAGAAGAAAATAAATGTCGCAGAAAAGAAAAAATAGCAGAAAAGAAAAAAACTATATAAAAAAACTACGCAGAAATAAATAGAAGAAAATAAGTTGACATATGGAAGTAATCTGTTAATCTGAATTTTGTTACCAAAACCAAACTTGTTCAACATACCAAAAGCAAACTTGTTCATCATTACAAAAGCAAAGTTGCTCAACATAACGAAAGCAAACTTGTTCAACCACATAACTACAAACTGAGACACATAATACCACAAACAACTCAATATCCCCAGTAGTAGGGGTCATCCCAATGATCCTCCGCCTCTTGCCATTGCTCCAAACCTTCTCTGATGGTTTTGATTTTCTTCCATGCCTCGTAGGTGACGTACGCATCTTTCGCTGCGTACTCGATGAGGTTGTTTTGCAGTGGGCTGATCCCCCATAGTTTGTGGTCCATTTTCTTATCGATCTTCTGCTTCATTTCCTTGTAGGATGGGTGGATGAGGCTGGCTGCAAACTCAGCCAAAGACTGCCACTTCTTTCCATTGGTTGGAACTCTCCATTTGCGCTGCATGTCGATGAACTTGTCGGGGTTGATCTCCAAACCAGACAACTTCAGCTTCTCCTTGTCACCTCCAATGGAGAAGCCAACAAAGGTGTACAACTTCTTCTCCTGCAGGAGCGGGCGGAGTTCCTTGGGCCTGCATCAAATTAATCTGGTGCATCAAATTCATCTACTTCAAAAACTACACTAGTACAACTAGTTCAGAAACTTCAGAACTTCAGAACTAGTATTGCATCTACTTCAGAACTTCAGAACTATTGCATCTACTTCAGAAACTTCAGAAACTACTAATTAGATAGAAACTTCAGAAACTTCTTCAGAACTAGTACTGCATCTACTTCAGAACTTCAGAACCATTGCATCTACTTCAAAAACTTCAGAAACTACTAATTAGACAGAAACTTCAGAAACTACTAATTAGACAGAAACTTCAGAACTTCAGAAACTTCAGAACTGGATGTTTTTACCATTTGGTTGCCGCAGTGATGTGGTATACCAGGACGAGATCCTCCACGCATAACTGCAGAACTGCAGCCATTTGCGGAGGTTCGTCATCCCTGGTATACTCTATATCAACGCCGATCGACCGAAACCGAGAATGCATGCCGCCGAGCCTCATCCTGATCTTGCGGATCCTCTTGTCGGCTTCGTCTGGATTGCTGGTGCATACGACATCCAGCTTCTCCTTCAGGTGGATATCAACCTTGAGCGGCACGGTGTCGTCCAGCTTCTGCCCGGGGATCGGAACGTCGTCGTCGACCACTAGCGGCTCCTTGCCAGACGCCTCACCACGGTGATGCTTGGGAGACGGAGGGGAGTTGCTCCATGATGCCTCCGCCATTCTCTTGGCAGACGGAGGGGAGTTGCTCCACGATTTCTCCGCCATTGCCCTCCTGGCCCGCGATGGTGGAGGCAGAGGGGAGTTGCTTGATGGTGAAGGCAGAGGGAGGTAGAGGGAGGAACATGGAGCGGTGATGGAATGAGAAGTTGCCAGTGGGGAGACGTGGGGAGTTGCCAGTGGGGAGACGTGGGGAGTTGCCTTGAAAACTCAAACGTCCTACCCTTTGGCCCTCAAAAAAATAGCATAAAAGAAAAAAAACTATATAAAAAACTACGCAGAAATAAATAGAAGAAAATAAATATAGCAGAAAAGAAAAAAACTACTCACAAATAAATAGAAGAAAAAATAAAGCAGAAAAAAAACTATATAGAGGATTTTTCATTCGTTTACTGATTTGTTTAGAGAGCCAAATGACCGTGAAATTGAAAATCACTACAAAATGAACTCTGAAAATGTTGAATTTTGGCAAACTAGATAAAAAATTACTCACAAATAAATAGAAGAAAATAAATATAACAGAAAAGAAAAAACTATACAAAAAACTACGCAAAAATAAATAGAAGAAAATAAAGCAGAAAAAAACTATAAAAAAAATTGGGGCGCTACAAAATGACCGTGAAATTGAAAATCAATACAAAATGAACTCTGAAAATGTTGAATTTTGGCAAACTGGATAAAAAATTACTCACAAATAAATAAAGAAAATAAATATAACAGAAAAGAAAAAACTATACAAAAAACTACGCAGAAATAAATAGAAGAAAATAAAGTAGAAAAAAAACTATAAGAAAAATTGGGGCGCTGCCCTGTGGGCCTGCTAGGCCACGGGCGTGCAATTACAGGCCTTAAAGGCCCAGCAGACTCACAGGACAGCGCGCAGAATTTAGGCCCACAAGCCTACTATATAGAGGAGTTCGAAGAGGTAGCCGCGACTGGGTTTATAAACCAGTGCGGCTGCCCTTCGCCTGGCGAGGTGGGACTAAACTTTGGGGTGGCAGCGCGAGGCCTTTAGTACCGGT
Source organism: Triticum dicoccoides (assembly GCF_002162155.2). Lineage (NCBI taxonomy): Eukaryota > Viridiplantae > Streptophyta > Magnoliopsida > Poales > Poaceae > Triticum > Triticum dicoccoides. The sequence continues at coordinate 7,369,525 of NC_041387.1, forward strand.
TGGTGGCTCCAACCAGTACTAAAGACCACCCTTTAGTATCGGTTGGAGCCACCAACCGGTACTAAAGGCCTCCTCTTCCTGCCTCTTGGCCTGGCCAAAGTTGGCCTTTAGTACCGGTTGGTGGCTCCAACCGGTACTAAAGGCCTCTCCTATATATACAACACTTACGAAAATTCAGTTAGATCTCCCCACTTCTTTTGTCTCAACCTCTCGCGCGCCGCTCGAACCCGTCATCGCCGCCCGTCGTCCGTCGTCGTCGTCGTCGTCCCCGCCGCTGCCCTTCGTCGTCGTCGTCTCGCGCCGCCGCCCCGAACGCCGCGCGCCGCCGTCCGTCGTCGTTCTGCCGCGGTCACGTACGTACGTCTCTTGCTCTCCTCGCGTACCCGCCGCGCTGCCGTCAGTCGTCGTCGCACCCGGCCCGTACGCCGGCGCCCCCACCCGTACGTACGCCCCCGCCCCGTACGCCGGCGCCCCCGCTCGTACGTACGGGGCGGCCGGCGGCGTACGGGGCCGCACACACACACATACACACACATATATACGTACACACACATACACACACACATACGTACACACATATAGACGTACACACACATACACACACACACCTTTTTTTACTTATTTTCTGTTTTTTAGAAAAGTTAATTAGATGATCGAATGTTAGATTAATGTCGAATGTTAGATGAACTAGCTAGATAGAAAATTGTCAAACTAGAGATTTGAACTAGTTGAATAATTAATATAACTAGTTTATTTTGAGTAAGAAAATTGTCGAACTAGTTTATTTAGGTATATGAGATTTGAACTAGTTCAATAATTAATATAACTAGTTTATTTTTAGTAAGAAAATTTAGGTATCTGAGATTTAATGATCTAAGTAAAATATTATTTGTTAATGCGTTTTTCTGTTTATTTAATTTTTTATATATTTTGAGTTTATATAAATGTTAGATTAATATCGAATGTTAGATGAATTAGATAGAAAAAGGTAAATATATAGTAATGTCAATTGTTAGAGATGAATATAGTTAGATATATTAATGTCAAATGGTAGATGAATATATATTTGGCTAGATATAAATTAATGTTAGATAGTAATAGGTGTTTAATATTTCACCTATATGAACATAGGAAATGTCATCTGACAACGAAAAAGATTTCATTATGTGCGAACACTGTGAAGACCAGCGCGGCCTGTGCGACAGAAATTTCCTTGTTGATGGTAGGCGCTTCAGCATCAAGCTGGATGAGACATTCGAAGTTGATAGAGTAAGTCACTTTGGCAATTATTATTTGAATGCAAAACTTATGCTTCATTTGCTTCAACTTATAATTTTAAATTTTCACTATTCTACTAGCGCATCCCCTGCCATGCAAGAATTTTTGTCTTGGATAAGATAGGTTTTAGTGCTATAGATGATATGGAGGTAAAGAGAGTTTACTTGAAGACCGAGCATGGGTATAGTTTCAACGTCAAATTATATAATGGAGACACATACACCCATTTTTAATGCAAAACTTGGCAAGCACTATGCAAGGCTTATGCATTTGAGCCTGATATGGTTATCACTTTTGATATTCGTCCGGAAGATGATATTAAAGGTAATATAGACATTTGGGTCGATGTGCAAACGCCTACAGTTCTACCATTATGTGAGTTTTTCTCAACCATGCATGCATATGTTTATGTCTTTGATACAGTTTATTCAAAAATAGTTGACAACTAATTTGTATTGTCAGCTTATTTCGGTTCAAGAAAACATGTCCGACGCTTGGTAGACAGGACCTACTACTGCCCCGGGGCTCAACTAAACTGCGAGGAGATAAGTCATTATGTTTCATGGCTTGAGGATCTTAATACTGTCAAGACAAATTTTTTTCCTGAACTTAGAAATGTTAGTACTCAAAACGTGCGACCAATGGTGATCGTATTGAACTACGGTCACATCTATAATTGAAAGATGGTAAGACTTTTACTATTTGTCCTTAATTAGTGCATCTTTTGCATACATTATTTTTGAAGCTAAACTTTCATTGCTAAGTATATTATTTACTATACAATGTTCTTCAACAGGGACTTCCGATGACAGTTGTGCCTCAATGGATCGAGACAAAAGGTCGCATGTCAATTGTTAGCTTACGACCAAGATTTCCTACATTGCACATGAGTGAATTCGGGATTTCTTCAAGCGAAGAGTGCTTAATAGTGAAAGATTGGAGCAAAATTGTTAAAGATCGCAGAGAAGTACTAGGGGGCAGCAAGGACAAGCGCAGCCCAAGATTAGGAGACAGATTCATCTGCATGCTCCAGTATGATGAATCAGGAGAGCTATACATGTTCTATGCTATTCTACCTGAGAGGGAGCAGCAGGAGTGACAATTTTGCTAGTTCATGCTCTTAATTAGTACTTGTCCTCTCTCATGCATGTCCGTATTGTCCTGAACTTCGATGTTGGTGATGATTATGTTTGAACTCGATGATATCTTTGCTTCTGTTACAAAGTGAATGTTTCTTCTTTAAGCTAGGCAGTGTTGGTGATGATTAGATAGCGGTAATGACTATGATGATTAAATAGTGGTAATTAATGACGACTACGATGATTTTTAGCTAGCTAGAGTTATTTATTAATATGTGCTGCTGATGATGATGATGATGATGACGACGACGACTACAACTAATTATAACATAAAACAATCCTAAATTAAATTGATAACACAAATTTAAATGAAAAAGAAAAAATAAAACAAAAACCCACAAACATTTAGTACCGGTTGGTGTTACCAACCGGTACTAAAGGGCTCCCGGCCCCCAGAGCTGGCTTGTGCCACGTGGTTTGCCTTTAGCGCCGGTTCGTGCCGAACCGGTACTAAGGGGGGGGCTTTAGTGCCCACAAATTAGTGCCGGTTACGGAACCGGCACTAAAGGGCCTTACGAACCGGTGCTATTGCCCGGTTCTGCACTAGTGCGAGCACCTCTGCCAGACATGGCGGCTGCCCAGCAGGGGCTTAGTGCAAGTCCGCCTCGAGCCGGAGGGGGAGATATCGCCGGCGCCAGGGGAGTGCGAGCGGGTCATCTTCCGCTCGCACTGCATGTGTGGCCTGGGGCTGCCGGCGAGCGGCTTCTTCCGCTCCTTCCTGGAGTTCCATGGGCTCCAGCCGCACCACCTCACGCCAAACACGGTGGTGGTGCTGTCCGCCTTCACCACCTTATGCGAAGGCTTCCTCAGCGTCCTCCCTACCATCGAGCTCTGGGGGAATTCTTCCAATCCAAGCTCGGCACCCATGTCGCCGGCGTGTCGTCCCAGTGCGGTGCGTTTATCGCGATACAGAGACGAGGGGCCGACAATACGTTTCCAACCATCGCGCTGATAAAGTCGGTGAAGATGTGGCAGCGGTCCTACTTCTACGTGAAGAATGTGGCCCAAAAGGCAACTGGGTCAACCTGCCGGCTTACGAAGCCGGCGCGCCGGCTGGAAGGCTCCCCAGCTGGTCGCACCGGGCCAGGACGCTGTCACCTGCCGGAGCCGCCGCCGTCGCGCGACTCCGAGTGCTAACGCAGTCGGAGGGCCTGACTGGGTCTGACCTGCTGGCCGCCTTCGAGGCGCGCCGAGTACTCCCGCTCCAGGGCCGGCCTCACATGATCTGCCAGATGAGCGGGCATCGGGACCCGAGTTGGATGTGCACCAAGGACATGCCTCATGTAGAGGTAGCGGACATGGTGAACTACATCGCGAACTGCGAGCTCACGAAGGATTGGCAGTTCGGCAAGGAGCCGTATTCAGGCGCCAACCCCTGCCCATCGTAAGTCGTCTTTCTTCTTCTGTCTCTTTAGTGCCGAGTCCTACTGGTCCAGTCTAACCATCAGCCTTTGAATCAGAACCCCTCCTCCAGCCAGCAGCCGGCACCATGGGGCCGGTCTGTCAATTTATCTCCGATCGGGCGGAGAGCGATGTTGACGACCCTGACTTAGGGGCGGCAGCTTTGGAGGCCGACGCCGAGGGAGGAGGAGGAGAAGCAGGCGGCTCTCGGCGCAGGGCCAGCTTCGCCGACTGGCCTGATGACGAAGCCGAGGGAGAAGTCGCCCCGCACCACCAGCCAAGGGTCGGCCAGCCGGGCGCGAGCTCCTCCGCCGCCTCGGACGCTCAAGGCGGCACGAAGAAGCGCAGGGCCGGGCTGAGTATGCTTGGTGGCCGGCCAAAGAAACCCAAGGGGGCGGCCGCGGCGACCAAGCGGGAAGAAGCGGCCGCGAGGGCCAACCGCTTCCGCAAGGAAGTGAAGCAGCCGCCGTTGATCTCCGCGTGAGTGCTTCCGCCCCTCGTCTTTGTCTTCTCTTTGTTGATCTTGTTTGAGTCTTTTCTTGTTTTCCCTTGATCTAGGGCTCCCCTTTCTCTTGACAGGGTTGCTGCCTCCTCCGTCATGGGGTCGGCGGAGACGTCTGCCACCACTCGGCGGATTGACCCTGCCGCCGACCTCCAGGAGGCGACAGAGCGGAACGCGCGAGAGAAGCGCGCAGAGGGAGGGACCGCCCGCCTAGAGAAGGCACAGGCCGCTGCCAAGAAGAAGCTGGCAGAGGCCGAAGCCGCCATCATGGCGAGGGGGCAGGCTGAAGGAGCCGTGCACCGCCCATCGGCAGTTTTCGTTACCCCGCTGAACTCCGTGCCGCCACTTCCGGAGTTCACGGGGCAGACTGGGGAAGCCGGCGGTGAGAACCCGGCCATGGAGGAGGATGGCGGCTACGCCTTCATTCCAGACATGATCGTGCTGCCACCGCCTAAAGGAAATATGCCCTAGAGGCAATAATAAAGTTATTATTTATTTCCTTATTCTCATGATAAATGTTTATTATTCATGCTAGAATTGTATTAACCGGAAACATAATACATGTGTGAATACATAGACAAACAGAGTGTCACTAGTATGCCTCTACTTGACTAGCTTGTTAATCAAAGATGGTTATGTTTCCTCACCATAGACATGAGTTGTCATTTGATTAGCGGGATCACATCATTAGGAGAATGATGTGATTGACTTGACCCATTCCGTTAGCTTAGCACTTGATCATTTAGTATGTTGCTATTGCTTTCTTCATGACTTATACATGTTCCTATGACTATGAGATTATGCAACTCCCGTTTGCCGGAGGAACACTTTGGGTGCTACCAAACGTCACAACGTAACTGGGTGATTATAAAGGAGCATTACAGGTGTCTCCGAAGGTACATGTTGGGTTGACGTATTTCGAGATTAGGATTTCTCACTCCGATTGTCGGAGAGGTATCTCTGGGCCCTCTCGGTAATACACATCACCTAAGCCTTGCAAGAACTGCAACTAATAAGTTGGTTGCGAGATGATGAATTATGGAACGAGTAAAGAGACTTGCCGGTAATGAGATTGAACTAGGTATTGAGATACCGACGATCGAATCTCGGACAAGTAACATACCGATGACAAAGGGAACAACGTATGTTGTTATGCGGTCTGACCGATAAAGATCTTCGTAGAATATGTGGGAGCCAATATGAGCATCCAGGTTCCGCTATTGGTTATTGACCGGAGACATGTCTCGGTCATGTCTACATTGTTCTCGAACCCATAGGGTCCGCACGCTTAAGGTCGCGATGACAGTTTCATTATGAGTTTATATATTTTGATGTACCAAAGGTTGTTTGGAGTCCTGAATGTGATCGCAGACATGACGAGGAGTCTCGAAATGGTCGAGACATAAAGATTGATATATTGGACGGCTATATTCGGACACCGGAAGTGTTCCGGAAGAGTTTCGGATAAAACCAGAGTACCGGGGGGTTACCGGAACCCCCCGAGGGTTGATGGGCCTCATGGGCCCAAAGTGGAGAAGAGGAGGGGCGGCCAGGGCAGGCCGCGCGGCCCCTCCCCCTCTAGTCCGAATTGGACAAGGAGGGGGGCGGCGCCCCCCTTTCCTTCCTCTCCTCTCTCCCTTCCTTCCCCCTCTCCTAGTTGGACAAGGAAAAGGAGGGAGTCCTACTCCCGGTAGGAGTAGGACTCCTCCCTGGCGCGCCTCCTCCTGGCCGGCCGCCCCTCCCCTCCACTCCTTTATATACGTGGGTGGGGGGCACCCCATAGACACACAAGTTGATCTTCGTGATCGTTCTCTTAGCCATTTACGGTGCCCCCCTCCACCATAGTCCTAGATAATATTGTAGCGGTGCTTAGGCGAAGCCCTGCGACGGTAGAACATCAAGATCGTCACCACGCCGTCGTGCTGACAGAACTCATCCCCGAACGTGTGCTCGAACTCGGAGGTGCCGTAGTTTCGGTGCTTGATCGGTCGGATCGGGAAGACGTACGACTACTTCCTCTACGTTGCGTCAACGCTTCCGTTGCCGGTCTACGAGGGTACGTAGGCAACACTCTCCCCTCTCGTTGCTATGCATCACCATGATCTTGCGTGTGTGTAGGAATTTTTTTGAAATTACTACGTTCCCCAACAGTGGCATCCGAGCCAGGTTTTATGCGTTGATGTTGTGCACTAGTAGAACACAAGTGAGTTGTGGGCGATATAAGTCATACTGCTTACCAGCATGTCATACTTTGGTTCGGCGGTATTGTGAGATGAAGTGGCCCAGACCGACATTACGCGTACGCTTGCGCGAGACTGGTTTCACCGTTACGAGCACTTGTTGCTTAAAGGTGACTGGCGGGTGTCTATCTCTCTCACTTTAGTTGAACCGAGTGTGGCTACGCCTGGTCCTTGCGAAGGTTAAAATAGCACCAACTTGACAAACTATCATTGTGGTTTTTATGCGTAGGTAAGAACGGTTCTTGCTAAGCCCGTAGCAGCCACGTAAAACTTGCAACAACAAAGTAGAGGACGTCTAACTTGTTTTTGCAGGGCATGTTGTGATGTAATATGGTCAAGACATGCTGCTAAACTTTATTGTATGAGATGATCATGTTTTGTAACCGAAGTTATCGGCAACTGGCAGGAGCCATATGGTTGTCGCTTTATTGTATGCAATGCAATCGCCATGTAATGCTTTACTTTATCACTAAGCGGTAGCGATAGTCGTAGAAGCATAAGATTGGCGAGACGACAACGATACTACGATGGAGATCAAGATGTCGCGCCGGTAACGATGGTGATCACGACGGTGCTTCGAAGATGGAGATCACAAGCACAGGATGATGATGGCCATATCATATCACTTATATTAATTGCATGTGATGTTTATCTTTTATGCATCTTATCTTGCTTTGATTGACGGTAGCATTATAAGATGATCTCTCACTAATTATCAAGATAAGTGTTCTCCCTGAGTATGCATCGTTGCGAAAGTTCTTCGTGCTGAGACACCACGTGATGATCGGGTGTGATAGGTTCTACGTTCAAATACAACGGGTGCAAAACATTTGTACATGCGGAATACTCAGGTTAAACTTGACGAGCCTAGCATATAACAGATATGGCCTCGGAACACGGAGACCGAAAGGTCGAGCGTGAATCATATAGTAGATATGATCAACATAGTGATGTTCACCATTGAAACTACTCCATCTCACGTGATGATCGGACATGGTTTAGTTGATTTGGATCACGTGATCACTTAGAGGATTAGAGGGATGTCTATCTAAGTGGGAGTTCTTAAGTAATATGATTAATGAACTTAAATTTATCATGAACTTAGTCCTGGTAGTATTAGCATATCTATGTTGTAGATCAATAGCTCGCGTTGTTGCTTCCCTATGTTTTATATATGTTCCTAGAGAAAAGTAAGTTGAAAGATGATAGTAGCAATGATGCGGACTGAGTCCATGATTTGAGGTTTATCCTCATTGCTGCACAGAAGAATTATGTCCTTTATGCACCGCTAGGTGACAGACCTATTGCAGGAGCAAATGTAGACGTTATGAACGTTTGGCTGGCTCAATATGATGACTACTTGATAGTTTAGTGCACCATGCTTAACGGCTTAGAATCGGGACTTCAAAGACGTTTTGAACGTCATGGACCATATGAGATGTTCCAGGAGTTGAAGTTAATATTTCAAGCAAATATCCGAGTTGAGAGATATGAAGTCTCCAACAAGTTCTATAGCTAAAAGATGGAGGAGAATCGCTCAAGCAGTGAGCATGTGCTCAGATTGTCTGGGTACTACAATCGCTTGAATCAAGTGGGAGTTAATCTTCCAGATAAGATAGTGATTGACAGAATTCTCTAGTCACCATCACCAAGTTAGTAGAACTTCGTGATGAACTATAATATGCAAGGGATAACAAATGCAATTCCCAAGCTCTTCGTGACGCTAGAATCGACGAAGGTAGAAATCAAGAAAAACATCAACTGTTGATGGTTGACAAGACCACTAGTTTCAAGGAAAAGGGTAAAGGGAAGAAGGGGAACTTCAAGAAGAACGGCAAGCAAGTTGCTGCTCGAGTGAAGAAGCCCAAGTGTGGTCCTAAGCCTGAGACTAAGTGCTTCTACTGCAAAGGGACTGGTCACTGGAAGCGGAACTACCCCAAGTATTTGGCGGATAAGAAGGATGGCAAAGTGAACAAAGGTATATTTGATATACAAGTTATTGATGTGTACGTTACTATTGTTTATAGCAACCCCTCGGCATTTGAGAATGGTTCAGTTGCTAAGAGTAGTAACTCGAAACGGGAGTTGCAGAATAAACATAAACTAGTAAAAGTCGAGGTGACGATGTGTGTTGGAAGTAGTTCCAAGATTGATATGATCATCATCGCACTCTCCCTATACTTTCGGGATTAGTGTTAAAACTAAATAAGTGTTATTTGGTGTTTGTGTTGAGCATGAATATGATTTGATCATGATTATTGCAATACGGTTATTCATTTAAGTTAGAGAACAATTGTTGTTCTATTTACATGAATAAAACCTTCTATGGTCATACACACCAACGAAAATGGTTTGTTGGATCTCGATCGTCGTAATACACATATTCATATTATTGAAGCCAAAAGATGCAAAGTTAATAATGATAGTGCAACTTATTTGTGGCACTGCCGTTTAAGTCATATTGGTGTAAAGCGCATGAAGAAACTCCATGCTGATGGAAATTTGGAATCACTTGATTATGAATCACTTGATGCTTGCGAACCATGCCTCTTGGGCAAGATGACTAAAACGCCGTTCTTCGGAACAATGAAGCAAGCAACAGATTTGTTGGAAATCATACATACTAATGTATGTGGTCTGATGAATATTAAGGCTTGCAGCGGGTATCATTATTTTCTGACCTTCACAGATGATTTGAGCAGATATGGGTATATCTACTTAATGAAATAGAAGTCTGAAACATTTGAAAAGTTCATATAATTTCAGAGTGAAGTGGAAAATCATCGTCACAAGAAAATAAAGTTTCTACGATCTGATCGTGGAGAAGAGTATTTGAGTTACGAGTTTGGTCTTCAGTTAAAACAATGTGAAATAGTTTCACTACTCACGCCACCTGGAACACCACAACATAATGGTGTGTCCGAACGTCATAACCGTACTTTATTGGATACAGTGCAATCTATGATGTTTCTTACCGGTTTACCACTATCGTTTTGGGGTTATGCATTAAAGACAGCTGCATTCACATTAAAAACGGCACCATCTAAGTCCATTGAGATGACACAATCTGAACTATAGTTTGGCAAGAAACCAAAGTTGTCGTTTCTTAAAGTTTGGGGTTGTGATGCTTATATGAAAAAGTTTCATCCTGATAAGCTCAAACCCAAATCGGAGAAATATGTCTTCATAGGATACCCAAAGGAGACTGTTGGGTACAGTTTCTATCACAGATCCTAAGGCAAGACATTCGTTGCTTATAATGGATCCTTTCTAGAGAAGGAGTTTCTCTCGAAATAAGTGAGTGGGAGGAAAGTAGAACTTGATGAGGTAACTGTACCTGCTCCCTTATTGGAAAGTAGTACATCACAGAAACCGGTTTCTGTGACACCTACACCAATTAGTGAGGAAGCTGATGATAATGATCATGAAACTTCAGATCAAGTTACTACCGAACCTCGTAGATCAACCAGAGTAAGATCCGCACCAGAGTGGTACGGTAATCCTGTTCTAGAAGTCATGTTACTAGACCATGATGAACCTACGAACTATGAAGAAGCGATGGTGAGCCCAGATTCCGCAAAATGGCTTGAAGCCATGAAATCTGAGATGGGATCCATGTATGAGAACAAAGTATGGACTTTGGTTGACTTGCCCAATGATTGGCAAGCAATTGAGAATAAATGGATCTTTAAGAAGAAGACTGACGCTGACGGTAATGTTACTGTCTACAAAGCTCAACTTGTTGCAAAAGGTTTTCGACAAGTTCAAGGGATTGACTACGATGAGACTTTCTCACCCGTAGCGATGCTTATGACTATGAAATTTGGTAGATGGATGTCAAAACTGCATTCCTGAATGGTTTTCTGGAGGAAGAGTTGTATATGATGCAACCAGAAGGTTTTGTTGATCCAAAGGGAGCTAACAAAGTGTGCAAGCTCCAGCGATCCATTTATGGACTGGTGCAAGCCTCTCGGAGTTGGAATAAACGCTTTGATAGTGTGATCAAAGCATTTGGTTTTATACAGACTTTTGGAGAAGCCTGTATTTACAAGAAAGTGAGAGGGAGCACTACAACATTTCTAATAAGTATATGTGAATGACATATTGTTGATCGGAAATAATGTAGAATTATTCTGCAAAGCATAAAGGAGTGTTTGAAAGGAGTTTTTCAAAGAAAGACCTCGGTGAAGATGCTTACATATTAAGCATCAAGATCTATAGAGATAGATCAAGACGCTTTATAAGTTTTTTCAATGAGTACATCCCTTGACAAGATTTTGAAGTAGTTCAAAATGGAAAAGTCAAAGAAAGAGTTCTTGCCTATGTTACAAGGTGTGAAATTGAGTAAGACTCAAAGCCCGACCATGGCAGAAGATAGAAAGAGAATGAAAGTCATTCCCTATGCCTTAGCCATAGGTTCTATAAGGCCTTGTACAATGGGAGGTGCTTAGGAGAGGTGCTTAGAGAAATAAACCAGACTTTTCTTAAGCACCGGTGCTTATTTAAACAGGATAGACGCTTAACTAAGCGTCTCTCCTATAGAAATAGGCACCGGTGCTTTAGAAAAACCGGGTTTATTTTTCTAAGCATCTCTCTAAGCACCTCCCATTGTACAAGGCCTAAAGTATGCCATGCTGTGTACCAGATCTATTGTATACCCTACACTGTGTTTTGCAAGGGAGTACAATAGTGATCTAGGAGTAGATCACTGGACAGCGGTCAAAATTATCCTTAGTGGAATAAGAATATGTTTCTCGATTATGGAGGTGACAAAAGGTTCGTCGTAAAGAGTTACGTCGATGCAAGTTTTGACACGGATCTGGATGACTCTAAATCTCGATCTAGATACATATTGAAAGTGGGAGCAATTAGCTAGAGTAGCTCCGTGCAGAGCATTGTTGACATAGAAATTTGCAAAATACATACGGATCTGAATGTGGCAGACCCGTTGACTAAATTTCTCTCACAAGCAAAACATGGTCACACCTTAATACTCTTTGGGTGTTAATCACATAGCGATGTGAACTAGATTATTGACTCTAGTAAAACCCTTTGGGTGTTGGTCACATGGCGATGTGAACTATGGGTGTTAATCACATGATGATGTGAACTATTGATGTTAATCACATGGTGATGTGATCTAGATTATTGACTCTAGTGCAAGTGGGAGACTGAAGGAAATATGCCCTAGAGGCAATAATAAAGTTATTATTTATTTCCTTATTCTCATGATAAATGTTTATTATTCATGCTAGAATTGTATTAACCGGAAACATAATACATGTGTGAATACATAGACAAACAGAGTGTCACTAGTATGCCTCTACTTGACTAGCTCGTTAATCAAAGATGGTTATGTTTCCTGACCATAGACACGAGTTGTCATTTGATTAGTGGGATCACATCATTAGGAGAATGATGTGGTTGACTTGACCCATTCCGTTAGCTTAGCACTTGATCGTTTAGTATGTTGCTATTGCTTTCTTCATGACTTATACATGTTACTATGACTATGAGATTATGCAACTCCCGTTTGCCGGAGGAACACTTTGGGTGCTTCCAAATGTCACAACGTAACTGGGTGATTATAAAGGAGCATTAAGGTGTCTCCGAAGGTACATTTTGGGTTGGCATATTTCGAGATTAGGATTTGTCACTCCGATTGTCGGAGAGGTATCTCTGGGCCCTCTCGGTAATACACATCACCTAAGCCTTGCAAGCACTGCAACTAATAAGTTGGTTGCGAGATGATGTATTACGGAATGAGTAAAGAGACTTGCCGGTAACGGGATTGAACAAGGTATTGAGATACCGACGATCGAATCTCGGACAAGTAACATACCGATGACAAAGGGAACAATGTATGTTGTTATGCGGTCTGACCGATAAAGATCTTCGTAGAATATGTGGGAGCCAATATGAGCATCCAGGTTCCGCTATTGGTTATTGACCGGAGACATGTCTCGGTCGTGTCTACATTGTTCTCGAACCCGTAGGGTCCGCACGCTTAAGGTTACGATGACAGTTTCATTATGAGTTTATATATTTTGATGTACCAAAGGTTGTTCGGAGTCCCGGATGTGATCACGGACAAGACGAGGAGTCTCGAAATGGTCGAGACATAAAGATTGATATATTGGACGGCTATATTCGGACACCGGAAGTGTTCCGGAAGAGTTTCGGATAAAACCGGAGTACCATGGGGTTACCGGAACCCCCCCCCCCGGGGGGTTAATGGGCCTCATGGGCCCAAAGTGGAGAAGAGGAGGGGCGGCTAGGGCAGGCCGCGCGCCCCCTCCCCCTCTAGTCCGAATTGGACAAGGAGGGGGGCGGCGCCCCCCCTTTCCTTCCTCTCCTCTCTCCCTTCCTTCCCCCTCTCCTAGTTGGACAAGGAAAAGGAGGGAGTCCTACTCCCGGTAGGAGTAGGACTCCTCCCTGGCGTGCCTCCTCCTGGCCGGCCGCCCCTCCCCTCCACTCCTTTATATAGGGGTGGGGGGCACCCCATAGATACACATGTTGATCTTCGTGATCGTTCTCTTAGCCGTGTGCGGTGCCCCCCTCCACCATAGTCCTCGATAATATTGTAGCGGTGCTTAGGCGAAGCTCTGCGACGGTAGAACATCAAGATCGTGACCACGCCGTCATGCTGATGGAACTCATCCCCGACACTTTGCTGGATCGGAGTCCAGGGATCGTCATTGAGCTGAACGTGTGCTCGAACTCGGAGGTGCCGTAGTTTCGGTCGGATCGGGAAGACGTACGACTACTTCCTCTATGTTGCGTCAACGCTTCCGTAGCCGGTCTACGAGGGTACGTAGACAACACTCTCCCCTCTCGTTGCTATGCATCACCATGATCTTGCGTGTGCGTAGGAAATTTTTTGAAATTACTACGTTCCCCAACACCGCCGACATCCGGAAGCACGCGAGGCGAGCAGCCGGCGGACCCGCTGGTGCCGCCGACTGAAGACGAGGTCGCAGCGGGGCTGATTCTTCAAGTCGGTGCGCTGACGTGCCGCCGTCTTGTGATGGTAGCCTCGGCGCCGCCCCCTCTAGAAGCCGGCGCCGCGAGCTCCGCGACCCCGGACACCGAGGCGACGAGCACCGCGCCCGCTGGGTGGTGCGGGTAGGCGGGACAGGCCCGCTGAACCAGGCGCTCCTGGACGTCCAGGCAAAGATCCGAGCCGAGGGCGACGCCCTCCAAATTTGCACCAAGGCGCATCTGGCGTCGCGGGCGGCCATCGGAGTATGTTTTCTCCTTCTTTGTTATTGTTTCTTATCTTCTTCGTGGGGGCGCGCCAGCGCACCCACTGGGTATAGTCCCCGAGATTCGGGCCGGCTGCTGAGAAGGCGGCTCGAAACTCTAATTGGTGAGTTCCGAGTACTAACTTTTGTCTGAAATCCTTCTTACAGGACTACCACAATCTTCGTGCGGCCGCCTTCAACCGCAACGTTGAAGAACTGGCCAAACAGTCCGCTGACTTGTCGGACAGCCGGAGTAAGCTTTCTTCTTTTTCTGCGGGGGCGCGCTGGCGCACCCGCGGGCTGTAGTCCCTGAGATTCAGGACGACTGCTGAGCAGTCGGGCCGGATCTTCCCGGCGACCTTCTTCCTTGTTGTGGCTAACGCCCTTTTTCTCTTTTTCTTTTTTCCTTCTTCTTCAGGGGCCAACGCCATCTTGCAGCAGCAGCTGGGCGAGGCCAACACCGCGCTGCACACCAAGGGGGAGGAGTACAACAAGCTCACCGCAGAGCGCGATCTGCTGGTCGCGCGACTGGCAGAGCAGGAGGAGCTGCTCAAGAAGACCAAGAAGGAGGCGGAAGAAAAGGAGGCCGCCCTCCTTGCTGAGTTCGCGATCGAGCGCTCCTCCTGGACCGACAAGGAGGCGATGCTGACCTCCTGCTTCCATGAGGTCGAGGACCTTGTTCATGGTGAGTTTCCCCTTGTTTCCCTTATTTGAGTTGTCGGCTGTTGGTCGAGCTGACTTCTGGTCGTTGACTTCTTTCCTTTGTTCTTCTGTCTTGGCAGTCTTCTTCCCTGGCCATTCGCAGGCTGCCAACCAGGCCACCGAGGCTGATTGCGAAGGGCGGAGGGCAGATGGCGCGGTGATTGCCATCGATGCCCCCCGAACCCTCGACGAGCAGATTCTGAGCATCGAGGATCGCCTTCGGCCGGCCCACCAGATGTTGCGCCAGCTTCAGCGTGTCGGCGCCCAGGCGATCGCCACCTTGTGGCCGGATATGCAGGCTCCGTGCACTCCCAGTCGGACTACCGACTGGTTGGAGGTCGCAGCTGGCCGTCTCGAGGCTTGGAAGGGTTCCTCGGCCCGGGCCGGAGCGCGTCGGGCCTTGGAGTTCGTGAAGGCGTGGTATCTTGGGCTGGACCTGGACCGGCTAGCCACGTTCCGGCTAGAGGCCCAGGCGGAGTTGGCAGCCGTGGAAGATGCCCTCGTCCAGCGTGCAGCATCGATCGCCGAGTATACTGACACCAGCATCTTCATCCCAGAGCAGGCTGAAAGCGGTGAAGAGGCGCCGCCGGAGTGGTTTGGGATGAATCCAGACGACGGCGAGGACTCGGCGGAGGTGGTCGGCTCCAGTAGCGAAGAGGAAGGCAAGGCGGAGGAGGGAGGCGAAGGGGAAGCGCCAGAAGGTGGAGCAGACGGCCAACCTCAGCTCGACCGCGCCTCCAGCAACGAGCTGCGCTCGGCCGAGCCGGCTACCGCCGGAGGGGATCAAGCCGAGACCGCCCAGCCGGCCGCTCCAACGACTGGCACCGCCGACTCCTCCGACCCTCCGAACCCGTCTGCCACCTCCTAGGCTGCCGTTTATCCTTGTTTCTAGTTGCTTAATAGTCTCAAAGAACTTGTTAATTTGCACAATTCCACCCGCGGGGTGTATTTTGAACTTCTATCCGAAGATCCGGCCAAAGGCCTTTGCTATGTAAATATTTCTCCAAGTCCTATCTCTTCTTGCTTATTACTCCTTTGGCTTTGTATTTTGCCGCCTTCCCTTGGTTGCCGTCTTGCCGCCGGACAGCCGCTCTACGGGCTGCTGCCGGGTCAAGTACTTGGCTACTTTGGGAAGGCAAGTACTCAGCCGTTCAGAGTTCTTTAGCAAGTTGAATAGAAGACGGCGAGCTGGCTGCTCAAGAGTTGGTTGTAAAAGGCTGGAAGGCGGCTAGAACTATGTACATGCTTTGAGTCCCTAGCCATTTTTCATGCGGGCACTCATTCTACCTTACTCCTGCCCACCAGATAGTCGCTCTGCGAGCTGCGGCTTCTGACAGGAGATGGCTTAAGTGCCACACACTACTTGTCCGGCTGCAGGGAGCACTTCATAGCACAAGGCGGCAAGTCCCCGGGCCAACTAGTCGAACTGCGTCAACTATAAAATCTTCAGAGGAGATTGGCATTCCATGGCCGCTCCGAGTCTTTGCCAGAGTCATCCCTCTTGCGTGCTCGGGGCTTCTGACCATCGATCAGGTAGTAGGAGTCGTTGCCCAACACTTTGCTAATAATAAAAGGGCCTTCCCAAGGGGCTGAAAGCTTGTGCTGGCCGGCTGTTCGCTGGATCAGCCGGAGCACAAGGTCTCCTTCTTGGAAAGATCTCGGCTTGACCTTCCGGTTGAAGTATCGGCGCATGCTCTGCTGGTAGATGCTGGGGCGGCTGAGTGCTAACAGCTGGCCCTCTTCCAGCAGATCGATGCCGTCTTGGCGTGCTTCTTCTGCTTCCGCCTCGGTGTACATGGTGACTCGTGGGGAGTCGAACTCTATGTCTGTTGGGATGACGGCTTCGGCACCGTAGACGAGGAAGAAAGGCGTGAAGCCGGTTGACTTGTTTGGAGTTGTGCGCAGACTCCGGAGGACAGCTGGCAACTCGTCAAGCCAACAGCCGGCCGAACATTCTCGAGGCTCGACCAGTCGAGGCTTGATGCCGGACAGGATCAGGCCGTTTGCTCGCTCCACCTGACTGTTTGACTGTGGATGGGCAACAGACGCTAAGTCCAGTCGGATGCCCTGTGTTGCGCAGAAACAAGCCAAGGCGCCTTGGGCAAAGTTTGTGCCATTATTGGTGATGATGTTGTGTGGTATGCCGTACTGAATTGTGATGTCGGAGATGAAAGTCACGGCAGTCGGACCATTCAGCTTCTTGATCGGCTTTGCTTCTATCCACTTGGTGAACTTGTCCACCGCGACAAGTAAGTGAGTCAGGCTGCCTCGTGCCGTCTTGAATGGTCCTACCATGTCCAGGCCCCACACAGCAAAGGCCCAGGTAATGGGAATGGTCTTGAGTGCAGAAGCTAGCTGATGTGGCTTGGAGCGGAACTTCTGGCACCCTTTGCATTTTTGGACCAACTCTTTGGCGTCTTCTAAAGCAGTGGCCAGAAGAAACCATGGCGGAATGCTTTGGCGACGAGTGCTCTTGAAGCCGCGTGGTGGCCACACTCGCCTTGATGGATGCCTTTGAGTATCGCTTGGCCTTGCTCAGGCACCACACAGCGCTGGTAGACGCCAGTGACACTGCTCCTTACAAGCTCTCTGTTGACTATGGTGTAGGCCGCTGCTCGGCATTGCACTTGCCGAGCTAGGATCTCATCAGTTGGCAGCTCTTTGCTCACCAGAAACTTGTGGATGGGCTGGGCCCATGAGGGTGCTGTGATTTCTTCGACTATTAGAACTGCGACTTGGACGAGGGCGGCCGGGCCGGGAGGCTACGGGTTGGAGTCGGTAGCCGCTAGCTGGATTGATGAAGTCACCGGGCCGATTGGTGCAGTCCCAGGACCGAGTTTTGAAGTCCCCGGGCCGGGTTCAGAAGTCCCCGAGCCGGCTTCGACTGTCGTGGGCCCTGAGCCGCCTGTCAGAATTCTCGTGCCGTCTGCTGTGGCACTTGAGTCGGATCCGACTGCTTCAGGAGGAGCCGGCACAAAGATAGTCTGATTCTTGTGAAGGCTTGACAGACGGCTTGAGGAGGCGCTGAAGGGCGACGCCAGACGGTATTGTCTGACGGGTAGAGCCGATTCGTGCCAAGGCATCAGCTTGCTCGTTGTCGTTTCTTGGCACGTGGAGGAATTCGCACACCTCAAAATATCCACTCAGTTGCTGCACGAGGAAGCGGTAGCTCGCCATATTTGCATCTTTGGCGTCCCAGTCGCCGGACGACTGCTGGACAACCAAGTCGGAGTCTCCATAGCTCAGGATCCGACAAATGCCGAGTTCTTTGGCAAGCCAGAGCCCGTGGATGAGTGCTTCGTATTCGGCGACATTGTTGGAGGCAGCGAAATGGATCTGCAACACATATTTGAGCTTGTCGCCTTTGGCAGAGGTGAGGACGATGCCGGCTCCCAAGCCGGTGCGCATCTTGGAGCCATCAAAATGCATCCGCCAATGGGTGGAGTCGGGTGCCGGTGGCAGGTACTGGGTCTCGGCCCAGTCGACGAGGAAGTCGGCCAGCGCTTGTGACTTGATGGCGGTGCGAGGCTGGTAGTAGATGATGTAGGGGGGAAACTCTATGGCCCATTTGGCCACTCGGTCTGAAGCATCCCGGCTTCCGATGATCTCGGCCAGCGGGGCTGTGCAGACCATAGTGATTGGATGTTCTTGAAAGTAAGGCTTCAGTTTCTTGGCGGCGAAGTGCACGCCGTAGCACATCTTCTGGTAGTGGGGGTAGTTTTGCTTGGAGGTCGACAACACCTCACTCAAATAATATACCGGCCTCTGGACTGGTAATGCCCTGCCTTCCTCCTTGCACTCTACCATGATGACTGTGCTGACTACTCGGCTGGTGGCGGCGATGTATAGGAGCATGGGCTCTTTAGGAGTCGGAGCCGCCAAGGCAGGTGGAGTATTCAACATCTTTTTAAGCTGGAGGAAAGCTTCGTCCGCCTTGTCCTTCCACTCAAAAAAGGTGGTTTTCTTCATGAGTTGGTACAGGGGAAGGGCCTTCTCTCCCAGCCGACTGATGAAGCGGCTGACAGAAGCCAAACAGCCAGTGAACTTCTGCACATCCAGCAGTCGGGTGGGTACTTCCATCCTCTCGATGGCCTTGATTTTCACGGGGTTGCACTCTATGCCGCGTTCGGAGTCCAGAAAACCAAGAAGCTGGCCGGCTGGTACTCCGAAGACGCATTTCTCCGGGTTGAGCTTGATCTGGAATCGACGCAGGTTCTCAAAGGTCTCCTTGAGGTCTTGTAGCAGCGTTCCATGCTTTTCCGTCTTCACTACCACATCATCCAAGTAAACGTGGGCGTTTCTGCCGAGTTGCTTGAGAAGGCACTTCTGCATGCAACGCTGAAAGGTGGCGCCGGCATTCCTCAAGCCGAACGTCATGGTCAGATAGCAGAAGGCCCCAAACAGCATGATGAAGGCGGTCTTCAGTCTGTCGGCCGGGTTCAACTTGATCTGGTGGTATCCTGAATATGCATCTAAGAGGCTCAACAGCTCGCATCCGGCTGTGGAGTCTATCACTTGATCGATCCTTGGCAGAGCGAACGGGTCTTTGGGGCATGCTTTGTTGAGGCTAGTGTAGTCAATACACATTCGCCACTGCTTATTCTTCTTCAGCACTAAGACCGGGTTGGCTAGCCACTCTGGAAAGAATACTTCCATAATGAAGCCGGCAGCTAGAAGCTGGGCTATCTCTTCTCCAACAACTCTTCTCTTCTCTTCTGACAGGTGGCGCAAGGGCTGCCTGACTGGCTTGACATCAGATCGGACATGTAACTTGTGCTCGGCGAATCCCGTCGGAACACCTGGCATGTCTTTGGGGGACCATGAGAAGATGTCCCGATTCTCACGGAGGAAGTCGACGAGCTCGCTTTCCTATTTGTTGTCGAGGTTTGCACCTACGACAGCATACCTCTCCGGGTGCTCCGGGTCCAAGGGTATTTTCTTCGTCTCTTTGGCCGGCTTGAACGAGCCCTCGGCTTCCGACTCCTTGGGGTTGGGCGACATCTCCGGCTACTTGCCTGCCATTGCCACAACCCGGTCTAGGAGCTGCTTCTCAGCCGCTATCACGAGGGACTCGGCCAGCCGACTGCTCTCGGCCGCACAGGCAGAAGACTTCTTGTAGTCGCCGGCTATGGTCAGAATCCCCTTGGAACTGTGCATCTTCATATTGAGGTAGGCGTAGTGGGGGACAGCCATGAACTTGGCCAAGGCAGGTCGGCCAAGTAACGCATGGTATGGGCTTTCAAGGTCCACCACCTCAAACCAAACTGACTCTCGGCGGAAGTGATCTTTGTCTCCGAAGAGGACATCTATTAGGATCTTGCCGATTGGTGAGCAGGAAAGGCTGGGAACAATGCCACGGAAAACAGTCCGGCTACTCTGAAGTTGTCTTTGCTTGATTCCTAACTTCTCCATGGTGTCCTTGTACAGGATGTTGATGCTGCTGCCGCCGTCTATCAGAACTCGGGAGAAACGAGCAGCTCTCCTGTCCGTGGCAAAGGTGGCACCCAAAACCAAGGCATAAGAGCCGGGATTGGGCATCACCTCGGGGTGGTCAGCTCTGCTCCAGCTGATGGGCTTCTCAGACCAATGCATGAACTCTGGCATCTCTGATGCTACCGCGTTGACTTCTTGTTGCTGCAGTCGCCTGCTGCGCTTGTCATCAGCCACGCTAGTGAACACGACGTAGGCTCCGTGCTCTTCTGGATACTCGTCTTGCACGGCTCCGACTGGCCTGACAGCCGGCTGCTGGGGTGGGGGAGGCGGCTGCCCAGCTGGCGGAGGAGGCGCAAGGCCGTCTCCCTTGGCGATCCTGGAGAGCCAGTGACACTTCCGTGTTGTGTGGTTGGACGGCTTGGCTCCGCTATGGAATTTGTAGGGTGCATCCAGAGTCTGCTCGTATGAGAAGGCCGGCAACCAGTTGGACTTGCCGCCCTTCTGGCGCTTGGGCGATGGCTGTCGATCTTCGACTGTCGCCACCTATCGGCTTGTGGAAGCCAGCTGCGGGGCCTTGCGCTTGTGGTCATTCTGCTGCTGACGCCGACTGGTGTCGCCAACCGGGGTTCGGGGAGCCGGCGGTGCCGTCTTGCCCGATGCGTCGACTCGGATTTCTGCCTTCATGGAGGAGTCGGCCATAGCTATTTGTCTGTTATGATCAGCAGCTCGTCGAGGGTCGCCGGCTCGTCGTAGAGGAGTCGATGCTTGAGGAGGGTGCCCTCTCGGCACCCGGCGGTGAAGTATTCGATGGCCTGCACTTCGTGCACGCCCTCGCAAGAGTTGCGAAGCTCGGCCCAACGCGTGAGGTAGTCTCGAGTTGACTCGCCGGGGCCTTGCATGCACAAGGAAAGCTGGCGAGGTTTGGGAGGTCGCTTGTACGTGCTGGTGAAGTTATGGACAAAGGCGTCGGTGAAGTCGACCCAACTGTTGATGATGCGGGGCTTCAAGTTGTTCTACCACGTCCGGGTCGTGCCCTGGAGCATGAGTGGAACATACTTTACGGCAACGCGCTTGTTGCCAGTCGCTATGTTGACGGCCGTGGAGTAGTCAATCAGCCAGTCTTCCGACTTCACGGAGCCGGTGTACTTGGGTGTGTCTCTTGGGAGCGTGAACCCTTTGGGGAAGGGCTCGTCTCGAATGCGGGGGCCAAAACACGGCGGCCCCAACTCGTCTTCTTCTTCTTCCACCGCCAGGGACAGTTGGAGTCGGTCGATCCGGTGGCGGGCGTCATTCCCTCCGACTCCATCTCGGCGGCCAAGTCGGTCGCCAAGTGTCGGGTGGTCGATAGGCGGCGGGGAGACACGCCTTTCCCTGCGGGGGGAGGAGGCGGGCTGTCATCCCGTCGTTCTACTGCTCTCGGGCGGCCGTCTTAGTCTCGCTCTATGGTGACGCGAGCCCGATTGCAGCTGGCAGCCGGCTCCTTGTCTCTTCTCCTACGGGCGCCGCCAGTCGGCGTCCGAGATGTCGCGCCTTGATCGAGGAGCCGCTGGACGCGCTCTGCCATCAGGCGACGTTCCTCGCCCTCGAACTGGTCCAGCTCTTCTGTTGCTGCCTGGGCAGCCCGGATGTTCTCCGCAGGCGTGTCGTAGACGGGGCGATCTGCCCCGAACAGGTTGGCGATGGCCACGCCGCGCCGCTGGACCGTGCCAAGGTGGCTGGGCCCAGTCGGAGCCAGCGTGTCGCCCACAGCACGGTCCATCTCGCGCTGATAGGCCTCAGAGAGGCGTCTCATGCTAGCGAGCTTCCTGGCGCCTTCGACGAGTTGGAGGCAGCATGCCTCCAGCGTCTCGGTGTCGGCGTCTTCTGGGATAGGCACCGTCATGTCTTGCAGAGCTGCGTCTAACGGGTCATGAGCGCCTCCGCCGGAGGGCTCGCCATGACCAATGACCAGCACCTCCATGAAGGTACTTCCGCCTCTCTCCGCGCGAGGGAGCGGCTCGTTGTAGACCACCACGTTGGAGGGAAACGCGTCGAGCGACGCGGTGTCGGAATCTACCAACATCGGGTCGGTGGAGCCTACGGACTCCAAGTCCCCAGCTGGCTCATTGGCGACCTGGAGTTGGTCGAGGAGGCTCGCGAGGAGGCTCTCGGGGCCGCCTGTGCCCGCGTCGGATGCGGGCTCGTCGGAGAGGTGAACCTCACTGACGAGATAAGTGAGGCGACTGGCCGTGTAGGCGATTTCGGTGCCATGCAGCAGGTCAGCGCAGACTCCGTCTGGCGTGCCGGGCTGGCTGCGCTCGCCAGGGAGGAAAAGGGTTCCCGTTCAGAACAGATCTCCGGACGACGGTGCACCTCACCCCATGGTGGGCGCCAAATGTCGGGGGTTGGGTGCGACATATGCCAAAGGATGGCTTATCATGGTGGGAGCGAGTAGAACGTCGCCGGTGCCTGGAAGCGGGATAAGGCATAGACACGAACCTCGGCGTACTTTACCCAGGTTCGGGGCTCTCCTAGGAGATAACACCCCTAGTCCTGCTCTGCGGGGTCTCCGCATGATCACTAAGTCAAAGTGAATACAAGGTTGCTCCTAGAGCTGTGTTGCTGGAGGTAGGAGAAGGCAAGGCTAGCTCTCTCCTTCCTATATGATCTGGTCTACTGCTAATGGATACGAACCCTTGGCATGGGTGCCCTGGGGGGTTTATATAGGCCTACCCCCTAGGGGTACAATGGTAATCCGACTGGGCGCAGGGCCCAGCCGTCGGTCTCTTCGGTCACCGGCTTCTTCGCCGACTGCTAGGGCCCGCCGACTGGTCTGGTACGGAGCCGACAGGCCGCGTCCGCTGCTGGCGGGTCATGTCGGCTGCTGGTAACTGTAGCCGTGCTTCTAATGACGCGGGCTTGGTCATGGGGTCGTGGCTACAGCTCCGCCGCCTGGTGGGCAATTACTGTAGCCACTCCCTGTCTCGTCTGGTTGATGGCACATGGGACCCGCGGGAGGGGTTGGCCGACTCCTGGGGGCCGACTCCCATCGCGTCCGACTGGAGGCGCGCTTGCCGTCTTCGGGACTCTCGCTGACTGGTGGGGGCCCATCGTCCTTGGGCCGTACAGACAGGTCGTCGTGGGTGCAGGACTCCGCCCGCTAGTGCTGATGTCAGGGAGGGCATGGCAATAGTGCCGTGCCGGACGGAGATCTCCGTGGGTACAGCGCACTGTGGCCATGCCAGCCTCTGGAAAGTGGAGGGAGTGGGCGTTACTGCAGCCACTCCCTGTCTCATCCCCTTGATGAGGGCATGGGGTTGTTGGCATCGCGGGCCGACTCCCCATGGTCGGCTTCGCTGGAAGTCGCCAGATAGGAGTCGGTCTGTCCTGAGGCCGTCTCCAGGACTCGGCCGCGGGTGGGCAGTCGGCTGTTCCCCCAGCCGGCTCCCAGAAGGCGGCTCCTTGTCTTGGAGTCTAGAGGGGCGCAGTCGGCCCCGATGTCTTGAAAGGTTTTGGGGCTCGGGTTAGCCTACCCGTGGCCCATTACTCCTACAGAAGACAACATAATGGGTTATGTTTTCTTATATCTGAGATAAAGTATATTGTCATGGATCATCCAACATGTTGAGCTTGTCTTTCCCCCTCATGCTAGCCAAATTCTTTGCACCAAGCAGAGATACTACTTGTGCTTCCAAATTCCCTTAAACCCAGTTTCGCCATGAGAGTCCACCATATCTACCTATGGGTTGAGTAAGATCCTTCAAGTAAGTTGTCATTGGTGCAAGCAATACAAATTGCTCTCTAAATATGTATGATTGACTAGTGTGGAGGAAACGAACTTTATACGATATTGTGATGTGGAAGAAATAAAAGCGACGGACTGCATAATAAAGGTTCATATCACAAGTGGCAATATAAAGTGATGTTCTTTCGCATTAAGATTTTGTGCATTCAACCATAAAAGCGCATGGCAACCTCTGCTTCCCTCTGCGAAGGGCCTATCTTTTATTATTATCTTCTACCACTAGTGCAGAACCGGGCTATAGCACCGGTTCGTAAGGGCCTTTAGTGCCGGTTCTGTAACCGGCACTAAAGGGTTGGCACTAAAGGCCCCCCCTTTAGTACCGGTTCAGCACGAACCGGCGCTAAAGTGCCACCACGTGGCACGAGCCAGGCCACGGGTGCGGTAGATCATTAGTACCAGTTGGTAACACCAACCGGTACTAAATGTTTGTGGGTTTTGGTTTTATTTTTTATTTTTCCTTCAAATTTGTGTTTTCAATTTAATTTAGTATTGTTTTACATTATAATGAGTTGTTAAATCATTAGGTGAAAGTACTACAGAATAGTTTCGACTGGATGCAGCTAGTTAATAAGCTAAGTGATCAAGTATATGCCATATCCATATTATATATACTTGATCACCTAAAGTGATCAAGTAATATGGATATGGCATATATTTGATCACTTAGCTAGCTAGCTATCTAGGATCCACATGCGTGCACTAACACTAGCTTAAAGAAGAAACATTCACTTATACCAGAAGCAAAGATATCATCGCGAGTTCAACATGGTCATGATATTATAATTAAGCGCGTTCATATAACACCACAAAAGCAAATCACTCTTAGATTAAGTTCAGGACGAAGAACGACATGAGAGGAAGTACTAAGAGCATGAACTAGCTAAATCACCCCTGCTGCTCCCTCTCAGGTAAAATAGCATAGAACATGTATAGCTCTCCTGATTCATCATACTGGAGCATGCAGATGAACCTGTCACCTATGCGTGGCCTGCGCTTCTCATTGCTGCCCCCTAGTACTTCTCTGGGATCGTTAACAATTTTGCTCTAATCTTTCACTATTAAGCAATCATCGCTTTCAAAAATCCTGAATTCACTCGTGTTCCATGTAGGATATCTTGGCCGTAAGCTAACCATTGACATGAGACCTTTAGTCTCGATCCACTGAGGCACAACTTTCATCGGGAGTCCATGTTAAAGAACATCATATAGTAATTAATATACTTAGCAATGAAAGTTTAGCTTTAAAAATAATGTATGCAAAAGATGTAAGGACAAATAGTAAAAATCTTACCATCTTTCCATTATAGATGTGACCGTAGTTCAATACGATCACTATTGGTCGCATGTTTTGAGTACTAACATTTCTAAGTGCAGGAAGAACATTTGTCTTGACAGTATGAAGATCCTCAAGCCATGAAACATAATGACTTATCTCCTCACAGTTTAGTTCAGCCCCGGGGCAGTAGTAGGTCCTGTCCACCAAGCGCCGGACATGTTTGGTTGAACCGAAATAAGCTGACAATACAAATTAGTTGTCAACTATTTTTGAATAAACAATATCAAAGACATAAACATATGCATGCATGGTTGAGAAAAACTCACATAATGGTAGAACTGGAGGCGTTTGCACATCGACCCAGATGTCTCTATTACCTTCAATATCATCTTCCGGACGAATATCATAGGTGATAACCATATCAGGCTCAAATGCATAAGCCTTGCATAGTGCTTGCCAAGTTTTGCATTCAAAATGGGTGTATGTGTCTCCATTGTATAATTTAACGTTGAAAGTATACCCATGCTCGGTCTTCAAGTAAACTCTCTTTACCTCCATATCATCTATAGCACTAAAACTTATCTTATCCAAGACAAAAATTCTTGCATGGCAGGGGATGCGCTAGTAGAATAGTGAAAATTTAAAATTATAAGTTGAAGCAAATGAAGCATAAGTCATGCTTTAAAATTATAATTTAAAATTATAAGTTTTGCATTCAAAAAATAATTGCCGTTGTGACTTACTGTATCCACTTCGAATGTCTCATCCAGCTTGATGCTAAAGCGCCTATCATCAACAAGGAAATTTCTGTCGCACAGGCCGCGCTGGTCTTCACAGTGTTCGCACATAATGAAATCTTTTTCGTCGTCAGATGACATTTCCTATGTTCATATAGGTGAAACATTAAACACTTATTACTATCTAACATTAATTAATATCTAGCTAATTCAAATATATATTCATCTAACATTTGACATTAATATATCTAACTATATTCATCTCTAACACAATTGACATTAATATATATTTAACTTTTCTATCTAATTCATCTAACATTCGACATTAATCTAACATTTATATAAACTAAATATATATATATATATATATAATTAAATAAACAGAAAAACTCATTAACAAATAATATTTTAATTAGATCATCAAATCTCTGATACTTAAATTTTCTTACTAAAAATAAAGTAGTTCGATTATTTTCTCACTAAAAATAAAATAGTTATATTAATTATTCAACTAGTTCAAATCTCATATACTTAATTAATATCTAGCTATATTCATCTCTAACAATTGACTTTTCTAAAAAACAGATAACAGACGGCGGCGGCAAGTAAAAAAATGTGTATGTGTGTGTATGTGCGTGTGTATGTGTGTGTATGTGCGTGTATACGTACGTGTGTGTGTGTATATATGTGCAGTACGCCGCCGCCCCGTACGTACGAGCGGGGGCGCCGGCGTACGGGGCCGGGGCGGCGGCGTACGTACGGGCCGGCCGGGGCGCGCGGGTGCGAGGAGAGAGAGACGTACGTACGGGCGGCGCCGCGGCGACGACGACAGACGGCGGCGGCGTTCGGCGCAGCGGCGCGAGACGACGACGACGGGCGCGGTTGGAGACGAAGTGGGAGACGACGACGACGAAGGGCGGCGGCGCGGTTGGAGAGACGAAGTGGGAGATGAAACTGAAATTTTCATAAGTGCTATATATATATAGGTCGGGCCTTTAGTACCAGTTGGTGGCTCCAACCGGTACTAAAGGCTTATTTTCGCCAGGCCAAGCGGCGGGAAACAAAGGCCTTTAGTACCGGTTGAATCCACCAACTGGTACTAAAGGCCTGGCCTTTAGTACCGGTTGGAGCCACCAACCGGTACTAAAGGCCTTGCGCTGCCACCCCGCGGTAAACAAAGTTTAGTCCCACCTCGTCGGGCGAAGGGCAGCCGCACTGGTTTATAAACCCAGCCGCGACTGGCTCTTTGAACTCCTCTACATAGCAGGCTTCTGGGCCTAACTTCTGTGCGCTGCCCTGTGAGCCTGCTGGGCCTTTAGGGCCTGTAATTGCACGCCCGTGGCCTAGAAGGCCCACTGGGCAGCGCCCCAATTCTTTTGTATAGTTTTTTTCTTTTCTGCTTTATTTTCTTCTATTTATTTCTGCATAGTTTTGTATAGTTTTTTATTTTCTGTTATATATATATTCTTTTATTTATTTGTGAGTAGTTTTTTATCTAGTTTGCCAAAATTCAACATTTTTAGAGTTCATTTTGTAGTGATTTTCAATTTCACGGTCATTTGGCTCTCTAAACAAATCAGTAAATGAATGAAAAATAGCAAATGGTGTCAGAACGTGTTGGAAATTGATGACGTCCCTCTGAATGGTGCATACTGAACGCAAAAATTGTCTGGAGTTCAAATAAGTTTAAAAAAATGAAGTGCCCGTATAACACATGAGTTCTCGTCCGAAGCCCTGATACTCCGAAAGCGATTGTCCAGTTTGTACACGAAATGCGTCAAGTTTTTGCCGTAACCCTCTCTACTCTCTTGCACATGCTATGGGTGAAATGATGATACCATGCCAAGTTTCAACATTTTCAGAGTTCATTTTGTAGTGATTTTCAATTTCACGGTGATTTGGCTCTCTAAACAAATCAGTAAATGAAAGAAAAATAGCAAATGATGTCAGAACGTGTTGGAAACTGATGACGTCGCTTTGAATGGTGTACACGAAGTGCATCCAGTTTTTGCCGTAATACAAGTAGTCCGGAGTTGTAATAAGTTATTAAAAATAAAAAAGAGGCGCAATGCTTGTTAATTAGCTTCAAGCCTTTGGGAATAGTGTAGACTGCACTGCACATAGCTCCGTGCAGTCTACCATATTCCTCGAGGCTTGAAGCTAAGCAACGTGGAGGTGAGCATTGAGCCTCTTCTTCATCGTCTCTGCACTCAGGGTTTATAATCCGCTCCTAGTGCCTCTCTCTTAGTGAGGTGGGACTAAAAAACAGCTTACTAAGAAACTCTAGTACCGGTTCATGCCATGAACCGGTACTAAAGGTGCTCATGGGGCCCCAGCCCAACCACAGCCTGACACAACCTCATTAGTACCGGTTCGTGGCATTTAGCTCTCTAAACAAATTGGTAAATGTCTGAAAAATAGCAAATGATGTCAGAAAGGGTTTAAAATTGATGACGTCGCTTTGAATGGTGCATACGGAATGCAAAAAATATAAGAGCATTCAGATCATGATCTTATATTTCTTTACAGTCTAAATTGTCAAAAATACTTTGATCATCAATGATCTTTTTGTGTACAATCTGAATTGTCAATATGAATCCTCAACGGTTAAACTGGTGAAGACTCATATTGCAGCCACAAATTCTACACATAGAGTTCAATGAAGACCAAGTGCTTGTGATAGTTTGAGAAATAACATATTTAAGGTGGTAAAAACTTAGTTAGGGGAGCGAGGTGGGACTAAAAACAGCCTGCAACAACCTCTTTAGTACCGGTTCGTGGCACGAACCAACACTAAAGGGTGATGGTGGGGCCACAGCCTGACCGCAGCCTGCCACAGCTTCTTTAGTACCGGTTCGTGGCATGAACCGGTACTAAAGATATGCCACGAACCGGTACTATTGATCTCCGCCACGAACCGGTACTATTGATCTCATTAGTGCCGGTTTTGTTACAAACCGGACAAATGTGCTTCACATTTGACCCTTTTTCTACTAGTGTACCTTATGCAAGAGTCATGGTGATCTTCACCTTTTCTTTTTACATTTTATCCTTTGGCAAGCACAGTGTGTTGGAAAGATCCTGATAGATATATTCAATTGGATGTAAGTTAGCATGAGCTATTATTGTTGACATTACCCTTGAGGTAAACGGTTGGGAGGCGAAGCTATAAGCCCCTATCTTTCTCTGTGTCTGATTAAAACTCCGTAACCACAAGTATTGCGTCGGTGTTAGAAATTATGAAAGACTAAATGATAGTTGAGTATGTGGACTTGCTGAAAAGCTCTAACATAGACTCTTTCTGATGTTATGATAAATGGCAATTGCTTCAATGACTAAGATTATAGTTTGTTAGTTCTCAATAAAGTTTCTGATTCATACTTTGCATTATGAATAGATTGTTACTTGGGCATAAGAAATCATATGACATTATCCATATATGTTGCTGTTATAAGAATGATCATGATGCCCTCATGTCCGTATTTTATTTTATCGACACCTCTACCTCTAAACATGTGGACATATTTATCGTTATCGGCTTCCGCTTGAGGACAAGCGAGGTCTAAGCTTGGGGGAATTGATACGTCCATTTTGCATCATGCTTTTATATCGATATTTATTGCATTATGGGATGTTATTACACATTATGTCACAATACTTATTCCTATTCTCTCTTATTTTACAAGGTTTACATAAGGAGGGAGAATGCCGGCAGCTGGAATTCTGAACTGGAAAAGGAGCCAATATTAGAGACCTATTCTGCACAACTCCAAAAGTCCCGAAACTCCACGGAAGTTATTTTTGGAAATAATAAAAAATACTGAGCGGAAGAAATACCAGAGGGGGCCCACACCCTGGCCACGAGGGTGGGGGCGCTCCCTACCCCCGTGGGCGCGCCCCCTGCCTTGTGGGCCCCCTGGTGGCCATCTTCTGCTATATGAAGTCTTTCGTCCGAAGAAAAATCAGAAGGAAGCTTTCGGGACGAGACTCCACCGCCACGAGGCAGAACCTTGGCGGGACCAATCTAGGGCTCTGGCGGAGCTGTTCTGCCGGGGACACTTACCTCCGGGAGGGAGAAATCATCGCCATCGTCATCACCAACGCTCCTCTCATCGGGAGGGCGCCAATCTCCATCAACATCTTCACCAGCACCATCTCATCTCAAACGCTAGTTCATCTCTTGTATCCAATTCTTGTCTCTAAGTCTGGGATTGGTACCTGTAGGTCTCTAGTAGTGTTGACTACTCCTTGTAGTTGATGCTAGTTGGTTTATTTGGTGGAAGATCATATGTTCAGATCCTATATGCATAGTAATACCCCTCTGATTATGAACATGAATATGCTTTGTGAGTAGTTACATTTGTTCCTGAGGACATGGGAGAAGTCTTGCTATTAGTAGTCATGTGAATTTGGTATTCGTTCGATATTTTGATGAGATGTATGTTGTCTCCCCTCTAGTGTGGTGTTATGTGAACGTCGACCGATACGTCCATTTTGCATCATGCTTTATATCGATATTTATTGCATTATGGGTTGTTATTACGCATTATATCACAATACTTATGGCTATTCTCTCTTATTTTACAAGGTTTACATAAAGAGGGAGAATGCCGGCAGCTGGAATTCTGGGCTGGAAAAGGAGCAAATATTAGAGACCTATTCTGCACAACTCCGAAAAGTCCTGAAACTCCACGGAATATCTTATATTAATAATGAAAAATCCTCGCCAAAGATGAAGGCCAGGGGGCCCACCACCTGTCCACGAGGGTGGGGGCGTGCCCCACCCTGCTGGGCGCGCCCCCCTACCTCGTGGGCCCCCTGGTGGCTCTCCGATGCCCATCTTCTTCCATATGAAGTCTTTCGTCAAGTGAAAAATAGAAAGCAACCTTTCGGGACGAGACTCCGCCGCCACGAGGCGGAATCGAGGCGGAACCAATCTAGGGCTCCGGCAGAGCTGTTCTGCCGGGGAAACTTCCCTCCCGGAGGGGGAAATCATCGCCATCGTCATCACCAACGCTCCTCTCATCGGGAGAGGGCAATCTCCATCAACATCTTCATTAGCACCATCTCCTCTCAAAACCCTAGTTCATCTCTTGTATCCAATTCTTGTCTCCAAGTCCGGGATTGGTGCTAGTAGTGTTAATTACTCCTTGTAGTTGATGCTAGTTGGTTTATTTGGTGGAAGATTATATGTTCAGATCCTATATGCATATTATTACCCCTATGATTATGAACATGAATATGCTTTGTGAGTAGTTATGTTTGTTCCTGAGGACACGGGAGAAGTCTTGCTATTAGTAGTCATGTGAATTTGGTATTCCTTCGATATTTTGATGAGATGTATGTTGTCTACCCTCTAGTGGTGTTATGTGAACGTCGACTACATAACACTTCACCATTATTTGGTCCTAGAGGAAGGTATTGGGAAGTAAAAAGTAGATGATGGGTTGCTAGAGTGACAGAAGCTTAAACCCTAGTTTATGCGTTGCTTCGTAAGGGGCTGATTTGAATCCATATGTTTCATGCTATGGTTAGGTTTACCTTAATACTTTTGTTGTAGTTGCAGATGCTTGCAATAGAGGTTAATCATAAGTGGGATGCTTGTTCAAGTAAGAACAGCACCCAAGCACCGGTCCACCCACATACCAAATTATCAAAGTACCGAACGCGAATCATATGAACGTGATGAAAACTGGCTTGACGATATTCCCACGTGTCCTCGGGAGCGCTTTTCCTTATATAAGAGTTTGTCCAGGCTTGTCCTTTAGCTAAAAAGGATTGGGGCACCTTGCTGCACTTTCTCTTCTTTTGTTACTTGTTGCCCGTTACAAATTATCCTATCACAAAACTATCTGTTACCACTATTTCAGTACTTGCAGAAAATACCTTGCTGAAAACCGCTAATCATTTCCTCTGCTCCTCGTTGGGTTCGACACTCTTACTTATCGAAAGGACTACGATAGATCCGCTACACTTGTGGGTCATCAAGACTCTTTTCTGTCGCCGTTGCCGGGGACTGAAGCGCCTTTGGTAGGTGGAATTTGGTAAGGTAAAAAATTATATAGTGTGCTGAAATTTACTGTCACTTGTTACTATGGAAAGTAATCCTCTGAGGGGCTTGTTCGAGGTATCTTCACCCCGACCAGTAGAGCAAAAAGTTGCTCCTCAACCTACTGAATATGAAAATGTTCCTTTTGAAGTTCCTTCGGGTATGTTCGAAAAACTGCTAGCTAATACTTTTACAGGAGATGGAACAAAGCATCCTGATGAACACCTTATATATGTGGATGAAGTTTGTGGATTATTTAAGCTTGCAGGTATACCCGATGATGTTGTTAAGAAGAAGGTCTTCCCTTTATCTTTGAAGGGAGACGCATTGACATGGTATAGGCTATGTGATGATACGAGATCTTGGAATTATAAAAGAGTGAAATTGGAATTTCATCGGAAGTATTACCCTATGCATCTTGTTCATCGTGATCACAATTATATATATAATTTTTGGCCTCGCGAAGGAGAAAGCATCGCTCAAGCTTGGGGGAGGCTTAGATCAATGTTATATTCATGCCCCAATCATGAGCTCTCAAGAGAAATAATTCTTCAAAGTTTTTATGCTCGGCTTTCTGAAAATAATCGCACCATGCTCGATAGTTCTTGTGCTGGCTCTTTTATGATGAAGACTATTGAATTAAGATGGAACTTATTGGATAGAATTAAACGCAACTCTGAAGATTGGGACCTCGACGAAGGTAAGGAGTCAAGTATGACACCTAAGTTTGATTGTGTTAAATCTTTTATGGATACCGATATTTTCTGTAAAATTAGCACTAAATATGGCCTTAATTCCGATATAGTAGCTTCATTCTGTGAATCTTTCGCTGCTTATGTTGATCTCCCTAAGGAGAAGTGGCTTAAATATCATCCTCCCATAGAAGTAAAAGTAGCCACACCCACTAAAGTTGAAGAAAAGACTGTCACTTATAATGATCCTATTGTTCCTACTTCTTATGTTGAGAAACCACCTTTCCCTGTTAGAATAAAGGATCATGCTAAAGCTTCAACTGTGGTTCGTAAAAGCAATATTAGAACTTATACACCTCCTGAGCAAGTCAAAGTAGAACCTAATGTTGATATTGTTAAAGATCTCTTGTCAGATAATATTGATGGGCATGTTATTCAGTTCTGCGGTGAAACTGCTAGAATTGCCAAACCTAGCGATAAAGATAAACATAGACCCGTGGTAGGCATGCCTGTTATTTCTGTTATAATAGGAGATCATTGTTATCATGGCTTATGTGATATGGGTTCTAGTGTTAGTGCAATACCCTTTAACTTATACAAAGAAATTATGCATGAAATTGCACCTGCTGAGTTAGAACAAATTGATGTCACCATTAAGCTTGCCAATAGGGATACTATTTCACCCATGGGAATTGTTAGAGATGTTGAAGTCTTGTGTGGGAAAACTAAATATCCCGCTGGTTTTCTTGTTCTTGGTTCCCCACAAGATAGCTTTTGTCCCATTATATTTGGTAGACCCTTATTGAATACTGTTAATGCTAAGATAGACTGTGAAAAGAATGTTGTTACTGTTGGCTTGGATAAGATGACTCATGAGTTTAATTTTTCTAAGTTTACTAAACAACATCGTGAAGAAGAATTGCCTAGTAAGGATGAAATTATTGGTCTTGCTTCTATTGCCGTACCTCCTAGTGATCCTTTAGAACAATATTTGCTAGACCATGAAAATGATATGTTCATGAATGAAAGAAGGGAAATAGATGAAGTATTCTTTAAACAAGAACCTATTCTGAAACACAATTTTCCTGTTGAAATCTTAGGGGATCCCCCTCCACCCAAGGGTGATCCCGTGTTTGAGCTTAAACCGTTACCTGATAATCTTAAATATGCTTATCTTGATGAGAAAAGATATATCCTGTTATTATTAGTGCTAACCTTTCAGAGCATGAAGAAGAGAGATTATTGAAAACGCTGAGGAAGCACCGTGCAGCTATTGGATATACACTTGATGATCTTAAGGGCATTAGTCCCACTCTATGCCAACATAAAATAAATTTGGAAGAAGATGCCAAACCAGTTTGTGGTCATCAACGAAGACTGAATCCTAAAATGAAAGAAGTGGTAAGAAAAGAAATACTAAAGCTTCTGGAAGCAGGTATAATTTATCCCGTTGCTGATAGTCAGTGGGTAAGTCCTGTTCATTGTGTCCCTAAGAAGGGAGGTGTTATTGTTGTTCCTAATGATAAAGATGAATTGATTCCACAAAGAATTATTACTGGTTATAGGATGGTAATTGATTTCCGCAAATTAAATAAAGCTACTAAGAAAGATCATTACCCCTTACCTTTTATTGATCAAATGCTAGAAAGATTATGCAAACATACACATTATTGCTTTCTAGATGGTTATTCTGGATTCTCTCAAATACCTATGTCTGCTAAAGACCAATCTAAGACTACTTTTACATGCCCTTTTGGTACTTTTGCTTATAGACGTATGCCTTTTGGTTTATGTAATGCACCTGCTACCTTTCAAAGATGCATGATGGCTATATTCTCTGACTTTTGTGAAAAGATATGTGAAGTTTTCATGGATGACTTTTCTGTCTATGGATCTTCTTTTGATGATTGCTTGAGCAATCTTGATCGAGTTTTGCAGAGATGTGAAGAAACTAATCTTGTCTTGAATTGGGAAAAGTGCCACTTTATGGTTAATGAAGGTATTGTCTTGGGGCACAAAGCTTCTGAAAGGGGTATTGAAGTTGATAAAGCCAAGGTTGACGCTATTGAAAAGATGCCATGTCCCAAGGACATCAAAGGTATAAGAAGTTTCCTTGGTCATGCCGGTTTTTCTAGGAGGTTCATTAAGGATTTCTCCAAAATCTCTCGGCCTCTGACTAATTTATTACAAAAAGATATACAGTTTGTCTTTGATGATGATTGTGTAGAAGCATTTGAAATACTTAAGAAAGCATTGATCTCTGCACCTATTGTTCATCCACCTGATTGGAATTTACCCTTTGAAATTATGTGTGATGCTAGTGATTATGCTGTAGGTGTTGTGCTAGGGCAAAGAGTTGATAAGAAACTAAATGTTATTCATTATGCTAGTAAGACTCTAGACAGTGCTCAAAGAAACTATGCTACTACCGAAAAGGAATTCTTAGCCGTTGTATTTGCTTGTGATAAGTTTAGACCTTTTATTGTTGATTCTAAAGTAACTATTCACACGGATCATGCTGCTATTAAATATCTTATGGAAAAGAAAGATGCTAAACCTAGACTTATTAGATGGGTTCTCTTGCTACAAGAATTTGATTTGCATATTGTTGATAGAAAAGGAGCTGAGAACCCCGTTGCAGACAACTTGTCTAGGTTAGAAAATGTTCTTGATGACCCACTACCTATTGATGATAGCCTTCCGGATGAACAATTAAATGTTATAAGTACTTCTCGTAGTACTCCATGGTATGCTGATTATGCTAATTATATTGTTGCTAAATTTATACCACCTAGTTTCACATACCAGCAAAAGAGAAAGTTTTTCTATGATTTGAGACATTACTTTTGGGATGACCCACATCGACAGGAATAGATCCTACGCAAGTGTCACTCCGAAGCTTATGGAGGACACCACGCTGGAGATAGAACTGCACATAAGGTATTGCAATCCGGTTTTTATTAGCCTACTCTCTTCAAGGATGCCCGTAAGTTTGTCGTATCTTGTGATGAATGCCAAAGGATAGGTAATATTAGTAGACATCAAGAAATGCCTATGAATTATTCACTTGTTATTGAACCGTTTGATGTTTGGGGCTTTGATTATATGGGACCCTTTCCTACCTCCAATGGATATACACATATTTTAGTTGGTGTTGATTACGTTACTAAGTGGGTAGAAGCTATTCCAACTAATAGTGTTGATCATAACACCTCTATTAAAATGCTTAAAGAAGTTATTTTCCCGAGGTTTGGAGTCCCTAGATATTTAATGACTGATGGCGGTTCACATTTTATTCATGGTGCTTTCCGTAAAATGCTTGCTAAATATGATGTTAATCATAGAATTGCATCTCCTTATCACCCACAGTCTAGTGGTCAAGTGGAATTGAGTAATACAGAACTCAAATTAATTTTGCAAAAGACTGTCAATAGGTCTAGAAAGAATTGGTCCAAGAAACTTGATGATGCATTATGGGCCTATAGAACTGCATATAAAAATCCTATGGGTATGTCTCCATATAAAATGGTTTATGGAAAAGCATGTCACTTACCTCTCGAACTAGAACATAAGGCATATTGGGCTATTAAAGAGCTCAATTATGATTTCAAACTTGCCAGTGAGAAGAGGTTATTTGATATTGGCTCACTTGATGAATGGAGAACCCAAGCTTATGAAAATGCCAAGTTGTTTAAAGAAAAAGTTAAAAGATGGCATGACAAAAGAATACAAAAGCTCCAGTTTAATGTAGGTGATTATGTATTGCTATACAACTCTCGTTTAAGATTTTTTGCAGGAAAAAACTTCTCTCTAAATGGGAAGGCCCCTACGTTATCGAGGAGGTCTATCGTTCCGGTGCCATAAAAACAACAACTTCGAAGGCACAAATCCGAAGGTGGTGAACGGTCAAAGAATTAAACATTATATCTCAGGTAATCCCATAAATGTTGAAACTAATATTATAGAAACCGTGACCCCGGAGGAATACACAAGAGACACCTTCCAGACCGTTTTAGACTCCAAAAAGGCATAGGTATGTGGTACGGCAAGTAAACCGACTCCAAAACAGTTTTTAAGGCAATATTTCTCCGTTTTGGAATATTTAGAAAAATAGAACAATAAGAGGCAGTCCGGAAAGGAAACGAGGGCCCCACGAGGGTGGAGGGCGCGCCCCCCTACCTCGTGAGCGCCTCGTGTGCCTCCCGGACTCCGTTTTCTTGCACGTTACGTATTTTGGTCGGTAAAAATTCATTATATAATCTCCCGGAGG
Organism: Triticum dicoccoides; assembly: GCF_002162155.2. Classification (NCBI taxonomy): domain Eukaryota; kingdom Viridiplantae; phylum Streptophyta; class Magnoliopsida; order Poales; family Poaceae; genus Triticum; species Triticum dicoccoides. The sequence continues at coordinate 7,406,272 of NC_041387.1, forward strand.
TTTCGACCACCGTATCACGCAAATCTCCTTTGTTTTCGTTTCGAGCTGTTTTCTGTCAGAGTTTTCAAGGTTAGGCATTATGTCGTCTCCCTCCTCCTCCAACAATGAGGGCAACGATGCTTGGCTAATGAAGGTGGAGCTGAAAAGAGAAGAACCGGAGGAGGTCCACAAGGATGATAGGATCAAGGAGGCCATGGGAAATCAAGTCCCGACAGCGCAAGAAGAAGCCATCCTTCCACCGCTCTTTACCCCAACTGAGCTCGAAGCTTTCGAGATGATTGAATTAGCTCGTATTCAAAACAAGTATCTCACATGTGAAAATAATTTGTTGAAGGAGCATATTGTTGCACTCAAGGTCATTATCCGCAAGCTGGAGGACCTCGTACGCTCGCTGTACAACTACCCGTCACCACCTCCACCACTTACTTCATCAGCAAAGGAGACATAATCTTCTGGTATGGGCACTCCCCTTGGCAGCTGCCAAGCTTGGGGGAGGTGCCCGGGTATCGTGTCACCATCACATCTCCTATCTTTACCGTTTATCTTAGTTCGATCCTATTAGTAGTATCTTGATTTAGTAGAATAAAGTTTTGGCATGATCTAGTTGTGAGTTTTGCTTTTGATCTCTCTATGTAATCGAGTCCGTGAGTTATATAATAAAGACTAGTGTTGAGTCAAGGGCTTGATTGCTTTGCCATGATCTTGAATGAATAAAGAAAAAGAGATAAAAGAATAAAAAGAAACAAAAGAGTTCATATTGATCTTATTGAGAGTGATGACTTCACATATAAAGAGTATGATGATTAAAAGTTGTTGAGAGTTGACAAGCATAGTTTGGTCATCGTTGCAATTAATAGGAAGTAATAAAGAAAGAGAGGTCTCACATATAAATATATTATCATGGACAACTCTTATGATTGGGAGCACTCATTAAAATATGACATGCTAAAGAGTTGATGTTGGACAAGGAAGACAACGTAATGGCTTATGTTTTTCTTATATCTGAGATAAAGTATGTTTTCATGGATCACCTACCATGTTGAGCTTGCCTTCCCCCCTCATGCTAGCCAATTCTCAGCACCAAGTAGAGATACTACTTGTGCTTCCAATTCCCTTAAACCAGTTTTGCCATGAGAGTCCGCCATATCTACCTATGGATTGAGTAAGATCCTTCAAGTAAGTTGTCATCGGTGCAAGCAATAAAAATTGCTCTCTAAATATGTATGATTGATTAGTGTGGGAGAAATAAGCTTTATACGATCTTATGATGTGGAAGTAATAAAAGCGACGGACTGCATAATAAAGGTCCATATCATAAGTAGCAATATAAAGTGATGTTCTTTCGCACTGAGATTTTGTGCATCCAACCCTAAAAGCGCATGACAACCTCTGCTTCCCTCTGCGAAGGGCCTATCTGTTACTATTACCTTTCTTATGCAAGAGTCAAGGTGATTCTCACCTCTCCCTTTTTATTTTATCTTTTGGCAAGCTCATCGTGTTGGAATGATTCTGATATATATATTTAATTGGGTGTAAGTTGGCATGAGTTATTATTGTTGACATTACCCTTGAGGTAAGTGGTTGGGAGGCGAAACTATAAGCCCCAATCTTTCTCTGTGTCCGGCTGAAACTCCATAACCACAAGTATTGCATGAGTGTTAGCAATTATGAAGGATTAAGTGATAGCTGAGTATGTGGACTTGCTAAAGAGCTCTGACATAGACTCTTTCTGATGTTATGATAAATTGCAGTTGCTTCAATGACTGAGATTTAGTTTGTTAGCCTTCAATAAAGTTTCTGATTCATACTTGATATTGTGGATGAATTATAACTTGATTATAAGAAATCATATGACAAAATTCACATATGTTGCTGTTATGAGAATAAGCATGATGCCTTCATGTCCATATTTTATTTTTATCGACGCCTCTACCTCTAAACATGGGGACATATTTATTGTTATCGGCTTTCGCTTGAGGACAAGCAAGGTCTAAGCTTGGGGGAGTTGATACATCCATTTTGCATCATGCTTTATATCGATATTTATTGCATTATGGGCTGTTATTACGCATTATATCACAATACTTATGGCTATTCTCTCTTATTTTACAAGGTTTACATAAAGAGGGAGAATGCCGGCAGCTGGAATTCTGGGCTGGAAAAGGAGCAAATATTAGAGACCTATTCTGCACAACTCGAAAAGTCCTGAAACTCCATGGAATATCTTATATTAAATAATGAAAAATCCTTGCCAAAGATGAAGGCCAGGGGGGCCACCACCTGTCCACGAGGGTGGGGGTGCGCCCCACCCCCCTAGGCGCGCCCCCCTACCTCGTGGGCCCCCTGGTGGCTCTCCGATGCCCATCTTCTTCCATATGAAGTCTTTCGTCAAGGGAAAAATAGAAGGCAACCTTTCGGGATGAGACTCCGCCGCCACGAGGCGGAACCGAGGCGGAACCAATCTAGGGCTCCGGCAGAGCTGTTCTGCCGGGGAAACTTCCCTCCCGGAGGCAGAAATCATCGCCATCGTCATCACCAACGCTCCTCTCATAGGGAGAGGGCAATCTCCATCAACATCTTCATCAGCACCATCTCCTCTCAAAACCCTAGTTCATCTCTTGTATCCAATTCTTGTCTCCAAGTCCGGGATTGGTGCTAGTAGGTTGCTAGTAGTGTTAATTACTCCTTGTAGTTGATGCTAGTTGGTTTATTTGGTGGAAGATTATATGTTCAGATCCTATATGCATATTATTACCCCTCTGATTATGAACATGAATATGCTTTGTGAGTAGTTACGTTTGTTCCTAAGGACACGGGAGAAGTCTTGCTATTAGTAGTCATGTGAATTTGGTATTCGTTCGATATTTTGATGAGATGTATGTTGTCTAGACTCTGGTAATGTTATGTAAACGTTGACTACATAACACTTCACCATTATTTTGGCCTAGAGGAAGGCATTGGGAAGTAATAAGTAGATGATGGGTTGCTAGAGTGACAGAAGCTTAAACCCTAGTTTATGCGTTGCTTCGTAAGGGGCTGATTTGGATCCATATGTTTCATGCTATGGTTAGGTTTACCTTAATACTTTTGTTGTAGTTGCGGATGCTTGCAATAGAGGTTAATCATAAGTGGGATGCTTGTTCACGTAAGAACAGCACCCAAGCACCGGTCCACCCACATACCAAATTATCATAGTACCGAACACGAATCATATGAACGTGATGAAAACTGGCTTGACGATATTCCCACGTGTCCTCGGGAGCGCTTTTCCTTATATAAGAGTTTGTCCAGGCTTGTCCTTTTGCTAAAAAGGATTGGGCCACCTTGTTGCACTTTATTTACTTTTGTTACTTGTTGCTCGTTACAAATTATCCTATCACAAAACTATCTGTTACCACTATTCAGTACTTGCAGAAAATACCTTGCTGAAAACCGCTTATCATTTCCTCTGCTCCTCGTTGGGTTCGACACTCTTACTTATCGAAAGGACTACGATAGATCCCCTACACTTGTGGGTCATCATCGACTACATGACACTTCACCATTATTTGGGCCTAGAGGAAGGCATTGGGAAGTAATAAGTAGATGATGGGTTGCTAGAGTGACAGAAGCTTAAACCCTAGTTTATGTGTTGCTTCGTAAGGGGCTGATTTGGATCCATATGTTTCATGCTATGGTTAGGTTTACCTTAATACTTCTTTTGTAGTTGTGGATGCTTGCAATAGGGGTTAATCATAAGTGGGATGCTTGTCCAAGTAAGGATAGTACCCAAGCACCGGTCCACCCACATATCAAATTATCAAAGTACCGAACGTGAATCATATGAACGTGATGAAAACTAGCTTGACGATAATTCCCATGTGTCCTCGGGGGAGCTTTTCCCTATATAAGAGTTTGTCCTGGCTTGTCCTTTGCTACAAAAAGGATTGGGCCATCTTGCTGCACTCTATTTACTTTTGTTACTTGTTGCTCGTTACAATTATTCTATCACAAAACTATCTGTTACCTATAATTTCAGTGCTTGCAGAGAATACCTTGCTGAAAACCGCTTATCATTTCCTTCTTCTCCTCATTGGGTTTGACACTCTTACTTATCGAAAGGACTACGATAGATCCCCTATACTTGTGGGTCATCACTGCTACTGGCTCGCTGATGAAGCTGTGCGAACTGCCGAAGTCCACTAGTATCAACACCTGACGGTCCCCAATGTCTCCCAACAACCTGACTGTGTGTGGGGTTGTTTCACCCGTTGTTGCCATCTTCGAAATCGACATGACCTGCTCGTCCTCAGAATCAGCGTCTTGCTCTTGTCGACCTTGAACCTCTGCTTGAAGAAGTTCCAGCAGCTCTTCCACCACATGGAGCTGGACCGTGGCTGCGCATTGGTGGCCTTGGCCCCAACACTCTCCGCATTTGAAGCAGAGCCCTCGCGCCCGTCGATAGTTGCGGAGTGCTGCAACGTGGTCATCGCCGCGCGCTGGCTCCTGGCGTCGATCGCCTGCGCGTGCTGCCTCGAGCGCCCGACGGTCATCCGCAGCCGCGGGAACAGCCGACTGCACTGGCCTGGGTGGTGGTGGTGGTGGTGGTGGTGCTCCTATGGCCACCATCGGTCAATGCACGTGTCGAGCTGGCGCGGGCTCCTTCCGGGGCATGTGGTCCAGCAGCTTTTCCTGCAACACAGCGAGAGAAAAAGCAGTATCGAGTTCTTGTGGCCGGTGTAGCACGACACCGAATTTAATTTCAGGTTTTAAACCATCTAAGAATTGAGTAGCAAAGAATAGCGGGTCAAAGGAAGGATTATGCGCCCACAGATGATGCATCAACTCCTTGAACTGTTCCATATACTCCACTACAGACCCATTCTAACGCAAGTGAGTAAACTGGCGCAACTGCTGCTGATACTGCTCTCGACCAAACTTGGCACACAGAGCTGCACACAACATCTCCCATGTGAAGTGAGTGTTGTGTTGTAATGCCCCAAGACCGACGCTTCAGATGCCTTTCAGTTATTTCATTGCCACCGTATGTCTCAACTGCTTTGTTGCATTCATCATTTCATCTCTTGCATTGCATCATGTCATCATGCCATCATGTTTTTTTAACTCAACTAAATAAATCACATGGATCTTCTGTCCATTTAAATCAAGGGAATTCACATAGTGATTTCTCTTTATAACATATCCTCTCGATATTTAGAGAGCTATAATAAATATTCCATTAATTTGGAATTAACCATAACACACTTGCATTTTAGTTCCATGCCACTTCTGCTTCAAGTTTCACCTCCTAAATTCTCAACATTTTTGGACACTCCTAAAACCTCGTCCAAGTTCAAACCATTGGAAGTAAAATCAAATGAGTTTGAATTCACATTCACACGTGTGCCCACTTCTATTTTTCCGGGAAATAGCTCATTTTTGTGAGTCCGGGGAATTTATCCGCGTGTCCAACTTCTTCCCCTAACCCCTCTTTCTTTTCTTTCTGATCTCTGTTTTTTCTTTTTTTTAGTAGTGAGAGAGAGCCCAGCCGCAACCTGCAGCCAGCCCGGCCCATTTGCGTCATGGCCCATACGACGTGCCCATCCATCCCTTCTAACCATAGCCCGATCCCCTTGCAGCCTCCCTCCCTCTCATTCTCGTGCCCGCCGCGACACCCGCATCGCGCCCGATCCCCATCTCCCTTCGCTCGATCTCCTCACCCTCTCGTTCTCCCAGCGCCTCCCATCCCTCGCGCCCGTGCCTGTCCCGACCCGCCGCCGCCGTGACCCGGCCCCCATCCTCATCAGCGCCGGCGCCCCCTCCTCCCTCCGTTCAGCCTCAACCGCCTGGAGACGCGGCGCCTTCCCGCCACGGCGCCCGCGCCCTCTAGGTGTGCCGCGCCCCAAGAGCCTCGCCACCCCGCCGCCGCGTCCGGTCGTCGCCGGCGACCACCAGGAGCACCGTCGCCTCGCCTCGAGCCTTGCTCTGCTCCGGCCCCGACCTTCGCCCCGCGCGCCGCCGCCCCGACACCTCCAGCGCCTCCGCGCCCCTCTGCTACCCCGTCCCCGCAGCACTTTGCTTCTCCGCCGGAGCTCTTCTCCCGTGCGCCGTCGCCGACCAAGACCAGCAGACCACCACAGCGCCATCTCGCCTCCTCTACTTCGCTTCTGCACGAGGGCGAGGACGAGTCCCTGCCTCTGCCTCCCGCCAAGTTCGGGTGGCCCCTGCTCAAGCTGCCAAGACCCCTTCGAGTTTTTCGCCAAGTCCGACCACCGCTAAATCGAGGGATTTTTGCCTTGCTTGGATACGCCAAGACCTTTCTGAATTTTGCAAGTAGCATGACACAATGACCGTGGTTTCGACAAGCATGCGCCAAGTTCCACTACCCTCGCTCGGATTCGACAAGACAATGTGTACCACTACTTCCACTACGGCTCGTGAACCACTACTTCCCTCAACGAACTCGAACCGCTCTGAGAATGCACGCTTCGAATGTATAAACCCAAGACGACGCCCATGTACGAATGATTGTGATGTATGAGTTGCTCATGTTCGAATCGTGTCCGAATTGATCCTTGCATGTTCCTCCTTGTTTGCCATGCCGATGACCCGTGGGAACCCTGTTATCGGGATCACCCCACCATCCTTGCATGACACGCTCACGCCCACTTTCTTTTGCACCAACATCTCGACGAGTTGTCGGATCATCGGAATGTTGCCGTGGCATCATTTCTGTTGTCGTTGCCGTGGCACCCCCTTCGTTCCGCCACGGAGACAAATGCTTCATAACATGCTCATGCCAACATTTTCATAAAATTGCATCAACTTGCATATGTCATCCGCATCATGATAACAACATGTAAATGCTTTAAAATGTTGTTTGCATGAAAATTGCTAAATGCATATGGGGTTTTTCGGAATTGTTATTTGTTATTTCCGCCTCATTTAAATTGCCTAAAATGTGTAGTTTACATATGCCTCACCTCTTGCCATGTTAAGAACATTTAAACTTATTGGCTGCTTAAACGAGAGCAAACTAAATAACTCGAATGTGGTGTTTCGTCAATATGCAACTCGTTGCATATTGAGCTCCACTTAATCTGTAGTGTTGTTTGTTGCACTTTGCCATGCCATGCCTCTTTAAACCGTACATGCATCATGTAGGGGAACGTAGTAATTTCAAAAATTTCCTACGCACACGCAAGATCATGGTGATGCATAGCAACGAGAGGGGAGAGTGTTGTCTACGTACCCTCGTAGACCGGCAACGGAAGCGTTGACACAACGTAGAGGAAGTAGTCGTACGTCTTCCAATCCGACCGATCAAGCACCGAAACTACGGCACCTCCGAGTTCGAGCACACGTTCAGCTCGATGACGATCCCCGGGCTCCGATCCAGCAAAGCGTCGGGGAAGAATTCCGTCAGCACGACGGCGTGGTGACGATCTTGATGTTCTATCGTCGCAGGGCTTCGCCTAAGCGCCGCTACAATATGACCGAGGTGGAATATGGTGGAGGGGGGCACCGCACACGGCTAAGGAACGATCACGAAGATCAACTTGTGTGTAGGAGGAGGGGAGGGCCGGCCCTCTCTATGGCGCGCCCTGGGGAGTCCTACTCCCACCAGGAGTAGGATTCCCTTTTCCTAGTCCAAATAGGAACCCTTCCAAGTAGTAGGAGTAGGAGGGAAGGAAAGGGAAAGGAAAAGGAGAAGGAAGGAAGGGGGCGCCCCCCCTCCCTAGTCCAATTCGGACTAGCTCATGGGGAGGGGTGCGGCCACCCTTTGAGCCCTTCCTTTCTTTTCCCGTATGGCCCATTAAGGCCCAATACGAATTCCCGTAACTCCCCGGTACTCCCGAAAATACCCGAATCACTCGGAACCTTTCCGATGTCCGAATATAGTCGTCCAATATACCGATCTTTATGGCTCGACCATTTCGAGACTCCTCAGCATGTCCCTGATCTCATCCGGGACTCCGAACTCATTCGGTACATCAAAACTCATAAACTCATAATATAACTGTCATCAAAACCTTAAGCGTGCGGACCCTACGGGTTCGAGAACAATGTAGACATGACCGAGACACGTCTCCGGTCAATAACCAATAGCGGGACCTGGATGCCCATAATGGCTCCTACATATTCTACGAAGATCTTTATCGGTCAGACCGCATAACAACATACGTTGTTCCCTTTGTCATCGGTATGTTACTTGCTCGAGATTCGATCGTCGGTATCTCAATACCTAGTTCAATCTCGTTACCGGCAAGTCTCTTTACTCGTTCCGTAATACGTCATCTCACAACTAACTAATTAGTTGCAGTGCTTGCAAGGCTTAGGTGATGTGTATTACCGAGAGGGCCCAGAGATACCTCTCCGTCAATCGGAGTGACAAATCCTAATCTCGAAATACGCCAACCCAACATGTACCATTGGAGACACCTGTAATGCTCCTTTATAATCACCCAGTTATGTTGTGACGTTTGGTAGCACCCAAAGTGTTCCTCCGGCAAACGGGAGTTGCATAATCTCATAGTCATAGGAACATGTATAAGTCATGAAGAAAGCAATAGCAACATACTAAATGATCGGGTGCTAAGCTTATGGAATGGGTCATGTCAATCAGATCATTCAACCAATGATGTGATCCCGTTAATCAAATAACAACTCTTTGTCCATGGTTAGGAAACATAACCATCTTTGATTAACGAGCTAGTCTAGTAGAGGCATACTAGTGACATTTTGTATGTCTATGTATTCACACATGTATTATGTTTCCGGTTAATACAATTCTAGCATGAATAATAAACATTTATCATGATATAAGGAAATAAATAATAACTTTATTATTGCCTCTAGGGCATATTTCCTTCAGTCTCCCACTTGCACTAGAGTCAATAATCTAGATCACATCACCATGTGATTAACATCAACAGTTCACATCATCATGTGACTAACACCCATAGTTCACATCGCCATGTGACCAACACCCAAAGGGTTTTACTAGAGTCAGTAATCTAGTTCACATCGCTATGTGATTAACACCCAAAGAGTATTAAGGTGTGATCATGTTTTGCTTGTGAGAGAAATTTAGTCAACGGGTCTGACATATTCAGATCCGTATGTATTTTGTAAATTTCTATGTTAACAATGCTCTGCACGGAGCTACTCTAGCTAATTGCTCCCACTGTCAATATGTATCCAGATTGAAACTTAGAGTCATCCAGATCAGTGTCAAAACTTGTATCGACGTAACCCTTTACGACGAACCTTTTTGTCACCTCCATAATCGAGAAACATATCCTTATTCCACTAAGGATAGTTTTGACCGGCGTCCAGTGATCTACTCCTAGATCACTATTGTACTCCCGTTCCAAACACAGGGTAGGGTATACAATAGGTCTGGTACACAGCATGGCATACTTTATAAAACCTATGGCTAAGGCATAGGGGATGACTTTTCATTCTTTTTCTATTTTCTGCCGTGGTCGGGTGTTGAGTCTTACTCAATCTTCACACCTTGTAACACAGGCAAGAACTCCTTCTTTGACTGTTCCATTTTGAACTACTTCAAAAATCTTGTCAAGGTATGTACTCATTGAAAAATCTTATCAAGCGTCTTGATCTATCTCTATAGATCTTGATGCTCAATGTGTAAGTAACTTCATCGAGGTATTTCTTTGAAAAACACCTTTTAAATACTCCTTTATGCTTTCCAGAAAATTCTACATCATTTCCGATCAACAATATGTCTCTCACATATACTTATCAGAAATGATGTAGTGCTCCCACTCACTTTGTTGTAAATACAGGCTTTACCGTAAGTCTGTATAAAACTATATGCTTTGATCAACCTATCAAAGCATATATTCCAACTCCGAGATGCTTGCACAAGTCCATAGATGGATCGCTGGAGCTTGCTCACTTTGTTAGCACCTTTAGGATCGACAAAACCTTCTGGTTGTATCATATACAACTTTTCTAAAATACATCCATTAAGGAATGCAGTTTTGACATCCACTTGCCATATTTCATAAAATGTGGCAATTGCTAACATGATTCGGACAGACTTAAGCATCGATACGAGTGAGAAAATCTCATCGTATTCAACTCTTTGAACTTTGTCGAAAACCTTTTTGCGACAACTCGAGCTTTGTAGATAGTAACACTACTATCAGCATCCGTCTTCCTCTTTGAAGATCCATTAATTTTCTATGACTTGCCGATCATCGGGCAAGTCCACCAAAGTCCATACTTTGTTCTCATACATGGATCCCATCTCAGATTTCATGGCCTCTAGCCATTTCGCGGAATCTGGGCTCATCATCGCTTCCTCATAGTTCGTAGGTTCGTCATGGTCAAGTAACATGACCTCCAGAACAGGATTACCGTACCACTCTGGTGCGGATCTCACTCTGGTTGACCTACGAGGTTCGGTAGTAACTTGATCTGAAGTTACATGATTATCATCATTAGCTTCCTCACTAATTGGTGTAGGAGTCACAGGAACAGATTTCTGTGATGAACTACTTTCCAATAAGGGAGCAGGTACAGTTACCTCATCAAGTTCTACTTTCCTCCCACTCACTTCTTTCGAGAGAAACTCCTTCTCTAGAAGGGATCCAATCTTAGCAACAAATGTCTTGTTTTTGGATTTGTGATAGAAGGTGTACCCAAACGTTTCTTTTGGGTATCTATGAAGACGCACTTCTCCGATTTGGGTTTTGAGTTTATCAGGATGAAACTTTTTCACATAAGCATCGCAGCCCCAAACTTTAAGAAACAACAGCTTAGGTTTCTTGCGAAACCATAGTTCATACGGTGTCGTCTCAACGGATTTAGATGGTGCCCTATTTAACGTGAATGCAGCTGTCTCTAATGCATGACCCCAAGACGATAGTGGTAAATCGGTAAGAAACATCATAGATCGCACTATATCTAATAAAGTACGGTTATGACGTTCGGACACACCATTACACTATGGTGTTCCAGGTGGCGTGAGTAGTGAAACTATTTCACATTGTTTTAATTGAAGGCCAAACTCGTAACTCAAATATTTTACCTCTGCGATCATATCGTAGAAACTTTTATTTTCTTGTCACGATGATTTTCCACTTCACTCTGAAATTCTTTGAACTGTTCAAATGTTTCAGACTTATGTTTCATCAAGTAGATATCCCCATATCTGCTCAAATCATCTGTGAAGGTCAGAAAATAATGATACCTGATGCAAGCCTTAATATTCGTCGGACCTCATACATCAGTATGTATGATTTCCAACAAATCTGTTGCTTTCTTCATTGTTCCGGAGAACGATGTTTTTAGTCATCTTGCCCATAAGGCATGGTTCGCAAGCATCAAGTGATTCATAATCAAGTGATTCCAAAAGCCCATCAGCATGGAGTTTCTTCATGCGCCTTACACCAATATGACCTAAACGGTAGTGCCACAAATAAGTTGCACTATCATTATTAACTTTCCATCTTTTGGTTTCAATATTATGAATATGTGTATCACTACGATCGAGATCCAACGAACTTGTTTCATTGGTTGTATGACCATCGAAGGTTTTATTCATGTAAACAGAACAACAATTATTCTCTGATTTTAATGAATAACCGTATTGCAATAAACATGATCAACTCATATTTATGCTCAACGCAAACACCAAATAACACTTATTTAGTTTCAACACTAATCTCGAATGTAAAGGGAGAGTGCGATGATGATCATATCAATCTTGGAACTACTTCCAACACACATCGTCACCTCACCTTTTACTAGTTTCTGTTTATTTTGCAACTCCCGTTTCGAGTTACTACACTTAGCAACTGAACTAGTATCAAATACCAAGGGGTTGCTATAAACACTAGTAAAGTGCACATCAATAACATGTATATCAAATATACTTTTGTTCACTTTGCCATCCTTTTTATCCACCAATTATTTGGGGTAGTTCCGTTTCCAGTGACCAGTCCTTTTGCAGTAGAAGCACTTAGTCTCAGGCTTAGGTCCAGACTTGGGTTTCTTCACTTGAGCAGCAACTTGCTTGCCGTTCTTCTTGAAGTTCCCCTTCTTCCCTTTGCCCCTTTTCCTTGAAACTAGTGATCTTGTCAACCATCAACATTTGATGTTTTTCTTGATTTCTATCTTCATCGATTTTAGCATCACGAAGAGCTTGGGAATTGTACTCGTTATCCCTTGCATATTATAGTTCATCATGAAGTTCTACTAACTTGGTGATGGTGACTAGAGAATTCTGTCAATCACTATCTTATTTGGAAGATTAACTCCCACTTGATTCAAGCGATTGTAGTACCCAGACAATCTGAGCACTTGCTCATTGCTTGAGCGATTCTCCTCCATCTTTTAGCTATAGAACTTGTTGGAGACTTCATATCTCTCAACTCGGGTATTTGCTTGAAATATTAACTTCAACTCCTGGAACATCTCATATGGTCCATGACGTTCAAAACGTCTTTGAAGTCCCGATTCTAAGCCATTAAGCATGGTGCACTAAACTATCAAGTAGTCATCATATTGAGCTAGCCAAACATTCATAACGTCTGCATATGCTCCTGCAATAGGTCTGTCACCTAGCGGTGCATCAAGGACATAATTCTTCTGTGCAGCAATGAGGATAAACCTCAGATCACGGATCCAATCCGCATCATTGCTACTAATATCTTTCAATATAATTATTCTCTAGGAACATATCAAAATAAACATAGGGAAGCAACAACGCGAGCTATTAATCTACAACATAATTTGCAAAATACTATCAGGACTAAGTTCATGATAAATTAAAGTTCAATTAATCATATTACTTAAGAACTCCCACTTAGATAGACATCCCTCTAATCCTCTAAGTGATCACGTGATCCAAATCAACTAAACCATGTCCGATCATCACGTGAGATGGAGTAGTTTCAATGGTGAACATCACTATGTTGATCATATCTACTATATGATTCACGCTCGACCTTTCGGTCTCCGTGTTCCGAGGCCATATCTGTATATGCTTGGCTCGTCAAGTATAACCTGAGTATTCCGCGTGTGCAACTGTTTTGCACCCGTTGTATTTGAACGTAGAGCCTATCACACCCGATCATCACGTGGTGTCTCAGCACGAAGAACTTTCGCAACGGTGCATACTCAGGGATAACACTTCTTGATAATTAGTGAGAGATCATCTTATAATGCTACCATCAATCAAAGCAAGATAAGATGCATAAAAGATAAACATCACATGCAATCAATATAAGTGATATGATATGGCCATCATCATCTTGTGCTTGTGATCTCCATCTTCGAAGCACCATCATGATCACCATCGTCACCGGTGCGACACCTTGATCTCCATCGTAGCATCGTTGTCGTCTCGCCAATCTTATGCTTCTATGACTATCGCTACCGCTTAGTGATAAAGTAAAGCATTACAGGGCAATGCATTGCATACAATAAAGCGACAACCATATGGCTCCTGCCAGTTGCCGATAACTTCGGTTTACAAAACATGATCATCTCATACAATAAAATTTAGCATCATGCCTTGACCATATCACATCACAACATGCCCTGCAAAAACAAGTTAGACGTCCTCTACTTTGTTTGTTGCAAGTTTTACGTGGCTACTACGGGCTTAAGCAAGAACCAATCTTACCTACGCATCAAAATCACAACGATAGTTTGTCAAGTTGATGTCGTTTTAACCTTCGCAAGGACCGGGCGTAGCCACACTTGGTTCAACTAAAGTTGGAGAAACTGACACCCGCCAGCCACCTGTGTGCAAAGCACGGCGGTAGAACCAGTCTCGCGTAAGCGTACGCGTAATGTCGGTCCGGGCCGCTTCATCCAACAATACCGCCGAACCAAAGTATGACATGCTGGTAGGCAGTATGACTTATATCGCCCACAACTCACTTGTGTTCTACTCGTGCATATAACATCAAACCATAAAAACCTGGCTCGGATGCCACTGTAGGGGAACGTAGTAATTTCAAAAATTTCCTACGCACACGCAAGATCATGGTGATGCATAGCAACGAGAAGGGAGAGTGTTGTCTACGTACCCTCGTAGACCGGCAACGGAAGCGTTGACACAACGTAGAGGAAGTAGTCGTACGTCTTCCCGATCCGACCGATCAAGCACCGAAACTACGGCACCTCCGAGTTCGAGCACACGTTCAGCTCGATGACGATCCCCGGGCTCCGATCCAGCAAAGCGTCGGGGAAGAGTTCCGTCAGCACGACGGCGTGGTGATGATCTTGATGTTCTACCGTCGCAGGGCTTCGCCTAAGCGCCGCTACAATATGACCGAGGTGGAATATGATGGAGGGGGGCACCGCACACGGCTAAGGAACGATCACGAAGATCAACTTGTGTGTCCATGGGGTGCCCCCTGCCCCCGTATATAAAGGAGTGGAGGAGGGGAGGGTCGGCCCTCCCTATGGCGCGCCCTGGGGAATCCTACTCCCACCGGGAGTAGGATTCCCCTTTTCCTAGTCCAAATAGGAACCCTTCCAAGTAGTAGGAGTAGGAGGGAAGGAAAGGGAAAGGAAAAGGAGAAGGAAGGAAGGGGGCGCCCCCCCTCCTTAGTCCAATTCGGACTAGCTCATGGGGAGGGGTGCGGCCACCCTTTGAGCCCTTCCTCTCTTTTCCCGTATGGCCCATTAAGGCCCAATACGAATTCCTGTAACTCCCCGGTACTCCCGAAAATACCCGAATCACTCGGAACCTTTCCGATGTCCGAATGTAGTCGTCCAATATACCGATCTTTACGGCTCGACCATTTCGAGACTCCTCAGCATGTTCCCGATCTCATCCGGGACTCCGAACTCCTTCGGTACATCAAAACTCATAAACTCACACTATAACTGTCATCGAAACCTTAAGCGTGCGGACCCTACGGGTTCGAGAACAATGCAGACATGACCGAGACACGTCTCCGGTCAATAACCAATAGCGGGACCTAGATGCCCATAATGGCTCCTACATATTCTACGAAGATCTTTATCGGTCAGACCGCATAACAACATATGTTGTTCCCTTTGTCATCGGTATGTTACTTGCCCGAGATTCGATCGTCGGTATCTCAATACCTAGTTCAATCTCGTTACCGGCAAGTCTCTTTACTCGTTCCGTAATACATCATCTCACAACTAACTAATTAGTTGCAGTGCTTGCAAGGCTTAGGTGATGTGTATTACCGAGAGGGCCCAGAGATACCTCTCCGACAATCGGAGTGACAAATCCTAATCTCGAAATACGCCAACCCAACATGTACCATTGGAGACACCTGTAATGCTCCTTTATAATCACCCAGTTACGTTGTGACGTTTGGTAGCACCCAAAGTGTTCCTCCGGCAAACGGGAGTTGCATAATCTCATAGTCATAGGAACATGTATAAGTCATGAAGAAAGCAATAGCAACATACTAAACGATCGGGTGCTAAGCTTATGGAATGGGTCATGTCAATCAGATCATTCAACCAATGATGTGATCCCGTTAATCAAATAACAACTCTTTGTCCATGGTTAGGAAACATAACCATCTTTGATTAACGAGCTAGTCTAGTAGAGGCATACTAGTGACACTTTGTATGGCTATGTATTCACACATGTATTATGTTTCCAGTTAATACAATTCTAGCATGAATAATAAACATTTATCATGATATAAGGAAATAAATAATAACTTTATTATTGCCTCTAGGGCATGTTTCCTTCACATCATACTTCATTGTGCATCATGCCATGTTTATATTATGGTTGTTTACCATGTTGTTTGCTTCTTTCCGGTGTTGCTTCTTCGGGTTAGTTCCGATAATGTCGCGTTTGTGAGGATTCGTTCGACTTCGTCCGTTTGTCTTCTTCATGGTTGTTCTTCTTCCTTGTGGGATCTCAGGCAAGATGACCATACCCTCGAAATCACTTCTATCTTTGCTTGCTAGTTGTTCGCTCTATTGCTATGTCGCGCTACCTACCACTTGCTATATCATGCCTCCCATATTGCCATGTCAAGCCTCTAACCCACCTTCCTAGCAAACTGTTGTTTGGCTATGTTACCGCTTTTGCTCGGCCCCTCTTATAGCGTTGCTAGTTGCAGGTGAAGATGAAGATTGTTCCATGTTGGATTATGTTTATGTTGGGATATCACAATATCTCTTACATTATTAATGCATCTATATACTTGGTAAAGGGTGGAAGGCTCGGCCTAATGCCTGGTGTTTTGTTCCACTCTTGCCGCCCTAGTTTCCGTCATATCGGTATTATGTTCCCGGATTTTGCGTCCCTAACGCGGTCGGGTGTTATGGGAACCCCTTGACAGTTCGCTTTGAATAAAACTCCTCCAGCAAGGCCCAACATTGGTTTTCCATTTCCCTGCCTAAGCCTTTTTCCCTTGGGTTTCCGGAGCCCGAGGGTCATCTTTATTTACCCCCCGGGCCAGTGCTCCTCTGAGTGTTGGTCCAAACTAGAGCACCGTGCGGGACCGTCCCTTGGCAACTTGGGTTACGTTGGTACCTATACGCTTAGCTTATCCGTTGTGCCCTGAGAACGAGATATGTGCATCTCCTATCGGGATTTGTCGGCACATTCGGGCGGTCTTGCTGGTCTTGTTTTACCATCGTGGAAATGTCTTGTAAACCGGGATTCCGGGTCTGACCGGGTCTTCCCGGGAGAAGGAATATCCTTCGTTGATCGTGAGAGCTTGTGATGGGCTAAGTTGGGACACCCCTGCAAGGTATAAACTTTCGAGAGCCATGCCCGCGGTTATGTGGCAGATGGGAATTTCTTAATATCCGGTTGTAGAGAACTTGACACTTGACTTAATTAAAATACATCAACCGCGTGTGTAGCCGTGATGGTCTCTTTTCGGCGGAGTCCGGGAAGTGAACACGGTTCTTGTGTTATGGTTGTGCGTAAGTAGTTTCAGGATGGCTTCTTGATCACTTCTAGCTTCACGACCTTTGCATTGCTTCTCTTCTCGCTCTTATTTGCGTATGTTAGCCACCATATTTTTGCATAGCGCTTGCTGCAGCTCCACCTCATTACCACATCCTACCCATAAGCTTAAATAGTCTTGATCTCGCGGGTGTGAGATTGATGAGTCCTCGTGACTCACGGATACTTCCAAACAGTTGCGGGTGCCGACGATGCCAGTGCAGATGATGCTACCGAACTCAAGCGGGAGTTCAACGAAGACCTTGGTCATTTTATGTTTCTTTTCCTGATGATCAGTAGTGGTGCCCAGTTGGGGACGATCGGTATCTAGCAGTTGGGTTGTCTTCTTTTCTTTTGGTTCCGTAGTCGGACCGATGTGTATACTCTGAATGATGTATGTTTAATTAATGTATTGCGTGAAGTGGCGATTGTAAGCCAACTCTTTATCCCATTCTTGTTCATTACATGGGATTGTGTGAAGATGACCCTTCTTGCGACAAAACCACAATGCGGTTATGCCTCTAAGTCGTGCCTCGACACGTGGGAGATAGCTGCATCGTGGGCATTACAAGTTGGTAATCAGAGCCATCCCCAACTTAGGAGCCCCCTACTTGATCGAATCGCTGGCGTTGTTGAGTCTAGAACAAAAAAATGTTTTGAGTCTTAGGATTATATATATCAGAGAGTAGAATTCTTTTTACTCCTCAATCCCTTCATCGCTCTAGTGAGGTCTCATGACGTAGATGTTTTGTCTTTCCTCTCCTCAAATTTCACTAATTTTTTTAGGATCACACGGGTATCTTGGAATCGTTCCGATATTCTTTTGACGAGAACATTGTTCTTGGTGCCTCCTGACAGTTAGGGGTTGTGGCAGTGTCCCGGGGAGTTGAGCTCCGTGGTGTTGTCGTCACAATTTTATCGTTGCAGTTCTGGAATACCTGAGTTTTTTTTGCCGACATCGAAAATCTCTTTTATGCAGTTGTTGGTGAGATTACCTCGACGCCACCCAGTACTGGGGCGGGAGTTTTGGAGTATTGCCATAGCTCGTATAACGGATGCTTTTCGAAGGTTGAGGTACACGATTTCCGGAGTTTTCTTGGTTATGTGTTGACGGATGGATACAGCTGGATCTAGGGATTGTTAGTTTGGGTGAGATATTATGTGTCCCCTGTATCCCCAACACCAGATTGCATAACCAGAAAGTTTCAAAAGTTTATAAGTGGGAATTCAAGTATCTCATAGGATATCTTTCCAACAGACACATGATACGATATGGGATCTATCATATGTTTGTTTCTGGCTTATTCTGCGAGCCAAATCCTTTGTTTTGTTTTGAGTTGTGGTATTCGACTTGCTTCAAAGTCAAATATGGATTCCATACCTTTTTTTCTTTCTAAACGGTGTTCTCATATTCCTATGTGAATACTAATCCTTCTTGATCATCGAGTTTGTCATCTCAATTTCTTCTCAAACGGCGTGCTTCTCTTCAAGTGGGTCCGATCATCTTAACATTCGCAAGATCACCCCTCAGTTTTTCCCAACGTTGTTCGTTTCATCCGTCCCCAAGTTGCCTTTGTATTTCCCGCCCTCCCACCCTTTTCCTCAAGGACTCAGATTTATTAATCAAGTATCCTTTTTATTGATGCGAAATCTCTTTATTCTTTTCTTTCAATGTTCTTATCTGGTGATTTCCCATGAAGATAGTAACAGAGCTTCAAGTTTATTATTCTTCGTTATTTTTCTTCTCCGGTGGATTTAATGCAAACTTTATCGGTCATATCCTTTCCTCGTTTCAAATGCTTTCTCATCTCGGTGCATCTCTTAATCATCCACTTCTTGCTACTCATGTTATCTGGAGTGTTGAAGATATGCCAGAAGATTCAAGTTTCCTTTCTTATTCCTTCCAAGCTATTTCGAGGTTGTTACCTCGTTCAGGACGTTCAAATCAAACGGTGCATTATCTCTTCCTAAGCAACCTTTCCAACGGTGTTTTCTTTGAGTGGGCCCATAACCCACAGGTCTTTTCCCAAGATCTTGCCTGACTCTTCTTTTCCCGAAGCTATTCTCAAAATCATTGCAAAGTTTGACGTAAGAATGAATTATCATCAGTCAAATGTTTTTCTCCAAGATCTTTCAAATTCTTTTCATCGTTGGTTCAACCTTTCTAATTTTATCCCGGAGTATCTCAACAATTCGTGGTGGTATTTCTCGTCGTCATTCTCAGATTTTGAAGACCGAGCAAGAGATTTCTTCTAAAAATCTTGATCCATTCTCGTGAAGATTCATGGTTCTAGCTTGTTGCCATCCTCATAATTGTTTTTGATTGTGACAATTCTTTTCTTACAACCCGGAGCATTTCATGAATTCTTTCCATTTTATTCCTACGAAGGCCATCATTTCGTGTTTATTCATTCTCAGTTTTCAGCTCTCGCTCTCCAAATTTTACCGGTGCATCATTCAAGTATTCTCTAATCAGTTCGTGATCTATTCGTTCTCATCTATCTATCTATCTATCTATCTATCTATACCTCTATACCTCTACTAATTACAGACTCCCAAGAAATTACCACGTTAATTAGAAATTATGAGCCGTTTATTTGGTGGGCCCAAAATTATTACGGTGTAGATCATCCAATTTTTTCACAACAGAGAAAAAAAATTATTAAAAAAATTAATATTGAGGAGAAGGGATTCCAGGCTCCCACGTTTATAATCTAGAGATAGAGAAACAACTAAAGTTTATAATCACGGTTCCAAGAGGCTCACACATTTATAATCTAGAGATAGAGAAACGACTAATATTTTATAAGGCCAACCACAAACGTGTTGTGACAGAACTCTCAGCCTAGAGCACCAACCTTCCCCCGATCTTCTACTTAAAAAGAAAATACAAGGCAACCCTTTCCCTGATCTTCTTAATTACGTGCACCTCATCTAAAAGATAAAAGAATTCAATCATGGCCGCCTCATACTCATACATGGCTGGCTCATCTAAAAGATGACCGTGCCTATCTCCCTCCGACGCCTCCTCTCCAGCATTGTTCTTCCCATCATGTGGCTGCTGCATAATCTCGTGAGACCGATCTATCGTGCATCTGGCCGCCCTGAATTCCTCATGGCAGCGTTCTTTCGTGTTCTCACCACGGTAAATTTCTTCTGGCAGCGCAGAGCCGCCACTTCCTAGACAAAGTGGAGATCGGTTAAGAAGAGGAAGAAGATGCGCTCCGGCAGCACCGATACATCAAGGCGGCAGAGGAAGATGAGAAGAATCATGCAGCCAAAGGATCAGGTACACGGTGATACACACCACACACAAGTCCTGCAGGCAGCCGGACATGGGCAGCTTCATCGAAGATGGCAAGATCGACTTGGTGTTGCAGTACTTTCCTCCTTCCTCTACCAACAATGTCTTTTATCTCCTCACGTGCTTTCCTGTGCCAGTTTGAGTCCAACTTATGTCTTTCTACTTGAAAGTGCCCTTGAAGTGTTTGATGAATTTTCAACTTTGCCAAGACATGAATTCCTGTAGAAGAGTTTTCCGACAGAATTTTTTTAAGCATATAAAGTTATGGTAGAATAGCAAGCACCATGATGTACTTTGGTGTAACCTTTCCATGCAATCTTTTTGAGTACATACTCTGTTTGTTACTAATGTGGAACTAAGTTCTTCATGTACGGTGTATCAAAATTGCATCTGTAAACTTTTGACATTGATCTTTGCTTTACATCGCGTCACTAATTACATGTTAGCTTCCATGAATACTTGCTCTACTTTGAATCAAGACACTGCATGTGATTTAGTTGTACGAGGTACGGTTTGAAGCCAAATACATATCAATTGCATCCTGGATGTCTAAGGATAGCACAAACAAATTTCAGGTTGTGCCTTTCTTCTTTTTTTTTCTACCTTTAATCCTTTATCTTCCAGCTCTAAATGATAATTAACATGAGTGTTTATGTTGTTAGCATTCCACCACACCAATATGAAGTATATCTACACATATCTTAATAACTTAAAGCAAATCTTTGCACTGGAGCAGGTATACTGACTGCAGTGCTGATCAGGTGACTGCGGTCTTTGGTGATGCTGCTGACCCGAGGAAATATGGGGGGCTGGTGCTGTAGCAGTTTATCTGCTCTAAACCGTTCTAAGTCTGAAGCACGTTACTCCTGCGGGCTGCGCCCCTGCCCCAGACTCCATAGGCAAGTGAACCCATTACCCTGAAAAATCATTTTTTCGGTTCTTTAGCTGGGCAAGTTCATTAGAAAAACCCCAATTGGTTGGCTTAATTGCATTCTTTGGTCAAGAAAAATTTGTACTATTAGATGTCTATCTATGAGCAGCCTGACTAAGGGGTGTAGGAGACTAATGAAAGCAGCTGCGGTGGTCTCCATCATCGCTAGAACAGTAATTAAAACATGGGCAAACCAGTTCAGCTCAATGGACATTGTTGATTCTTATTGAAGGCTTGGTTTATAGGTATTTTTCTATGTCACGCCATGTTATCTAATAGATTTATGTTATGTTTCCTATGCAAATGGTTTACGTGTTGCATATCCTTTCTTCTAAATACATGCTAATTCTCCAGTTATCTGCATGCATGCTATATATTCTTATTCTGCCATGCAGCATTAGGGAAAGGTATGATGACTTTAATGTAAATATTTTCTTTTCATTTGACATTTAACTTAAGTTCACAAATTAGTCAGAATCATGTCTAATACAGTAATCTATACATGTGAAGGTACTTGAGTGGCGGAGCAGCTTGCAGGTTGTACGCAAATAAAAATCTTCGAGAGATCAATTGTTTATTGCAAGTTTTGGTTTTAACATTACTTTTGGTTCTCAGTTAGGATTCTTTATTACACGCGGACGCGGCCATACTAACTTCTCGGATGATGTGTCAGAGTCGGTTACTGTATGTTTCTCTTTGTTGTGCTCGGTTGCGGCAGAGTTTCTGGTGCAATAAGCTAGCTATACAGATCACTTGAGTGTACAAGTTTATTTACATTGTTGCTATGATGAATGTGAAAAGGACTATTCTGATGATGTCCAAGTGAAAAACAAATTGTTCCTATGATGAATGTGAAAAGGACTATTCTGATGATGTCCAAGTGAAAAACAAAACATTTCGATGATTTTTTCATACAGTCGTAACATGACTATGATGTCCATATTTGCCAAGCCCGTTTCAAACAACATGCTTGATTCTTTTCAAACAGGTCCAACATTCTGATGTCATAGCTGCTACTTATAGAGATATAGGAAGGTACTTTCAGTTTCGGAAATAAACAATAGAAAGTACTTTATGTCTTTTCATAATTTATAATAGTGTGTCAAGTAGATTGATTAGGGTGTACATTATGCCAGTTAAACTAAATTAGTATATATATGCATGGACTGTGCTTTTGAAAAGTAGTTACAGATTGAAGAGCTCTTTTTTGGGGGGATAGACATATCAAAAAGCTGACTACACAAAAAAACATCCTGCTTTTTTGAAGTAATAAAAAATCCAATTAGGAAATAACAAAGAATTATAATTCCTTAGTTCCACAAATAACCATAGCAGACTACTATAACTTTTACAAATTTGTATACTAACAATTTTTCAATATTTATATGTTTCCCTGAATATCTAGCTACAGCTGGTGCCTTTTTTTGTTTACTACAAGGATGAAATTGATGCAATCATACTCTCAGATCCCCATATATGAGTTTTTACCATTTTTCTCATAAAATTCTCTATGTGATTGCCTTTCCTCTTTAGTTCTGATAGCTTTATGTCTGACATAGGTAGGTTCATGTTATTCTTATATTTAATCTTCACCAAAAGGTTTCAAGTCCCTCAGAGTCTGTAGAGTTTATTGAAATAGATATTTCTATTGAGTTACGTTACCATTAGATCTTACTACCACTACAACCACTTTTAAATAATGATGTACGGAAAAAATGTGAAAGGACTCTAGGGATTCACCGTTACTATTTATGTGTCAAATTAATTGTAGTGTCATCGATGTGCCAACGTACGTAAATACGCTTAGCGTTCCCACCCTTGACTAAAAGTACGTCAGTACAGTTTGTCAGTATATGCAACCTTAATTTGTGAACACTACTGGTGTAGCATGTTTGAAAGAGGCTTTTGTTTTGAATTTACTTGTGTCTCCAAAATAGAGGCACGTGATATAGGCTTCTCACCCTTTGAACTTTTGTCAACCGGAATACGCATGTTATATTTTGTACCATATAGACTGAACAAGTTGTATGTTCATTTCCTATTAACTTTGGAAATGTGGTCATCTCCACTGTGAAAGCTAACATTTGCACTGTTTAACACATATCAAAATTATATCATTATTTTGTGATTTTTAACAAATTGTTTGCTATTTATATATAGCTAACCCGTGCAGATGCACGGGTTGACGACTAGCTTAATTAATAAATCATGGTTAGCTCCAACAGTTTATTTCCCATGTTTCCTGATGCTATTTACTACTGGACTTAGGAACACGAGAAACATCATGTTGTGATATGACTTGCTGGAGCAAGATTATATTGACCAAAATTTGTTGAATTTTAGCAAATCATATCAAAAATGAAAAATACATGTATGTATTTGGTTCTATCGGTGGTGGCCAGAAAAAGCATCAAGAGATGGTTGTGTAGTATACCTGATTGATCTCTCTGGTGACGTGTGAAATGTGAGAGGAACATGAGTACTTGAATCAGGCTAGATGTAAATTTAAATAAATTTATCATTCAATAATATGTAGACTGGGACCAGCCGACCGAGGAATCTCTAGTACGTGTGCAGGGCCAGAAAGAGGCTCGCAAGGAAGATGTGTTAACCCCCGTTGAGTACTACCAGGCCAGGTCTGGCCCATCTTTTATTTCCAGCCCGATCGACCATAACAGTCCTAGGTAAGTTTGTGGAGCAGCGGCCCTAGAAACAGCATGCAAGGCTCGAGTACAACCGATCGATCTAATCAAACGGTCACGGACGTCAAAACGCTATGAGCAGCCGTAGCTCAATCCATTATAATGTTTCTTAATTGGTTGTTTCCGTAGTAGCAGAATTTCACCTCAATTTTGAGAAGTTTTCCATAAGCCCACTATAAACTTATTCGTTTCGTTGTTGGTTTTCCAACAACTCCGTTCTAACCTTCTTGGAAGGGTGCTTTCCAAAATCATTTGTAGCAGAAGTTGGCATTTTCTTCTCCATTCCTTTATTCCAATGATCTATCTTCTATTCTTTCTTCCGGAGGCATGGTGATGTTGCTCTCTTCACTCATCATCTCGAATTGTGATGATCGTGTTCTTATCTCGCTTATCCATTTGACCGGAGTGTTGTGTCTATCATTCCTCTTTTAACCGGAGTCTCATCCAAGTGGTTTCATTTTGCCAAGTTCATGATTCTAATTCCTTCCATTTTCAGTCGGAGTGCTGCCCAAATTATTCCTTCTCTATCTTGTTTTAACCGGAGTGGTTTCATTATATATCTTGTCACTTAACCTCTTGGCTCTTGTTGTATCCCTTGTTCCTCTTTGCTAACGGAGTGTTTGCAATCTCATTCATCTCCATTATATTCTTTCTTTAAATTCGTTCAACCTCTCAAGCCTCATTGGTTTCACTCGTTTGTCAAAGAAGCAACTTTGTTTTACCTCTTCCCCTTCCGTTTCTCCCCGGTGCCATCCTAGATCTCGGGACGAGATCCTCTCGTAGTGGTGGAGTGTTGTAACGCCCCAAGACCGACGCTTCAGATGCCTTTCAGTTATTTCGTTTCCATCGTATGTTTCAATTGCTTTGTTGCATTCATCATGTCATCTCTTGCATTGCATCATGTCATCATGCCATCATGTTTTTTTAACTCAACTAAATAAATCACATGGATCTTCTGTCCATTTAAATCAAGGGAATTCACATAGTGATTTCTCTTTATAACATATCCTCTCGATATTTAGAGAGCTATAATAAATATTCCATTAATTTGGAATTAATCATAACACACTTGCATTTTAGTTCCATGCCTCTTCTGCTTCAAGTTTCACCTCCTAAATTCTCAACATTTTTGGACACTCCTAAAACCTCGTCCGAGTTCAAACCATTTGAAGTAAAATCAAATGAGTTTGAATTCAACTTCACATGTGTGCCCACTTCTATTTTTCCGGGATCTAGCTCATTTTTGTGAGTCCGGGAAATTTATCCGCGTGTCCAACTTCTTCCCCTAACCCCTCTTTCTTTTCTTCCTGATCTCTGTTTTTTTTAGTAGTGAGAGAGAGAGCCCAGCCGCAACCTGCAGCCAGGCCGGCCCATTTGCGTCATGGACCATCCAACGTGCCCATCCATCCCTTCTAACCCTAGCCCGATCCCCTCGCAGCCTCTCTCCCTCTCATTATCGTGCCCGCCGCGACACCCGCATCGCGCCCGATCCCCATCTCCCTCCGCTCGATCTCCTCACCCTCTCGTTCTCCCAGCACCTCCCATCCCTCGCGCCCGCGCCTCTCCCGATCCGCCGCCGCCGTGGCCTGGCCCCCCATCCTCGTCAGCGCCCGCGCCCCCTCCTCCCTCCGCTCGGCCTCAACCGCCTGGAGACGTGGCGCCTTCCCGCCACGGCGCCCGCCAAGACCCCTTTGAGGTTTTCGCCAAGTCCGACCACCGCTGAACCGAGGGCTTTTTGCCTTGCTTGGATACGCCAAGACCTTTCTGAATTTTGCAAGTAGCATGACACAATGACCGTGGTTTCGACACGCATGCGCCAAGTTCCACTACCCTCGCTCGGATTCGACAAGACAATGTGTACCACTACTTGCACTATGGCTCGTGAACCACTACTTCCCTCAACGAACTCGAACCGCTCTGAGATGCACGCTTCGAAAGTATAAACCCAAGACAACGCACGTGTACGAATGATTGTGATGTATGAGTTGCTCGTGTCCGAATTGATCCTTGCATGTTCCTCCTTATTTGCCATGCCGACGACCCGTGGGAACCCGGTTATCGGGATCACCCCACCATCCTTGCATGACACGCTCACGCCCACTTTCTTTTGCACCGACATCTCGACGAGTTGTCGGATCATCGGAATGTTGCCGTGGCACCCCCTTCGTTCCGCCACGGAGACAAATGCTTCATAACATGCTCATGCCAACATTTTCGTAAAATTGCATCAACTTGCATATGTCATCCGCATCATGATAACAACATGTAAATGCTTTAAAATGTTGTTTGCATGAAAATTGCTAAATGCATATGGGGTTTTTTCGGAATTGTTGTTTGTTATTTCCGGCCTCATTTAAATTTCCTAAAATGTGTAGTTTACATATACCTCACCTCTTTCCATGTTAAGAACATTTAAACTTGTTGGGTGCTTAAACGAGAGCAAACTAAATAACTCGAATGTGGTGTTTCGTCAATATGCAACTCGTTGCATATTGAGCTCCACTTAATTTGTAGTGTTGTTTGTTGCACTTTGCCATGTCATGCCTCTTTAAACCGGACATGCATCATACTTCATTGTGCATCATGCCATGTTTATGTGATGGTTGATTACCATGTTGTTTGCTTCTTTCCGGTGTTGCTTCTTTGGGTTAGTTCCGATAATGTCCCGTTTGTGAGGATTCGTTTGACTTCGTCCGTTTGTCTTCTTCATGGACTTGTTCTTCTTCCTTGCGGGATCTCAGGCAAGATGACCATACCCTCGAAATCACTTCTATCTTTGCTTGCTAGTTGTTCTCTCTATTTCTATGCCGCGCTACCTACCACTTGCTATATCATGCCTCCCATATTGCCATGTCAAGCCTCTAACCCACCTTCCTAGCAAATCGTTGTTTGGCTATGTTACCGCTTTTGCTCAGCCCCTCTTATAGCGTTGCTAGTTGCAGGTGAAGATGAAGATTGCTCTATGTTGGATTATGTTTATGTTGGGATATCACAATATCTCTTACATTACTAATGCATCTATATACTTGGTAAAGGGTGGAAGGCTCGGTCTTATGCCTGGTGTTTTGTTCCACTCCTGCCGCCCTAGTTTCCGTCATATCGGTATTATGTTCCCGGATTTTGCGTCCCTAACGCGGTCGGGTGTTATGGGAACCCTTGACAGTTCGCTTTGAATAAAACTCCTCTAGCAAGGCCCAACATTGGTTTTCCATTTGCCTACCTAAGCCTTTTTCCCCTGGGTTTCCGGAGCCCGAGGGTCATCTTTATTTACCCCCCGGGCCAGTGCTCCTCTGAGTGTTGGTCCAAACTAAAGCACCGTCCGGGACCGTCCCTTGGCAACTTGGGTTACATTGGTACCTGTACGCTTAGCTTATCCGGCGTGCCCTGAGAACGAGATATGTGCAGCTCCTATCGGGATTTGTCGGCACATTCGGGCGGTCTTGCTGGTCTTGTTTAACCATCATCGAAATGTCTTGTAAACCGGGATTCCGGGTCTGACCGGGTCTTCCCGGGAGAATGAATATCCTTCGTTGATCGTGAGAGCTTGTGATGGGCTAAGTTGGGACACCCCTGCAGGGTATAAACTTTCGAGAGCTGTGCCCGTAGTTATGTGGCAGATGGGAATTTGTTAATATCCGGTTGTAGAGAACTTGACACTTGACTTAATTAAAATACATCAACCGCGTATGTAGCCGTGATGGTCTCTTTTCGGCGGAGTCCGGGAAGTGAACACGGTTCTTGTGTTATGGTTGTGCGTAAGTAGTTTCAGGATCGCTTCTTGATCACTTCTAACTTCATGACCGTTGCGTTGCTTCTCTTCTCGCTCTTATTTGCGTATGTTAGCCACCATATTTTTGCTTAGCGCTTGCTGCAGGTCCACCTCATTACCACATCCTACCCATAAGCTTAAATAGTCTTGACCTCGTGGGTGTGAGATTGCTGAGTCCTCGTGACTCACTGATACTTCCAAACAGTTGCAGGTGTCGACGATGCCAGTGCAGATGATGCTACCGAACTCAAGCGGGAGTTCGACGAAGACCTTGGTCGTTTTATGTTTCTTTTCCCGATGATTAATAGTGGTGCCCAGTTGGGGACGATCGGGATCTAGCAGTTGGGTTGTCTTCTTTTCTTTTGGTTCCGTAGTCGGACCTATGTGTGTACTCTGAATGATGTATGTTTAATTAATGTATTGTGTGAAGTGGCGATTGTAAGCCAGCTCTTTATCCCATTCTTGTTCATTATATGGGATTGTGTGAAGATGACCCTTTTTCCGAAAAAACCACAATGCGGTTATGCCTCTAAGTCGTGCCTCGACACATGGGAGATATAGCCGCATCGTGGGCGTTACATGTGTGCTTCCTGAACCTGAAGCCATCGCGCTGCTGAACCCGAAAAATGCAGCGTAGCAACACAGACCCAGAGATCCGGCTACACCCCGTAGACTGTGAAGTATTACTCGCATCTGGTCTTCCAGAATTGGGGGGTTTTGCCCTCAAACAGGGGGAAATCCAGTTTGGGCAGAGCCCGGTTGGAGTGCAAGGTGTGGTGGTAGCTATCATCATGTCCTACCAGCTAATCGACTAGGGAAGGAGGGGTAAGGACGAGATCGGAGAACACACCCTTGCCCGGAGGCGGCGCCAGGATGGTGACCACCCCGTGAGCCGTACCCCTGGAATCGATGACCTCGTCGTGGCCACTTGGCCCGTGGTGCCCCGGGTCGTCGACGGGCTGAGTCGCGGCCGACCGCACCACCGCGTCCTCCTAGGTCGCCGGAGGCGACGCGAGCACTGGGTGAAGCGCGATCTGCACGACCTGCGTGCGCATCTCTTCCAGCAGCTGCTGCAGATTGGTCACCGCTGGGCGCCACATCTCGAGCGACTGCTGGATCGCATCGAGCCAGGCGTCGTTGGCCGCGCGCCCGTCACTGATCGCCTTGGCGAGCGCCGCGATCTGTTCCTCCATCGCCGCAGCCTGCTTGGCCGCTTTGGTGTGGTACCTTGGCTTTTGGTAGAGCGGATCCAGGTCATCTGACGTCTGATACGACTTGTTACGGGCCTCGATCTAGGGTTCGTGGAGTAGGAGAGGGATTCGGGGAAGCAGTGAAGGGGGTTTGGAAGTCGCCAAGAGGGGAAGAACAACTTCTCTCTTCGGTTCGATTTGTTTAGTGGAATATTCGATACCCACCCTCTGGTGGCCGCTCGCTACTTAACCCTGCGGCACGCATGCCTCACCCACACCACACACACTCACAGCCTGGCCCACATGCCAGGCAGTCACGCCTTCGCTTCCGCGTCCTCGCCGCCCTTGGATGCGCTGGCAGTCTCCCTGCCAGGTGGGGGCGCCGTAACATATAATAAATGAAGAAAACAAAATAGGGAGGTGGTTCGCCGTGGGCTAGGGCGTGGCCCAAGTTGCAGCCCAAAGTGGCGGTGGTCAGGAGGAGGAGGTGGAGGCCCGAGTAAAACCCTGGCCCCGGTTTATACATTATTGAGAAGCTAGGCCTAGAGCTATCTTATCATGCGCAAGTGAAACCGTATGAAGTGATGACACTGAAGGTAGAGTAATGAGTAGACGGTGATAAAAGAGGGCGAAGGTAGATCAAATTTTGTCTTGGTGGGGTAGGAGAAATAAGATGCGTGTCTAGAAAATTAGAACAAATGGAAGAAGCGATGAAGTTGTGGGGACGAAAGGAACACGTGCAACATTTTTATGCTGTCCCGTGGCAACCACGGACATTGTCCTAGTAAAAAAAGTAAACGCTTGCTGATCGATGAATCTAGTGATGCTTATTTTATTTTTTGAACGATTTGAAGATTGCCTACCATGCCTGCCGCGCGGACAGTGCTTGGTATTACTGCTGATGTTAAACTGTTTTTATATTCCATATATATAATAATGAATATATTTTGAGGGAAATATATATAATTGAAGCGACCTGACCTCAGACGGTCAAATCTCTGTGCATAAGTGTCATCTCTGGATCGGTAATCCTGACACACACAGTACTTGAAGGATTTATAACAGAGTAGCAATCACACACTTCTTACATCGAGAGTCTCAAAAGAGAACTGGAAACAATAAATATGGCTTAAGGCCATCTAAATATGATAACAGCGGAAGACTTGGAAGATAAGTGAGTCCATCAACTCCAACGGCATAGCTGTGTGCACGACAACGACCTAATCGCATCCTTACTCATCGTCTGAAAAGTCTGCAACATAATACGTTGCAGCCCGAAAACGGGTCAGCACATGGAATATGCTGGCAAAATAATACAGTAGAGCAATGAGCAGAAATAATGCTATCACTACATGCATATTTGGCTGGTGGAAAGCTCTATGGTTATAGTTTTTGTGAAAAGCCAATTTTTCCCTACAACAAAGAAATAAATTTTATTTTAACTATCATGGTAGTTGAAACATCGTTGAGAAGGTTCCTCCAACTCAACCCCAATTAAAAGTGATTATCAACCCAACATATTAAATTAGAGTGATGAGATACATAGGATAATTCAAGTACTAGATACTCAAGATGTCCATAACCGGGGACACGGCTAACCATGATTAGATTGTACACTCTGCAGAGGTTTGCGCACTTTTCCCCACAAGACTCGATCTCCTCCGTTGGATTTCTAGCACTACATGGTATTTGAGAAACGGATGACTGAGACACAGTTTCTCAGAAGCACTCTAACCCCGGATAGACAGTACCAACCTACAATCCCACTACATCTGCTAGCCTACCACTGGAAGAGGTCATGCAACTTACTCCACTATGTCAGAGCCCATATTGGCTTGTGGCTGCACACGGAAGTTTCTAGCATGAATAATCTTTGATCCCTTTGAGCCTGGGTGGCGGTCCATAGGAAAATCACACGGAACCCCGGGATTTCCAAAAATACAGGCAACACTGGATTCTCCAGGTGCCTCAATCCACCCAGATGTGTATTTAAGTTGCCACCTTAAGTTGAACCATTAAGTATCAATCTGCCATGGATTTCACTCAAACCCAAACCACGTCTATGAGCATAGCATAGCATATAAGCATAAGGTAGAAGTAACTCCCAAGGGTTTGATAATAAAACAGGGCAATAGGTTCTACCTCATCATCTACTTCCCAAACCCACAAGTTAAGCATCCTAATCATTAAGTGTTTGAGGATTGAGAGACTAATGCATAAAAACTGGATATGAAAAGAGTATGATCAATGTGTTACTTGCCTTGCTGATGATCCGCAAAACCTAGAGACTCCCAGTAGCACGCTTCGCACTCCGGGAATTCTATCGCAAAAAACAATGGCATACATGAGCAATCAAGCAATGAAGCACGTGTAAATCTCAAATAAGAAGCTCTAACCAGAAAGTTCAACTTAAGAACTCCGGTTTGCAAAAAGAATCGAATCAAACGGAGCAACGAAACTCAAACTGCGAAGGAAACAAGATACATTTACTAATCTGGACTAAAGTCAAATTTTACAATACCAAAATCTTGTTCAAGTTGGTTAAATGGAAAGAGGGTCTCGAGACGAAGATCTAGGCGCTTGAATCACCTGATTCCGACTTACGAGCGAAAAGATAAACTGAAACGAAAATCGGATCAGAAATCGCGATCAGAAATAATCGTGGAAAATCCGAGAAAAAAACTGACGAACAGAACAAGGGCGGTCATGTCCGGCTGCCTGTTAAGGGTATCCGGTCGCACCATCGGCTAGCCGTATATTCTGCTCCAGGTGAACTTACTAACAGAGGTGTCCTAAGGGCTTGGGTTGGTAATTTAAACTAATCCATGAATCCCCTTGATATGTATGAATGCGATGCACCAGTATCGAAAAGAACAAGGGCGGTAAAAGACTTAACTAAAAACTTACCTATTACCGCATTTGGCTGTTCTTCAACCTCCTCCACGTTTACGTGGTTCACTTGTCCTCGGTTGAATGGATTGGGCTTCTTCCTGGCGCTTCCATTGTCGTTCCCATTCTTCGCTTCAGGGCACTCCGTGGCATAGTGTCCAGTCTTCCCGCACTTGAAACAAGTAACGTGACTTAGATCTCTTTTGGCGGGTGTGGCTGGGTTAGAACGGTTCTGGTTGTTGTTTGCTCCATTCCCATTTCCATTCTTGTGGCCATTGTGGTTATGAGAACCTCCTCCATTATGATTATGGCCTCCATGGTTATGAACAAGTCCTCCCGAGTTCGGAGTGAACCGGGGCTTCTGTTGAGCTCCTGAGTTGAACTTCCCTTGTCCATACTTCCTCTTGCGGCTATCAATCTGCTTCTACTTCCCTTCAATCATAAGGGCCTTATCTACCAACTCCTGGTAGTTGTTTAACGTTGCCACCATCAACTGCATGCTTAACTCATCATTCAGCCCTTCCATAAACTTCTCTTGCTTCGCGGCATCTGTGGCCACATCATCAGGGGCATAACGAGACAACTTGCTAAACTCATCCACGTACTGAGCTACAGTTCGGTTCCCCTGGCGTAAGTTGCGAAACTCACGCTTCTTCATACTCATAGCTCCAGTTGAGACATGGGTTGTGCGGAAAGCTTGCTGAAACTGATCCCAAGTGACATTGGCTATGGGAAAAGTGGTCGTGTAATTCTCCCACCATGCGGTTGCTGGTCCATCCAATTGATGTGCGGCAAAGCGCACCTTCTCAACATCTGTGCAACCTGCGGTGGTCAACTCCCTTCCAATACGGCGTAGCCAATCATCCGCAATTATCGGCTCAGTGCTATTGGAAAACAACGGCGGATTCAACCTCATAAACTGGGCTAAGTTGTTAACTGGAGGTGGTGGCGGTGGGTTGTTGTTGTTGTTGGCTTGGTTCTGAACTAACATCTACATCAAGGCATCCTGCTGCTGGATCAACTGAGTGAGCTCCGGTGGGAAGACAAACCCGGGGTCATGTCTCGGAGGCATCTGATGGGTTTAGAGGGAAGAGATTAGAATAGAATGAGGTATAAGGGGAAAACACTACCCATATGCACATGAGACAAACATATCAAATCATATCACTCACTCAATCAAGCAAGGGCATACAAATGGTCTAGAACTATCGTTAAAGTGCTCAGACTACTACTATATACATGGGGAAATACTACTAATCATTTAGTGGTCATCTAGAAATTTTGATCGGTGGAAGACTCCATGATGTCTGCTCCAGCTTCGTCTTCAAAATCATCATCACTATCGTCGGGGTCGGAGTCGGTATCGTCGATGATGATGTAGTCTTCGGAACGAATCTCCTTAGGTTCGTCGTCTTCTCCCCCTGGTGCAGGGTCTCCCATGAAAACTCCTAGCTTCCTTTTCAGGTCGTCATTCTTCTTCACTAGTGCGACGATTTCCTCCATATAATCCTCGCGAGTGGCCTTGAGTTCTTCTTCATATCCATTGCGTGTAAACTTAAGTTCTTCTTCCAGCTCGGTGATCTTGGTCTTCGCCTTCTTCAACTCCATCATATCTGCACACATCTGGTTCTCCTGGCGTCGAATATGAACGTCCTTCCTATTCTATAGGTGAGGTGACTGGCATGAACGTCCTTCCTGGAATATGAACTTGAATCTTCCAGCGTTTCTCTTTTGGTAAAGTGGCGGTATAGGTCCCGGTGAAGCTTGGTATTCCAATGTTTAGGTACCTAGTGACTTCCTTCAAGTGTCATCCAAAAGGGGTGTCTTCATCCGGTTGCACAAACTTGTTCCTCTGGTCCGCAAAACCTAGAGACTCCCAGTAGCACGCTTCGCACTCCGGGAATTCTATCGCAAACAAACAATGGCATACATAAGCAATCAAGCAATGAAGCACGGGTAAATCTCAAATAAGACGATCTAACCAGAAAATTCAACTTAAGAACTCCGGTTTGCAAAAAGAATCGAATCAAACGGAACAACAAAACTCAAACTGCGAAGGAAACAAGATTCATTTACTAATCTGGACTAAAGTCAAATTTTACAATACCAAAATCTTGTTCAAGTTGGTTAAACGGAAAGAGGGTCTCGAGATGAAGATCTAGGCGTTTGAATCGCCTGACTTCGACTTACGAGCGAAAAGATAAACTGAAACGAAAATCGGATCATAAATCGTGATCGGAAATAACCGCAGAAAATCCGGGAAAAAGAAAAACTGAGGAACTGGTTAACGAACGAGCGTTCGTTGTCTGCGGCTAACTAATGAAAACTGTTCGTTAAAACGAACGTACGGACGAACGTCCGCTAAGCAACTAAACCGAAAAAACCGAACCGGATCTAAAAAACGGATCTAGGGTTTTATTAAGAAAACCGAGGCGGCGGCTACCTCGTCGGATCCGGCGAGGCGCGAGGCTTCGGCGGCCGGGCTTCGTCAGCGGCGGGCGAGGCGGCGCGGTGCGGCGAAGCGGCGGCGGGGTGCGGG